>NC_059138.1:69605831-69910095 GCF_020740605.2 Lemur catta
CTATAAATTCTTCTGGTACAAAAAAAGTGAGCCAGGTTGTGTTTCACTTCTCAGTATTATGTTGGGCCATTATGTCCCAGGATTTTCAACCAGTGCCCTCTCTTGAAATCCATACTATCACAACTTATGGTGACCATCTTCCACCCTTATCCCATATCCTGGGCCCTGCCTTCCAGGACATTCATTAACATTGTATCTCCACACCCTCGGTAAGCACAGCCTGAATCTTCCTTTTCAGTAGTGTATGCAAATCTTTCCTTTTTGGTTGTTTCTGGTGGTTTTCAGCGTTCATGGAGAATAGTAAATAATAAACACCTTGTATAACCTGAACTGAGATTAGATTGAAGAGAATTTGCTCCTAAAACTACCCTCAAAGCCAAAAATAAAAGGCAAAATAAAGCACATAAAAACAAAAAGTTCCGTTTCTTCTAGATTTCCCACCACAACAGCATAATTTGGTGCAGCTGTGTGGCCTACAGAATATGTAGCAGTTTGGGCGCAATTGTTAAACAGGGGAGTTTAAAAGACTATAAGGCTGGGCTTGGTGATATGTACCCATAGTCCCAGCTACTGGGGAGGCTGAAGCAGGAAGAGCCCATAAGGCCAAGAGTTCAAGGCCAGCCTGAGCAACATAGCAAGACCCCCATCTCTAAATTTTTTTTAATTTTTAAAAAAGACTATAAGACAAAAGGAAACTGTCCTGTAGCCTTCCTTAGGGCTGAGGGCGATTAGTCAAGGAAGGAAAACTTGATGGGGTTCTCCTAGTTGAAGGCGGTGTGGCTCAGCCTACCAGATGGCAGAGAAGTTTGCTGCGGAGCTCGTCTGGAGTAGCGGGTAAATCGGAGGCCACCCTCCAGAGTGCAGGTTGGGGAGCCCCCTATCAGGCCCGGAGGCCTGGCTTGTGGTGGGGTCTGGGCTAGTGGGGCAGAAGCTCTTAAGAGCGCATGGACAGCGGGGCCTCTGGTTCTCGTTAGAGACAGCTGCAGAGAGGTTACTGCAGGCCAAGGCTGCAAAGGGATCACGTCTGGGCCTGAGGCTGGGGCAGTTTCCACCAAAAGTCCTCACACCCACACCACCAGCTCCTGCACCACCCCTGAGGCAGCAGAAGAGCCTCTCCCTCCTGCACTGTCCCTCAGTGTCCCCTACTGAAACAGCTTAACACTTTCCGCTCACTCATTTTTAAATTATATGCGTAATAAGATACACTATTTTTATTTTATTGTTTACTTTAAAGGAGATTCTTAAAAGAATCTCATTGCTTATCAGAGCATATATTGAAGGGTGCGTTTGAGCTGAGGGGCAATAAAATTGATAAATGACACAGGAGTTCCAATATCCAAGTGGGAACTGAAAAGTGTGGTCACCTTCCTGGCTGTTTTAGCTCCACAATACTGAACAGCTAGCTGTGTTGGATTTCTCACGCCATCTCTGCACTTCAGGGAATTGCTTAGCTCTCATCATGGGTGTCAACTTAGGGTGCTTGGCTACAAATTGAACTCTAAGGAGGGTTACTTCACTTTCCGATGTGGTTTCAAAGTGGCAGTGCCTGGTGCTTGTATTCACTCCTCCCAGTCACCGAGGGAACTCTCTGGCCAACTCCAACGTGGGACTGACCTTCTCCAGCTCAGTCACAGTTCATTGTTCCCAGGTACTCACCTTCTGCACTTTGAGACTTTGGCTCACACCCTGTGCTCTACTTCCCACTGTCTGGGAACACAAGCAGGCTCTCTGATAGTGCGAATAAGCTCCCGTCATGAGAGGCTGTGGTTGAGAGCCTGGTTCTGAAACCAGAAGCATCTTGTTTCCAACATTTAGTTTAATTGTGTGTTAAGTGTTGGAATCTCAATTTTCTCATCTATAAAATGAGGATAAAGAGCACCTGCTTGTGTGATTGTTTGAGGGATTAGATGAGACGATCTGTGTGAAGTACTTGGAAAGTACCAGATGCATGGTAAACACTTGGTAATCGTTTTAGTTCCCATGCTTTACTAATGGCCAAAACCCAGACTCCCAAAGGAGTAGCCAGCTACGCTCTTGCCTTCCTCACAATGCTAAAATTTTAGCAATCATTTATACTTATTATGGTTTTGAGTATCATTATTACGACTAAAAAAGAAGTGAGTTTTGATGGAATTTTACTCTCCCCTGGATTCACTCCCAGGGTAGAGAATTTGCAAGGATTTGCCTATGTTTCTTTTCTAATTCAGCTGATGGTGGTGTTCATTATCCACTTGAGGTGGCACTAGAATAAATTAATATTAAAATATTTAAATTTAGAACAATGTGTTTGAAATGCCATTAAGAAGATTTATCACCTGCAATGAGAAATCAGTGCTCCATTAGCTACAACCCTCCCCAGTAAGTTTGGAGACCTCAGCTCAGATCATTAGGAAGCGCATCTCCCCCACCACCCCGACTGCTGTCTGGACAGCTGCTCTTGGCTTTACCGAGGACATGTCCTACCAACTCGCTTTCCATCTCAGACACCTGCATCTGACTGGGTGCTTCTTAATATCAGCCTAGACACTGAACTGGGGCCAATGAACAATACAAAGTTCAACAACAATACAAGACTAAACTGTGTCATTTCCTCCCGAATTTCCTATGTTGAAGTCCTAATACCCGGTACCTCAAAATGTGACTGTATTTGGAGATAGGGTCTTTAAGGAGGTGATTAAGTTACAATGAGGCCATGAACATCAGACCTACCTAATCTAACTTGTGTCCTTATCAGAGGAGGAAACTCGAATGCACTGGGAGACATCAGGGATGCACGTGCACAGATAAAAACCAAACAAACATGCAAGGACATAGAGAGAAGGTGGCTATTTGCAAGCCAAGGAAGAAGGCCTCAGGAGAAACCAACCTCCAGCCTCCAGAACTGTGAGGAAATTAACCTCTATCGTTTAAGTCACTCAGTATTTTGTTATGACAACCCTAGAAGGCTATTACAGTAGTCCTCCCTTATACTCAGAGATACATTTCAAGACCCCCAGTGGATGCCTGAAACTACAAACAGTACCAAACCCTATACAGTGTTTTTTCCTATACATACCTATGATAAAGTTTAATTTATGCATTAGACACAATAAGAAATTAATCATAATAACTAGTAACAGAACAATTATAACAATATGTCAGCATCACTAATCTTGCCTTTTGGGGCTGTTACTATGTTAAACAAGGGTTACCTGAACACAAGCATCATGACAAGTGACAGGTGTCTGATCCTCAAGACGGCTACTAAGTGACTTACGGGTGGATGGCCTGGACTACGTGAATACGCTGGACAAAGGGAGGATTCATGTCCTGGGTGGGACAGAGCACTATGGCAAGAGATTTCATCATAATCCTCAGAATGGCATGCAATTTAAAACTTATGATTTCTGGAATTTTCCATTTAATATTTTCCAACCACAGTTGACTTTGGGTAACTGAAACCACAGAAAGCAACACTATGGATAAGGGAGGACCACTGTACAGATTTTTTGGCTAGCTTGTTTTTTAAAAGAACTTTAGTTTGTAAATTTATGGGACTAGTCTCAGAGTATATAGATTATTCTGCATTTGCTTTTTCCAATCAAGAGTCTGTTTTTGAGATTTACTCATTGATATGTATCTAGGTCTGGGTAATTTTTCTTACTGTTGTGTAGATTTCCATCCTACTAATATACTACAACTTAGTTATCATTAGGTACAATGTGGCCATAGTCTTCAATGTGGGCATAGTCTTCCTTGTACATGCCATAGGGTTTCTCTAGGTTGCACCTATAATTAGAAATTTTGGATCACAGGGCCAAAGTATGCTTTTTTTTTTTTTCTTTTAATTTTTTTTTTTTTTAGAGGCAGGGTCTTGCTCTGTCACCCAGGCTAGAATGCAGTGGTGCCATCATAGCTCACTGCAGCCTTGAACTCCTGGGCTCAAGTGATCCTCCCACGTGAGCCTCTAAAGTAACTAGAACTACAGGTGCACACCATCATGCCCAGCTCATTTTAAAATTTTTTGTAGAGACAGGATCTCACTATATTGGCCAGGCTTGTCTCCTGGGCTCAAGTTGTCCTCCTGCCTTGGCCTCCCAAAGTGCTGGGATTACAGGTGCAGGCCATTACTTCTGGCCTTAATTTTTTAATTGAAAAAAATTGTATCTATTTCTTGTGTACGACACATGCTTTGAAATATGTATATGTATGTGACCATATGAAGAGGCAGCAAGAGAATGGCCATATACCAGCCAGGAACAGATCCTTCCATTACGGCCCTCAGAGGAAACCAACCTTGCCAGCACCTGGATCTTGCACTTCCAGCCTCTAGAACTGTGAGAAAATAGATTTCTGTTATTTAAGCCACCCAGTCTGGCAATTTGTTATGGCAGCACTAGCCAACTAATGCACAAAGACAGGCAAAACTTACTTGTCCAAACAATTGTTAAAGGAGATGTATCCCAGATAAGCAAAATGATAGCTAACTTTCCAACTTAAAGGAAAGAGCTGTGACAGGGGATCCCACCAGATCTGTGAGGCTGTACAGCGTGGTTGTTAAAAGCATAAACTCCAGGGCCCAGCTGCCTGGGTTCAAATCCCAGCCCTGTACTTGATGGCCATGAGCTCTTGAGCAAGTTACTTTACCTCTTTGTGCCTCAATTTCCTCCTCTGAAAAATGGGAATGATAATAACACCTGCTCCATAGGGTTGTTGTAAGTATTACAGAAGTTAAATGTAAAGTGCTTTGAATACCTGGGACATGGTAAATGCTATGGAAGAATTTGCTGTTTTTATCTGGTCTTTGAAAAAGACTTACGAGGAAATATAATTACAGGTTCTTCCAGTCCATTAAGCACCTGCCTGCATGCCGGAAGACCCCTCATTTATAAGATCCCTTTCCTTGGTTCAGACTTGTCTCCCTTTGCCAATTTTATTCAAAAGGATAATGACCCACTTTTAAGTAGAAAGCCCCAAGGAAACTTCTCAGGAAATTCCCAAGAATTCTCAGGGGAAAAAAATATCAGTATCTTAAATCTGCTTAAAAGCCAGCCAACTCCAAACTCGTCTGCTGCACTAATAAGTCAGGAGAAGGGTCAGTAATGGCTGGATCCCAGGGTGTGTCAACTTTGTGAAAATTGATCCGGCTGTGCTCTTGTGGTCCGTGCACACTTTTGTATATATATTCAACTTTAATACAAACTTTACTTAAGACAAATACCTCACCAAGAGATATAGTCCAAACTTACACAAGAACTTTTGAATTTCTATATTGCCTTCTTGGATATTTGGAAATGCATTCGGCAAAGGTTTCCCGTCTTGAAACTAAGCTGAGGCCTGAAGGGACATCCTTTAATGGGTCCTCTGGAATATCACAAACAAATTTTTAATATAAACACATCCCATGTAATACTTCGGGCACATTTATACTAAAGAATATTATTTATCTGAAATCCAAATTTATTATAACTTGAGCATTCTGTATTTTTATTTGCTAAATTCAAATTTCAGATAAACAAATCTTCCATAACACAGTGTAAGTATGTCCTAAATATTACATGGAATATGTTTATGCTAAAAAGACTTATCTGAAATTCCAATTTAACTGGGTGCCCTGTATTTTATCTGACAAACCTATTCTCACTGCATTACACATATTGATTCATTGAACCCTCATATGACTGAATAAGGGAGGTACTATTATTCCCTCCATTTCATAGATAAGGAAACTCAGGAAAAAAGGCTAAGCAATTTGCCCAAAATATCTGGCAATACCAAGTGCTGGGAAAAAAGTGGAGCAATTGAAATTTTCACGTACTGCTGGCAGAAATGCAAGATGGTACGGCCACTTCAGAAAGTCATTCGGCAGCTTCTTAAAAAGTTAAACATACACCTCCCATACAACCCTACCTACCATTTATCACCTACCAAAACACTTTAGAAAAGTGTTTTGATTGGAGACTATGAGGCTAAAGACAAAGAACTGTACACCAACACTATACTCTGGCTGATAAATGTATCCTCACGGGGGTCCAGGTTAGAAAATTTGAAATTAGTTGTATACCAGAGAGGAAACATATAGTCACGAACCAAATAACAATATTCAGTCAATGACAGACCGAATATATGATGGGGGTCCCATGAGATTACAGTGGAACTGAAAAACTCCTATCGCCTACTGACATTGTAGCTGTCTTAATGTTGTAACACAATATATTAAGCACACGTTTGTGGTGATGATGGTGTAAACTAACCTACTGAGCTGCTAGTCATACAAAAGTATGGCATATACAATTATGTACAGTACATAATGTAATAAATGATGACATTAATGATTTATATGCTATAGTTTTTATTGTTAGAGTGTATTCCTACTTATTAAAAAAAAAAAGGTTACTATAAAGCAGCCTCAGGCAGGTCCTTCAGAAGGTATTCCAGAAGAAGGCATTGTTAGTACAGGAGATGATACCTCCATGCGTGTTATTGCCCCTGAAGACCTTCCAGTGGGAGGAGATGTGGGCTGGAAGACAGTGAAATTGATGATCCTGACCCTGGGTAGTCCTAGGCTAATGTGTGTGTTTATGTCTTACTTTTTAACAAATAAGTAAAAAAATAAAACATTTTAAAAATAGAAAAAAAGTTTATAGAATAAGGATATAAAGAAAGTATTTTTGTATAGCTGCATGATGTGTTTTTGTGTTAAGCTAAGAGTTATTACAAAAGAGTCAAGAAGTTAAAAAAAACTTAGAAGTTTATAAAGTAATGTTATAGTAAGCTAAGATTAATTTATTATTGAAGAACAATGTTTTTATAAGTTTAGTGTAGCCTGAGTGCACAGTATTATAAAGTCTACACAATGTCCTAGGCCTATCACATGCACTCACCACTCACTGACTCACCTACAGCAGCTTCCAGTTCTGCAAGCTCCATTCATTCATGGTAAGTGCCTTATATGAGTGTATCATTTTTTATCTTTTAATGTATTTTTACTGTCTCTTTTCTATGTTTAGATACACAAATACTTACTATTGTATTACAGTTGCCTACAGCATTCAGTACAGTAACATGCTGTATAGGTTTGTAGCCTAGGAGCAATAGGCTGTACCATATAGTCAAGGTGTGTAGTAGGCTATACCACCTAGGTTTGTAACTATACTCCATGATGTTCATACAATGACAAAATCTTCTAAGGAAACATTTCTCAGAACGTATCCCCATCATTAAATGACACATGAGCATACATGGCAGAGCCAGTTTCTCACTATTGGAAAAAGAAGTTACCAATAAGGAAAGGAGGAAGGCTAGAATGAACTCTCAGGTGCTTGATTGGAATCAGAGGTATCAGTGTTGCCTCCTGTTTAAAAAAAGACCTGCACACTCAAATAGATGCAGAAATAGAAGTAGAGGTGTGCGTATGCATGAATTAGTATACACACAGATACTACCTAGCTCAATCCACAGAGAGTGGCTGAATGCAACGGCATCCCAGGAGTGGTATTTATTTCTAAATACCACTCTCCAGTAAAACATTTCTCAGAAAACTGGTTGACTTTAGGGCTGGGGCAGATAAAATACAAAATGAGCCTGGAGTATCTTGTGGTGCAGAAAGTAAAATCCTAAAAAAATAAATTAAAAATATGTAGGCTTGTCAAAAGGGCACAGGAGCCACCTGAAATCACTCCCAAAGGCCAAAGCTGGAATAGCTTGAGGGGCAAAAGAGATGATTGGATTAGATTACAACAAAAAGAACGAGATAAATATCTGTGAGTCCATACTGATACAAACGTTACAACTCAATATATGATGGAGAACTGACAAGTCTTCCTTACAGAATAATTCCAATTAACAAACGCAGAAGGAATGAGGGAAGCAGAAAACCACCATTAGAACAGCACAGTAGAAATTGTCACAAACCAGATCCAACAATGGATGTCAAATTTAGGGGCAGAAGCTTAAGCAGAAACAGGATATTTGCATAGTCTCAAAGTGCCTCCCCACACTGGAGAATCCTGGCAAACAGCATCTTCACTGAGTGATCGAGGTTAACGTCACCCGTAATTCACACAGAAACCACGTACTCCTGACATGATGCTCCGAGAAGGGCAACCTTCTGTGAGTCCTTCCCCAAACTACATAATTCCAGTCTAATCATGAGAAAACATCAGATAAACCCAAATCAAGGGACATTCTACAAAATAACTGACAAGTACTATTCAAAAGTATCAAGGTCATAAAAGACAAGGAAAGACTAAAGAATTGTCACAAATGGGAGACAATTAAGACAACATGACAACTAAATGAAATGTGGGATTCTGGATTGGATCCTAGGAGAGAAAAAGAGCATTAGTGGAAGAATTGGTGAAGTCCAAAGACAGTCTGAAGTTTGATTAATAGTATTGCACCAAGGTTAATTTCTTAATTTTCATAAACATTCTACAGTTACATACGATGTTAACATAAGCAGGAACCAGGTGAAGCATATATGAAAACTCCATATCGTTTCTGCAACTCACCTGAGTCTAAAATTATGTAAACCTATTACCTCAAAAACATAAAACCCTTATTTTACCCTCAAAACCTCTTACTCTAGCAGAAGAAAAAAATATATTAAAGAGTCAATTTGGGCCTATAAGAATAGGCTCAGGCTTCCATATTTTGGACTAATAAATGACTTCCCTGGCCCTCATTTCATCTTTAAATTGGGTCAGGAATCCTAAAGAGTCTATTTTTTCCCTCTTTCCTTGTTCAAACTCCTAAATCAGCATTTGCTACTGAATGCAGCTGGCTCTGGCTCCCCCACACAGCTCCACGCCTGACACAGCGACAAGGCCCAAGGCGGGGCTGCCCCTCCTCAGCACTGTGCTCGCCCTTTCCAAGTGTGGTCCGAGGAAAACGAGTTCCTGGTGGTGCCATGTGCTGTTAGAGGGTCCACAAACGCTTCTAGAGTTTTGTGAGAAGCAATGTAGAGAAATCTCATCCAGTGCAGGAGTTGTGAGGCCTGGTCTTAAGGGGCTCCAGTTGCCTCATGTTCTGAAGAAAATGACTCCCATCTCTGAACACGTAAATAAACTATTAGTGGGCAACAAAGTAAAAACCATCTGCTGCCATCTGTAGATGCTGCCAAACTGTGACATTTCGTGGGGCTGCCTACATCTTCCATCCTTCCACAAGGCAGGATTTCTTCACCTATAACATCAGGTCTTTTATCTCATGAAGGTATTAGATACTGTATGAGAAACAGGCTGGTCCCTGACTTTTCAATTAGCTCTCAAGGTAAAGGCTAATTTTGATTCATATAAAGTTTTCACATTGATAATGTGAATCATTTGAGGAAACTAAAAGGATGTGTTTCTGGCTAATGGAGGAATAGGTTACCTACAGAAAAAAATAAAAGGGAAAAAGAAATGACCACTATCAACAAAAACCACCAGCTATTTGAGACACTACTTAGACGGAAATACCTTTAATAGATTCAGAACACATTGGAACTATTTGTGTTGGGAGGCTCAAGGATTGCTGGAACTTCTGGGACGAGAGAATTAAATTATTGTTTCTTTCTCCAGGCACTAGGCCAGATGCTTTGGGCCCCAGAAAGTCACACCTGAGTTTCTGATAGTTCATTTGTGCAAATGTGAGAAGGTAAAGCCCAAGATCTGGAAGGCACATGGGTCCTGTGTTCCCATCTGCAGCCACCAGGCCTCCTGAGTATGAACTGGTGCTGTGACCTGGAGCCCCACAAGAGCGTGAAGGCTGAGTCCACACCCTTTGTCATTCCTGGGCCAATGGCAGATGTCAAAAATATCAGCATAGGCTCTTTGATGCCCTCTAGGCCAGTGCTACTCAAAGATGTGGTTGGCAAATGATACGTTATCTATCCATGATTACATAAGAACAAAGATTGAGAGTAAGTGCCTAGAAGTTTTATAGCAACTTGCTAAAGTAATTTAATGTTGAATCTAACAGTAAGAAATAAACTTTCCTTTTCCACGGTTCTAACCCAGCACTTCCCTTTTTAGGGCAGGCCTGTGAATTTTCCCAGGTGCCCGGGATGGTAGAGGGAGTCTCCCCTTTCTTTCCACAGCAGTCTTCCTCCCGTCCAGACATCTTTGCATCCACACTTCTCTCCCAACCAACGCGTTTGGCACAGGTGCACCCGGCCTCCCTCCCTGTCCTGGCTGTCAGGAGGCTGCACTGTGGAAGGGAAGGAGGCAGGGACTAGAAGTGGGAGACCTGGGTCCAACAAGCTTTGTGGTCACAGGATATGGTAATAGTGACCTCACCTATCCCTTTACCTTAGTTTCCTTGTTCATCATATGGGGAGGAGAAGGAGGATGGGGCCTACCTCGTATAACTGCTCTAAGAACGCCCTCTGCATTACTGCAATGTGTTCTACTCCTAGTGCTACCGTGTTTGCTCAGGCCCTACAGAAAAGAGATCCCGAAGCAAGCCCAGGGCAGTGAGAGTGAGAACAGGAAAGAGAAGAAACATCGCACAACGTGAGACATTACTGCATACAGTACCTACGCAGACTAGACCAGGCCATGGGTCCCAGTCTGGAGCTATGACGGCAGTGGTGGGAAACAGGGACCAATGGGAAAGTATGGCCCAGTTCCCCTGCTAAAAACCTGCCTGGGACCAACCAGAAAGTGCCCATCCTGTGGCTGCATGTTGAGAGTCAACTCCAGAGGCAAGAGATAAGTACATTAACCCATTGGCCACCAAAGAATGATTTTATTGTTGAAACTCAAAGGAGTAATATGAACATTCATGGGATGCTAAAATTCATCACATTCTGTTGATACAGTTCTGGCTGTACACCCAGCCCAGTGCCTGTCACTTTGAAGGGATAGATATAAGTATGTTCTCATACCTGTGTGTATATCCTTCAATGTGTATGTACGTATGGATACAGATGCATATACTTATGTTCAAATATATCTGGAAGTCCAGGGGTCAGTTAATTTCAGGCCCACATGCTAGAGAGAAAGCAGAACCCTTGACTTCGGTGTTCTCACCCTTCGATGCACCTTGGAATCACCTGAGGAGTTTTAAAAAATACTGATGCCTGGTGCCAGCCCCCAGAGACGCTGATGTTACTGATCCGAGGTATGGCCAGGACATTCTAATGTGCATCCGACGTTGAGAACCACAGCTTTATTTGGAGTCTAAATGTCCCAGTGACAGTCCTGTTCATTTCTCTGGGGAACCAGGAAGATCTAGCTTCCTGAGTGGTCCACAGGGGCAGCTATGGCCATTAAAAATGGTCTGTTGACAGCTCTTGCAGGGAAATATTTGTGCAGCTGATGTTACATTACTCTGGTATATATTAAAGATAAGCTAAAACTTCATTGCGTTCAGGGCGCGGCTGTTGATGGGTGTCTGTCTGGGTGAGATGCTAGAGCAGGGCTCAAGTTCCTGCAGCTGGGAGTTCAACAAGATACAGTTGGTGGACATGGCAGTGAACTCTGTGGGACTGGTAGTGAAAGGGGTGGCCTTGCAAAAACAACAGGAAAATACCTAATCCCACAGTTTCTCCAGTAACAGTTAAAAACCAATCCTATGAGTTGTCTCACAAACAGGTACCCTGTAGGAGTTCTGTTTTGCACAGCCTCTGAAGAAAGCTGAATGGACAGAAAAGAGACGTAAATCTTTCAAAATTGTTTTTTCTTTTTTTGAGAATCTGCTTTTATAGGGTTCCTGAGTGAACAGAAGAACGAGTTCCGTACTTCACCATATTTCGAGGACAGAGTCACATCTCCTGTGATAATCCCTTCTCCAAGGAAAGGCAGCAGAGCCAACTCTTGGACTGTGACATCCTGCTGCCGTTTTTGTTATCAGCTGACAACCATCAATATTTTTTCTTCTCTTTGTCCCTCTTCAAATCAGTGAGCCACTTGGCCTCGCTGCTGGCATCCCCTTCTCTTTCTTTGGGATGCCATGCCACCTCCCTGCTCTCTTTCCCTCTTCCCTTCTCTCATACTCTCTCTCTCTCCCCTAAGAAGATAAACTTTTTTAACTTGTATGTCTTAATCTCTGTGTGCGAAATCTTTCTCCACCTGTGCCATGAGTACCCACTAGGCTTTGCACCCTAACAGTAGCATCTGGGCATCCCTCAACTGGGCTAGAGAGCTCTGAACACCTGCCCCCGATAGCTCACACACCTCCACAGAGAGCCCACGGCCCAGGCAGGTGGCTGGGTGGACTTTTGCCCTAGGAGATGACAGAAAGCTCGTAATTATGGATTTGAATTCCTGAATCCAAGTTAGAGATATCGATTGACAAACAGCTAGTCACATAGCCTTTGAAGGAACTGTCTGGAAGTAAGATCAACTCCCTGGTATCTGTCTGATTAAGCAACACAACTCCTAGTATCCTCACCTCTCAGGGCAGAGAAGTGTAGTGTATTCCTGGGCCCTTGGAGTGGAGGCAGGGGTTTGGCCACATCAACCTTAGGGATGCCATTACCCTAAGAAGCGGCTTCCTATCCTGGCCTGTGTGCTGCTGCTCACGGGCACCTAGCTGGCCACCTGTCAGCCAGTCCGTCAGCAGCTCCTGCCTTCCGACAGCAAGGTTTTCAGAGTCACACGTGCCTGGAGCTCAGACTAGAGGCTGCACACTCTCTCACGCAGCCTCCCGTGCTGGCGTGGCTGGATCCTTATGCCCCCTTTCGGGCGGCTGTAGTGAGAGTGTCTCCCCCAGACTTCCAGGTGTCAGTTCTCCATTGCTGTATAACAAATTACCACAAACTTAGCAGCTTAGCAACACCCATACATTTCCTCAGTTTTTGTGGGGCAGCAATCCAGGCACGGCTTAGCCGGGCCTCTGCTCAGGTTCTCAGAGGCTATGGTCAAGGTCTCAGCTGTGCTGGCTTCTCACGTGGAGACTTGGCTAAGGTCACTCGAGCTGTTGGCAGAATTCATCTCCTGGCAGCTCTCTGCCAGAGGGCCCTAAGCTTTTGCTGGCCGTCTGCCGAGGGCCACTCTCAGCCCTAGAGCTCCCTGCCAACATCGCTCACCTTCTGCGCACGACAGAACCTAACTGAGGAAGTGGCATCCACAGCCTTTGCAAGGCACAGGTTCCACCTGCACTCGAGGGGAGAGGATTCCATAAGGGTGTGACCCACTGGGGTCACAGTAGGGTGTGTCTGCCACACAGGAACTTGCTTTTTGTATTTGACACTGACTGCAAAATTTCCTCTTTGATCCCTCTTGCCAGGTCTGAGCTCAGCTCAAACTTTTGTTGCTGATCCCTGATGGTTTCCCATTAATTCTGTCCACTCTTTCCCCTCCAGATGGTCCTGGATGATGTAGTTTAACCTGTTGGTGACATCCAGCCTTTGACAAATCTCATCTAACCAATGAGAAAATGAATCCTGAGAAAGGTCAAATGTCCTGTCCAAGGTCACACAGATCATAACTCCGCTTAGCCTGCATAGTACTGACAATCTCACCCACCTATTCGGACTGATTAATAAAATGACGCACATAAGAAGAGTACCCTGTAAGTTGAGGAGTTCTATGAAAGTTTTTATCAAGAATTTCACTCCTTAAAATAATGGACTTTTGGCTTTTTAACAGATCCTCATTTGCATTTGTCCTTTAAAAACCTCACATCTGAATAAATTTTGTTTACACAGCTTTGTGGCACATTCACAAGGTTGAATCTTTTAAAATACTTCTAGTGTAATCTGATGTGTAGCACACAAAACATAAATGGGGAAAGTTAACCAAAAATGTCTTTAATCTCTTGTCTTCCTTTATTCTTTTCTCTCAGCACATTTCCCATCTAGACCTGGGATTCCCATGAATGAGCCACCAGTCTTAGGAGAGACAGGCTGCCTTTCCAGACTCCCTTGCTATTCAAAAGCAGAGGGAACAGCAGAGAACCTTCCTTCCCACCCCACGCCAGGGGCCCACCATGCCCATCTGAGGCCAGAGCCCTCTCCAGCACCAGCCAGCGGGACTCGGGAGCTGAGGCTGCCGGGAGGGCCGGGCTGGGGAGGATGCTGAGACAGGGTCTTGCTGAGATGCCAAACTGGTGAGACTTGGACCTTAGCCATGCTCATTAATAGCCTCTGAACTACAATAATGAGTTCTTTCTGCTAGGTAAGTAGAAGACAGATCCTATTCGTTAATTAATTGTCTTTGTAGAGTAACCTCCCATGGAGCGGGCAAGCAGGGGAAACAACTTGAGGCTGGCAGATATTTTAAGCTTCCATTTGCTGAGTAACTGACGCTGTCCTCAAAAGCAGATGGGTAGACAACCCCACCATTGTCTGAGAGTCTGGGGCTTATCTCTGGTTATTTGAGGCAATGAGGACAGACCTTGGAGATGCCCACATCTCTCTGGCACTCAGACGTGTTGCTAAGAAAACAAAGATGCCTGCTCCTGCCTTCAGTCTACCACTCCTAGATAAGCCACCGTTCCTCTGGCTATTAAATACTATCTGCTCTAATCACAGCGTTCTCACAGGATTTTCTGCACATTTCTTTAACACTGTCTTACGACAGCCGCACATTGTGGTGGGAGTGAGAAGCCTCTCAAGCTCCGTAGTAACAAGTCTGTTTTGATAAACTCAGAGGCCTGGATGGAAAAACCTCAGCTCGGCTTTTGGGCATCTGGTCAACCTTAAGCCTCTCTGGGTCTGTATTCCTCCTCTCTAAACTGGGGATAATATGGAATTCTGAAATTGTTGGTATGCTGTAAAAATTAAATGAATTCATACATGTAAAATCTTACCATAGGGCTGGGTCTGGGCAGCACGGACCAGTGGAACTCACTGCAGCGATGGGAACGTTCTATGTCTATGTGGTCCCATCCAGTGGCAGCAGCCACATGTATCCATTGAGCACTTAAAATGTGGCCACTTTGGGTCTTGTTCTGATTTTTTTCCCTTCCCAATCCTAAGGAGGTCGGGCCAGTGTTTCCTTATCTCTAGGGCACAAAGGCCACCTTGCTTTCTGTCTGGTTTCAGGAAACACAAGCCCACTGTGGGGTCACCCCAGGAGGAAAGGGGAAGCCAGGAGAGTGGAGGTGGCCCTGCAGCTCAGGGGTCCTTGCCCAGCTCCCTGCTGCACCCCAGGAGCAGCAGCACCTTGGGGAGAAGGGCTGAGTATGGCACCCAGGGGAGCTGCCTGCCAAAGCATCCGAGATTAAACTCCCATTTGGCAATTTGATTTAAAGAAAATAAAGACATTTCTTTACACCCAAGGAGAATGGAGGTCATCCACGCTACGTTATTGTTTGCACCAAGAAATAAGCAATTCCCAGGATTTCACAGGTGGAACCAAGTCATAGACTGGGGTGGGGAGTGGGGGAGAGGGTTGCTGGAAGAAACAGGAGGGAGATACAGGGTAAAGACAAAAGCAAGTAGGGGTGGGGGAGCAAAACATAATACCACTGCTGCATGGAGGCGGGCCAATCGCCCGCACCAAGAATTCTCTCTGCCTGCCCTTAATAGAATCACGTCACACCGTATAGTACTTTATAGCTCGTAGCCTTGCTCATTAATAGCCTATGAACTACAATAACTAATTCCTTCTACTGGGTAAATAGGAGACAGATTTTATGCATTAATTATCCTTATAGAGTAACCTCCCATGGAGTGGGCAAGTAGGGGAAACAACTTGCTGGCTGGCCAGTATTTTGAATTTCACTTGCTGACTTCAGACTCCCCTAATATTCCACATGCTAATTGCAAGCCTCCCGAGCCTCTCATGCATAAAGTTCTCTAGAACGGCACTGTGCAACACACAGCCACTAGCCATGTGTGGCTATTTAAAAGTAATTAAAATTAATTAGAATTTAAAATGCTCTCCTCAGTCACACAAGCCACATTTCAAGTGCTCGAGGGCTACCCTGGGCTAGTGCCTACCTTACTGGACGGAGCAGATAGAGGACAATTCCATCAGTGCAGCGAGTTCTATCATACAGTGCTGTTCTAGAAAGGACGATTATTGAATGCACATCCAAAAAAGTGTTTAATGACCACTTTTTTGGTTGTTATAAGCAATAACTTATTTTATACTTGAAAAATGAGAACAAACCTTACCCTGTTCCAAATCTTATGGAATCATAACCCAGAGTCATAATTTTGCATACCACTCTTAGCTAAAGATGAAAAGCTAAGTTTTCCCACATACACAACATTTTTCTTTCTTTTGAAAGCTGTAAGTGTTTTGCTTCCTGGGGACCAATGATACTCCAAGACTCTAGTCACAGTCTGAGTGGCAGCACCTTTTGTGTATTGAGATGTGGTTATTTCACAACGGTGAAAACATGGGGATTTGTGCTCAGGCGGGTACTGGCAATGCCCTGCTGCTGAGATGGATTAAATTTGTGGCAATTTACAGCTCACCCCAGGGAGACTCAGTCTGCAAAAGCCAAGTGACAGAGAAAGTTGTCATAAGGATGCAGGTAATGAAGGCATTAAGCTATCGATTCTACTAAGGGAAAAAAAATGGCTCAGGGCTGAATCGTCTGGGTACACTGTCTACACCAACTGATTATCCCAATAATAGTTTGATGTTCCCCTTCATTTTTCCAGCGATAATGTGCCTTTAGATGGCACAGGGATTGCTGCTGGTATGTTTGAACTTTGGAGTATGATGCCACCTCCCATTAGAAGTCATTATTCTTTTCTGATAGGTGCCAGCTGCAGCGTGCCTACACAGACTTCTAGGAGCAGCAGGGCTAGAATGGAATCGTTTAAGTTCCATCCTAAAGAAACAGAAGATGTTTCAAGATAATGAGTCAAAGCAGACAGTAAGAGCAAGTGCGTTCCAGTCCTGGTCAGGCCCACATCCAGCTGCCTGGCCCTGTGACCGTAACGAATCCTTCACCATGCATTGCCTTGCTTGCACAACGACAATTGTCTGAGGTTACATTAGTAAGTTACCAGTTGTTTACTGACAGACCGTTAGTACTTGACATGCATGACACCATGGCACCATCCAATAGCTCTGTGAGGGGGTCACTGTATGACCCTGTCCCACAGCAACAAGTTAGGTGACATCCCAAGCTGGCACAGTGAGAGGCAGTGGCTGACTGACCTCAAATGCAGGTGATCTGACCATTGCTACGGGTTTCTGCACATCTCCTGGCCCAGTGTGCTGTCAGTTCGTGTGTATGCCTGTCCAGCCCGCCCAGTCTCAATCAGCTTCCCTGATCACTTGATTTAGTGATAAAGAACACAGGCTCTGGGGCCAGGCTACCTGGGTTTAAATCCCAGCTCTGCCATCAGCCACATGTGTGCCCCTATGTAACCCATTGGGGCTGGTTTCTCTCTTATAGAGAGGGTGGTTTTGATGCCTGGCATCACTGGAGAGCTGTCAGGAATGCACACTACCAGGCCCCAGCATCAACCGACTGGGTCAAAACCCACACTTTAACATCTCCAGGTTTATCTGCACGTCGGAGTTTGAAAAAGCATCATCCTATACTAGAAAGTAGTGCACTGTGATGCGTTATTTTGTAAGATATATGAGACTTGCGTATAGGTTTATTTTATAAGGCCAGACACATCACAGGTCTAAACTCCACGAGTGCACCTGGAGGGCTGTATCATCCTTGGTGTTGCTCAGATGAGCACAGTCGTGTAAAGCCAGAGGATTGTGTTGAGAGATGAGGAAATGAAGCTAAATTGTTGCTGTTAGGACTAAAGTCAACGAGGCAACATTAGCAGCATAGTCCCTGTAATCCAAAAACAGAGTCTGTTGGCATGTGTTCCCATCAAGATTCATGCCTAATTAGGTAGAAGGCAGGCAAGCCAGAATCCTGCTCTGGGGAGACTGAGTGGCTACTGTGTTCTCTCTGGGAACCGACTGCTCCTCGCAGGGGCCAGGCAGAGCTGCATCTGGGTCTGGTCCTCGGATTCCCAGAGTTCGGCTTGCAAAGGAAGCCACTTACAGGCATCTCACCAAGTAGCTCTGAATAAAGGGTCCTGAGTGGCTCAAACTATGTCTATTCCCTTCCTGCCCTCCACCCCGCTTTCTTAGGGCTTCTCAAAAGCAGAGCTTGAGGCAGGGATTCTCATTCAAATGCCTTATTGGGGGCACACTCTCAGGAGTAGGGGTACATGTAGGTTTACCAGAGAAAATACAGGATACATGACTAAATTTAGATTTAAGATAACCAATGAATACTTTTTAGTGCAAGTATGGCCCATACTAAAAAGTATTTGTTGCTTATCTGAAATTTAACTGGGCATGGTTGTTTTTATTTGCTAAATCTGGCAAGCCTGGGTGCAAGGGATGCAGGACAGGTAGGGAAGAGAACTAAGTAAGCAAGGAGGCAGACTCAGCCAGAGCCCCAGGGAGCCCAGCATCGCAAATCACATGACAGAAGTAGTCTCCTGTAGGAGCAAGAGGGCTGCCATTCTGTATTCTTATGTCATTCAGTCATTGGCCGGGCTGCCCCTGGGCATGCGGTGGGGGAATGATGTTTATGGAGCAAGGGGAGCAAGTGGATTCCATTTGGCCAAGGGCAATTCTTCAGAGAATGAATGCAGCTGGGAGCTACAGCCAGCCAATAGGGCAGGCACGACAGCATCCACAGCACCCTCCCCCCACCGCAGACACACTCCTGCCAGCAGTCCTCAGCCCTTTGAGAAGTCAATGACACCTGATGGGTGGTTATAAACTGGGGAGGCATCCCTGGATCTTGTGTCCCTGATATCATTTCTCTGGGAATAGATCCATAAGTAGGGCTTTCAAAAATAGAACGAAGTGCACCTTGTCCATTAACTGCCAGATCTGCATCGCTGTGTTATCCCATCAACCTGGTTTACTCTGGGCGTTTCTAAGAGCTGGGCTGAGCATTTTCTTTTCATGGTGCTTCTAGGATAGAGTCATCATTTCACCAGGATGGAAAGGGGGGTAGAGAGACAAGCTTCTGTCCCCTATCCCTGCCTCCTGGGCAGTGAGGACTGGGCAGTCTCCTTTCTGGGTTGGCTTTGCTTTAGGAATGTAAAATGCCCATGAAGGCATAAAATTATATGTAAGTAGCAGTTAGAGAAATTTCCAGTGCTGTATTTGGTATGTGCTTGCCCATTTAAGGCCCAAGAGAAAACTAGAGATGAGTAGAAGTATTTAGGATCAAATTCTTAAAACTTCCAGCTGGCAGGAAAAAATGGAAGATTTTGCCCATTGACTCAGCAATGAGGCCATAAGAACGACAGTGCCAAATCTTAGCATCTCCTCTTCCCTCCCTACTGCTGCTAGTCATTACTAACTCCTTGCAGCTACAGCTAGATCAGCTTTCCTAGAATGTGGTCCACAGAATGCAAGTCTTGTGTATATGTCCCTTGTAAATGAGCTTCTGTGTTTAGAAGAGTTAGGACAATCATGCAAACTATAGCTATTTCTTTGGAGCTTCATGAGACCCATTTGTATCGTAAAGGGTCTGAGAAGTCCTGCAGTAGAAAAACTCAGCCTTTTGCAAATGTGTAATTGCTTGCAAAACACCAGGAGTTCTGGAGGCTAGGCACCAGGAAGGGTGGAGCAAGCCCCACCATTCAGGGGAAAGAAGGCAGAGAGGCAACAAGGCAGTTACCCGAGGAAGGATGCCTCCTTGCAAAATCTACACCAGCCTACTGCTTTGCTTCCTTATTCCCTCATTACTAGTTTCTTCTGAATGAGAAGAACAGTTAAAGGGTTAAGTGGAATCAGGAGGCCAGTTACCCACTAGATCCCTGACACCATTCCTCACCTTCTCCTGCTACCTGACATCCACACCTGGAATCAATTCTGAGGGAAACGAGCAAAGGCGAGCGCGCACAGGTTGTCCTGGAAGCTGCCACATGGGGGAGCTCTTGGTAACATCACGGAGACATGACGGTGGGTCCTGCAGGCCCAAGAACTGGGAGAACATCAATCACTCTTTTGCCTTTTGTACAGAACCGTCTAGGAAAAACATAAACCAACTCTGTAACTCACACTGGGGATAAAGACAGAAGGGACCCTGCCCATTTTGCCATCTGGGAGAAAAAGTCATCTTAATAAAAACAATTGCCAGTGTTTTGTTTTGCCATGTTTAACAGATTTTTATTCTATATATGGATGAGGAGACAGAATACGTTCACTCTTCCTCAAATTACGGAAGCAGGAAATGCATGAAAGTCATCTATGGGTATGATGTGAGAGGCACTGAGAGGGTCTTTCTGTCTCTAGTACAGGATTGTTTTTCCCCCACAAATTGAAGCAAGTCTACTGGAGCCATTTTCCCAACAGCACGTGCTCGCTTTGCGTCTCTGTCACATTTTGGTAATTCTTGCAATATTTCAAACTTCTTCATTATTAGTGATCTTTGATGTCACTATTGTAATTGTTTTGGATTGCCACAAATTGCTCATATAACATGGCAAATTTAATCAATAAGTATATGTTCTGACTGCTCCACCTACTGGCTGTTCCCTGTCTTTCCCCCTCTATCCTCAGACCTCCCTATTCCCCGAGACAAAACAATATTGACATTAGGCCAAGTAATAACCTCACAACGGCCTCTAAGAGTCCGAGTGAAAGGGAGAGTTGCATACCTTTCACTTTAAATCAATGATTAAGCTTAGCGAGGAAGGCATGTCAAAGGCAGACAAACCAAAAGCTAGGCCTCTTGGCCCAGTTAGCCAAGTTGTAAATGCAAAGGAAATTAAAAGTGCTACTCCAGTGAACACATGGAATGATAAGAAAGCAAAACAGCCTTATTGCCGATATGGAAAAAATTTTAGTAGTCTGGATAGAAGATCAAATCATCCATAACATTCCCTTAACTTTAAGCCTAATCCAGAGCAAAGAGATCTAACGCTCTTCAAGTCTATGAAGGCTGAGAGAGGAGAGGAAGCTGTTGAAGAAAAGTCTGAAGCTAGCAGAGGATGGTTCATGAGGTCTGAGGTCAGAAACCATCTTCAGAACATAAAAGTGCAAGGTGAGGCAGCAAGTGCTGATGAGGAAGCTGCACGTTATCCAGAAGATTTTTAGTAGCTGAGATCATTGATAAAGGTGGCTACACTGAACAGATTTTCAAGGTAGACGAAACAGCCTTCTATTGGAAGATACCAGTAGGACTTACATAGCTATAGAGGAGAAGTCAATGCCTGGCTTCAAAGAACATCCTGACTCTCTTGTTAGGGGCTAATGCAGCTGGTGACTTTAAGTTGAAGCCAACGCATATTTACCATTTCAAACACCCTGGGACCCTTAAGAACTAGTCTACTGTGCCTGCACCGTATAAATGGAACAAAGCCTTGATGACAGCACATTTGTTAACTGCACAGTTTACGGAATATATTAAGCCTCCTGTTGAGACCTACTGCTCAGAAAGAAAAAAAAAAAGATTCTTTTCAAAATATTACAGCTTATTGACAATGCGCCTGGTCACCCAAGAGCTGTTATGGAGATGTGTAAGATTAACGTTTTCATGCCTGCTAACAAAATATGCATCCTGCAGCCCACAGTCAAGGGGTCATTTTAACTTTCAAGTCTTATTACTTAAGAAATGCATTTGTAAGGCTATGGCTGCCATAGATTTTGATTCCTCTGATGGATCGGAGGAAAAATTGAAAACCTTCTGGAAAGGACTCATTCTAGATGCCATCAAGAATGCTTGTGATATAATATTGACAGGAGTTTGGAAGAAGTTGACCTGGAGTGGTTCCAGACTTCAGTGGAGGGAGTCACTCAGATGTGGTGGAAGTAGCAAGAGAACTAGAATTAGAAGTGGAGCTTGAAGATGAGACTGAACTGCTGCAATCTCATGACAAAACTTGAATGGACCAGGAGTTGCTTCTTATGGATGAGCAAAGAAAGTGGTCTCCTGAGATGGAATCTACTCCTGGTGAAGATGCTGTGAACATTGTTGAAATGACAGCAAAGGATTTAGAATATTACACAAACTTAATTGATAAAGCAGCAGCAGGGTTTGAGAGGATTGACTCCAATTTTGAAAGACGTTTTACTGTGGGTAAAATGCTATCAAACAGCATCTCGTGCTACAGAGAAATCTTTTGTTGAAAGGAAGAGGCAATTGATGTGGCAAACTGTACTGTTGTCTTATTCTAAGAAATCACCCAGCCTTCAGCAACCACCACCCTGGTCATTCAGCAGCCACCAACATCAAGGCAATGCCCTCCACCAGCAAAAAGATTACACTGAAGGCTCAGATGATCCTTAGCATTTTAAGCAACACAGTATTTTAAATAAAGGTATGTACATTTTTGAGACATAATGCTATTGTACGCTTTATTAATAGACTATACTATGATGCGGACATAGCTTTTATATGCACTGGGAAACCAAAAAATTTATGTGACTTGCTTTGTTGCAGTGGTCTGGAACCACACCCACAATATCTGTGGGGTATGCCTGTATATTTCTTTACATAATTTACTGACACCTGAAATTCCACCATTAGAGATTTATTCCTTTAAGTCAGTGGTTCTTAACTGGGGATGATTCTCCCTTCCCCACCCCCTTATTAAAGCATATTGCTAAGCCCTAGCCCAGAGCTTCTGATTCAATAGGAACCCAAGAAGTGTATTTCTAACAAGTTTCCAGGGGCTGCTGCTGCTGCTGCTGCTGCGGGGACTCCACTTTAAGAACCACCGGTGAAGAGGCCTCAGTGCAACGATGTTCACAGCTATTAGCGAGTGCGTGGCGTGTGCGAGCCGGCCGTACGCAGTGGTTCTCACTCTCAGCTGCACATTGGAATTGCCTGGAGAGCTTGTAAAAATCCCAGTGCTCAGTGTGCACCTCAGACCAACTGCAGCAGAATTCTGGAGTAGGGCTCACATCACTGCTTTTGAAGCTCCCGGGGAGACTCCAGCGTGCAGTTGTGGTTTAGATGCGCTGTTGTAAGCAGTGGCTGAGAGACTCACTCGCATTCCTAGAACACTAATTTCCAGCAGCCGCTGGAGAAGGGATCACAATCACACACACCATTGCCGCTGCGGGGCGTGGTTCTGCGGCTGGAGGCCAAAGCAAGTGTGCCTGGCCTTTCATGAGAGGCCCAGGGCAAGGAAAGCACACGGTTCAAGAGGTTCACTTCCAAGGCAGGCCCCGAGTCCTTTGCCTCCACGTCCTCGGACAGGGCCTGGCTCTGTCCTCTGAACCTTCTACCCATCCCAGCCTTCTCAGCCGGGAGTCCCAGACAGTCTCTGCCCAGCCCTCGCCCACCCACCTCTCTGCACAGCCTGCACCCTTGTTCTCCCTTCTCGAGGTGATGCTGGTTTTCAGAAAAGCCCCGTCCAGGCTGCTGTCCCAGCAGGTAGCTCACTAGGGACCCAGTGCTCAATGCTGTCTCTCCTGCCCCCAACCTCGGGGTGTAGTTCACTTCCTTTCAGGCCAGTGTGCCGCCATCCATGCTCAGCTCCTGACCAGTTCTCCTTGACTTCTCCGAGGCTGTCCCCCCAGCCTCAAGTAATTCCCACGTCCCTTCCTGCCCACCCTCCACCCTGCCAAGGAGTCATCCTGCTAAACCACACAGCCGACTGCTCTCACTCCCTCCTGTGCAACCCCCCTCCCCTGTGGGCACCTCCCTTTCTTCCCAGTCACCTCTGCCATTTACAGCTCCTGGCAGAGGTTGGGGGGCATCGTGCAGGCTGCCCCAGGGACGGCCACACCCTCGGACTCCTGCCCAGCCTTCCCAGCTCAAGCAGGGCCTTTCCCCAGGAACATGCCCTAAAGCTGCGCCTCCTCCCTGGAGGGTTTTGACAAAGGCTGTTACTAAAAATACTAAGAGTCATCCTAACAGCTGTTGGTTGGTCTGTCTTTCCAAATAGAGAGAGGAAAGAAGGAAGGAGACAAGGGGTGAGAAGTCTCTGGATAGTAAGAGCAAGCGTTTCGAGCACGCCTTATTTGTTCTCAGCCACGTGGATACAAAACCGAGCATGTCATCTCTGCACCAAGGAATTTACATTTGATTCACTGGAGAGCTTCTTAAAATGTCACCACAATCGGGTCTAATCCTAACTAAAAATCAGGACTGATCGTTAATAAGAGATTTCTTTCAGTTACATGAATATTTGTTTGAAATCTTTTGCTAAAGCATAGAAATTAAAGCACATTTTGTTATAGATTTACCATATTGCCTTTCCCAAAAGAGAAAAGAGTATAGGTAAAATAAATATCAAACTGAGCAAATTATATTAATACGTCTGAGCAAATAGGATCAGGACTGTCCCAGAACATCCGCCCTGCATCGTTATTGTCATTCCAATCCATGAGGCTGAGAAGCCACGAAGAGGGACAAGGCCACTCCCAAGGGCCCCCACAGAAACTGCAGCGTCTGCACACACCTCCAGCCACATGTGAAACAGGTGGCCGTGCTGTTGTCCCTGACCTCTGCTTCCCTTCTCTGCAGGCCCTTCCTCGACCCCACCCTCCCGGGAGCAGCTGCCCCATCCCTGTGGTCTTCAGGACCCTGCCCCGCTTGCCAAGCAGATGGATTTCCTCTCCTTCCCGGCCCGCCTATCCTTCCCAGACTTCCTGTGGAGCCCTGCGTTTTTGTTTGTGTTTGAGGGGGGAGAAAAAGGAAGAGTTTTATCAACTGAGCTACAACCTTTAGGAACGTCCCTCCCTCCCATCCGTCACTGTACAAGCCAGAGAGAGGCCAGCACCTGTCTCTGCCCAACCTAGTCGCCCTGTGGGCTGAGTGCCTGAGTGCTCGACCCCTGCCCTCATCCTGCCCCTACTGGGCTGCACTATCCCCTCGTTTCAAAAGAGATTCAACCTGGAAATGCAGACCCAGTGGGGAATTTGAAACAGACACCTTAGCCCTAACAAACCGGGAAAGTGGGAACTGATGTTCTTGCCAGGCCCCACCATGTCTCTGTAGGAGCCACGTCATTACAGATCACAATTCCAACAGCCCTTGAGAGGCAACCACTGCTGACTGCTACCTAGCAGGGCAGAAGCAGCGATGGGGACACGTGAAATTGCAGACTGGAACTGCATAGACCTCGTCCAACTTCCCAATCACGTGGTCCTCAGCCTTCTATCCTGAGCCAGTACATGTTAAGGTGGAGGCTGAGGAGGGTCCCAGAGACTAGAGACAAGCCAGGAAGATTGCACATTTTTCCATGAAAATTTCCCTAAATGGACAAGAGCTGAGTGAACAACAACAAAATGACTAGTACTTGCAAAGACCGGGGTTGCAGTAGCCTTGGATGAGTTCTCCCCCTTAGATGTATGGCTTTCTTCTACACCCACGGTGCTTATTGAGGAAGAGCAGTCACAGAGCAGGCAATAGCGACACCTGCTGTTTACAACAGGTTCAACAAGGTAAGGAGAAACCAGAAACCAAAGCTCTCACAGTAGAAGTGGTGTCACCTGCCCCTTCCTTGATTTCACAAAAGAAGCCAAGACCTAGGGTCCGCTGCTATCTTTCTATTTGTTATTTGGGGATTTCCCACTTACCTGGTACAAGCAGGACAGACATTGTTCTAGTTAATAGCATATTTAGACTAGTAGCTATTATAATATTCTTGGACCATGAGTTTTCAGAGAACATAATATGACCAAAGCACGACATTCAAAACAGTACTAAATTGAATTGACTGTTCTTAGCAATGTAAAAGGCATAAGGCCCTCAACAAACATAGTTAATATTTTTGATAATAGGACACTGTTATGGGTTGAATTGTGTCCTCTAAAAAGATGTTGAAGTCCTAAGCCCCAGTACCTGTGAAAGTGACCTTACAGGCAAATAGTCTTCACAGATGATCGAGTTAATATGAAGTCATTGGGGTGGCTCTAATCCAACAGGACTGGTTTCCTTATAAAAAGGAGAAATTTGGATACAGAGGCATACAGGGAGAACACTATGTGAACACAAAGACAGAGATTGGGATGATGCCTCTACAAGCCAAGAAATGCTAAGGATGGCCAGCAAGCCACCAGAAGCAAGGACAGAGGCCTGAATTCTCCCTCACAACCCCAGGAGCCAACCCTGCCAATACCTTGATTTCACACTTCTAGCCTGAAGATTTGAGAGACAAACTGTATGTTCTAAGCCACAGTTTGTGGTACTTTGTTATGGCAGCCCCAGGACATTAACACAGGCACGAATTATAGTTTTAAGGGCCTGCATACATTGTAGTCTCAACTGGATAGAAGCATGTGGTACAACCAAAGAACACAGTGGGTTCTAATCCCACTTACCAGCTATATGACTTTAAAGCTCAAATAGTCTCAGCAACTTATTTACTCAATTGCCCCGACTATAAAATGGGAATATCAACCTCCTCAGAGCTGGCATGCCCTTCAATATGCACATGAGCGTGGCCTATAAATTGGAGAGAATGACAATTGTACAGTGTTATCACAATGAATATGACTTCTCCTTCATCTGACCATGGCATGGGCAGATTGGCCAGCCCTACCCAGGAGGCCATCTGTGTGACCCCACAGTCACCTGGCTCTATGCCTTGGGAGGATGACCTGCAGGGAATGCATCAATGGCCTCTTTCTCTTTTGCTACCAGCTGGGATTGGCCAAGGGGAGCCATCTGTGGGAGATCAGAGGGCAGGAGGAGAGTGAGGTCAGGGCTTTTGTCCCCCTGGCTCTCTCCCAATTGGGTTATCAGGGCTTGACCATATCATCTATGGAAGGCTTCAGCTACCCTATTGGGGTTCCAGAAATCCCTGGCTCCCCTTGTCCCTCCAGGCTTAGGTTGGAACCTCTCCCTACAAGGGCTAACTCCAAGATACTGTGCTAAACATGATTCACGATTGCTTTCCTTTAATTCCGCCTGTACCTTGGTAAACAGCCCCTTTGGTAAACTTCTCTCCACCTGCTTTGAGTATACCATCTTTTGCCTGTTAGGACTCATTCAGTACTTAGTTTAGGAAGTGGTCCTAGGAAATAGCCTCAAAATGCAATTGTGGGATTATTTTTCATTCATGTACATCATAGATAACCTCCTGTGTTGAGAGAAATAAAACACAGGTAATTCATGGCATGCAGTAGTCATGATTAACCAAATTATTCTGCAGTGGTTGCACAGGATAAAGTCCAGGCAGAGTGTAAGATATTGGGAAATTAAGTGACTGGGCCCTTCTTTGCTACAGTGACAATAGTGATTGCAATAGATTTTTTAAAAAACTGGGCACAGTATTTTGCATTTCCTCCCATCAAGAGGTGGAGTTTATTTCTTCATCTGGATTCTGGCCTGAGCCATCTTCTCACTGCGGCCAATGGTCCATTAGCAAACGTGACACAGCACAAGCTGGGCAAGGGCGTGTACATCTGTGCCTTGCCCCTCTCTGGCTGCTTGCCGAGAGCCGTTGGGCCACCATACGAGGACACCTGGGCTGGCATCCTGGAGGATGAGCCATGGAAAGGAGGCCCCGGCCACCTTAGGTGTCCCCAACACCCCAGCAGGGGCCCCAGACAGGATGAGGCTACCCAGTCAAGCTGCTCAGACAGGAAGAAAGTGACTAGCTGACCACAGTTGTGAGCAAATAAAATGATTATCTTAGGCCAATATGTTGTGGAGTGGTTTGTTACACTTCAAATGCTAACTGCAATAGTAATTGTAAAGCTTGTGGGGACCACTGGCTTTAGAGAAAAGGGGAAACTGAAGGCCATGGATGTCCAACCAAGAACATCACCAGAAAGACAGCAGCCATTCTGGCAGCTTTGAAGGAATCCTACATCTCCTGTTACCTTAGGCAGGTGTGGCTGGAAACCAAGCCCGACACCTGGTTCTCAGGGTTGCAAAACTGCAGCAGCAAATACATACTCAAACCCACTAGGCCTCTCAAATTAAGACAGTTTTAAATTGTAGTTCCCACACCGGCAGCAACAGTGTCAGCTGAGGACTTATTAGAAATGCAAATTCTCAGGCCCCCAGACAGGTCTATTGATTCAGAAATTTGGGGGGTGGGGTCCAGCTCCCATGTTTTGTTAAGTCTTCCAGGTGATTCTGATGTAGGTGAAAGTTGAGAACCACCATACTACCGGGAAAGGAACGGGAATCTGAGACGGGATGGGGACATTGGGTAGATATGATGAAGCTGGGAATTTTGAATCCCCCAATTCCCCTTAAATGTGCCTTGTCCCAGCTCCTTACCCATCTGAGGAAACTACCTACACCTTCATAAAACCTTTCAGTGACAGCCCACCAGGCAGCTGCTTATGAGATGACAACTCTTTTCAGAATTCGTTCTACTATTAGGCCTTCAACAAGAATTAGAATCCCAATGTAGCCCAGAGAAAAGACACCAGGTCTCTGACCTCATCCACCCATGTGGCAAGAGTCCAGGAGCACATGCAAGAATGCACTGGAAGGGTGAAGGACAGAAGAGGATGAAACGTTAGCAGTGGTGTGCTGGAGATGGCTAGACCAGCTCATGAGAGCCAGTTTTTAAATGTTTAGGAATTTAATGAGACAGTTGTTAAACAGAGCCCTTATTAAAACTCAACTCATGTAAGCTTACAACTAGGTGTATTAAAAACAAAGGTAATCTCTACTCTAAACTTACAGTTATCTTCACTACAATTTACTGTTAACTATGTCTTTGAGGATATTGTATCTACACAGTGGAAATACTACATAATGATGGGCTACTGTGCATCTCTTCTCAACCCTGTGTTTATCTATATGTCTATTGCTTGAAGTGAGAGTGGTTAAAAGTTGGAAGTCAGCAGATGCTGTAAGTCAGGGCTTTTATTCCTGGAGAGCTGGTTGTTTGACACTTACCAGCATACCACTGACTACAAGGCTCGATAAGGCTAGATTTATTTTCATGGGTGTACTCATCTGAGATTCAGAATCTAATATACTGGCTCTAAAACCTGAGAGTGACATGAATTTGAAACCTGGACCCAATGATGGCTGCATTAGTTTCCTATTGCTGTTGTGACAAATTACCACAAACTAAGCGGCTTAAAACAACAAACTTATTATCGTACAGTTCTGGAGGTCAGAAGTCCAAAATGGGTCTCACTAAACTAGAATCAAGGTACTGGCAGGACCGCATTCCTTTCTGGACGCTTTAGAGGAAAATCCGTTTTCCTACCTCTTCCATCATCTAGAAAAGCTGCCCACATTCCTTGGCTTGAATCCCCTTCCTCCATCTTGAGAGTCAGCAATGGCTAGTTGAGTCTTTCACGTGACGACAGCTCTCTGGTTCTAACTCTTCTTCTCCCCCTCTTCTCCATTTAAGAAGCCTTGTGATTACCTTGAGAACACCTGGTATCCCAGGATAATCTCCTTATCTTAAGGTCAGCTGATTAGCAACCTTATTTCCATTGGCAACTATCCTGCCTACCACAGCAGCTTACACTCCGTGAATTGCAAGAATCTCCCTGCAAAGGCTCAGGGAAATAGGGGCAGTGGAATGAATCTCTTATGTGCAACCTGCTCTGCCCCCTCCCGCCCCACCCCACTCAACCACACCCCACTGGTGGATCCTAGAGTAATCTCCACACACAAAAGTTTTGAAAAATGTACTGGGGATGGGCCAACTACACAGAGCTCTTTGAAAAGCTCTATGGTGGAATTAGGTTCCCTGGTCTCAAGGTAACACAGCTCTGATGTGGTGGAGCCCAGATGGCACCACTTATCCAATAGAGACAAGGCAGCTGTAATTACTACAATAAGCCACAAGGACAGAATGGAGCTGCAGGGATTTGTGGCTGTGGCTAATTGATTATGGTGTCCTTAGAAGTAAAATAAATGGGCAGCCTCAAATGCTGCTTGACATATACAGGCAGGAAAAAAAAATGTAAATTGTGGGCAGAACCCTAAACCAAATCACCCTAGGGAGCCACATGGCCTCTTTCATACAGACCTGGAGCCCTAGAATAAAGACCCTGCAAAAGACTGGAAGCAGTGCCCACTAAGGCCCATTGTTGAGAGGACTGAGTGAAGTAGAAAAGTGAAAGCCCAAATACTTACTTTGATTCAATCTTGGTTAAAATTATAGTTTGAAACTAGGAACCACGGGTTTCAATGGTATTATGAAAGCTTTGAATGAAGAAGTTGGTGCAAGTGCTTTTGCTAAGTGAAGCTTCTGGTTAGCCATGATCCACTGTTTAAAAAGATTAAAAGGAAAAGTTAGAGAATATTTAGCAACTAAGTACTATAACAGTGAAGTCTGTATTTATTCTGTATCTTGTGAGGGTGAAACTATGTTTCCGTCAACATCAGTTTACTAAAGAGTCAAAAGCTTTCCTAATATTGAGAGGTTTGTTTTCATAGTTATCTACCAGGACTGTTGACATGTAACTTTGAAACAATGTATGTTTGTTACTGAAAACTGCATGTCTATTTTAGAGGATTGCATTTGTTCTGTTGTAAACTGTGTTTGCATAAGAGATTGCTCGTCAGCCTTGATACATTAATCACTATGACCTCATGGATCTTGAAATAATAAACAAACCCACATGAAAACTGTGAAGTTTTCCTTGGAGTTAAGAATGTATCTTTATTTTGGCTTTCTCTTTTTATTGGACTATGTAAGTAAAATAATCCTCAAATAGTGTTAATGTCCGACTCATTTAAAACACAATTCAAAACTATTATCTTTTTAACTAGCTAATTAAATTATGGCACACCAAAACAATGAAATAAAAAATAGAGCAAATTCTCCTCCACTCCACCCCAAATCTGAGCATGGAGGGTCTGTTAAAACACTCACCAACAAGCCCCAGAGGAGAGTTTCCGATTCAGTCATTCTGAAATGGAGTGTGTATTTCTAACAAGTTGCCTGCCCGTGCTGGGGTGGCTGGCCTGGGAACCACAGTTAAGAAAGCCATGGCTTTAAAGGCATGAAGTAGCTCTGTCTGCACTGAGGTAGAAAGATTCCCCAAGACACAATCAATTAAAAGAACAAAGGAAAGGCTGATAGGTATGTCTCATTTGCTTATGTAGACACACTTATTTATGCTTGGGAAATGGCTGGGAGGAAATACGAGGTTCAGGGCAATTTCTTCTGGGCAGTGAGTAAGGAGAACGACTCGCCTGTATTCCATACCCTTTCCTACTGCTTCAACTTACCACGCGCATGTGTTAGTTGTAAAAAAGTAAACTAACGATTTCTAAAATCCGAAATTACTAAAAGGGACGGCTGAGTCCAGCACTGGGCGAATGTATTCGCGGAACGCCTCCCCTTGCGGAGACCGGGACCCCGCTGGGCATCAGCGGGTCTGGACGGTTCCGGACGGGCGGTGGGGGCGCAGGGTGAGCCTGCGGGACGCGCGGCTGGAGCCGGGCCACCTCTCGCTGCGTGGAGGAGTGCGTTGTGACAAGCCCGCAGAAGCTGACCGAAGAGATGAGGCGCGATGCAGGGGGCGGGGAATCTGCAAGTCTGCTAGGAGAGGGGACAGAATAGCTGTGACCCTCCCCGGGCAAGGGAAGGAAAATAAATCCGTTGCTGGCCTCGGAGTCGGAAAAGAAAAAGGGGCGATGACGCCGCAGCTGCCGGGGCTGGGGGTGGACAGGACCAGTGTGCGGAGGAAGGGAGTTGGCGACAGATGGGGGTGGGCGTGGCAAACATAGCTCGGGGGAAAGGCCGAGCAGCCTCTGGTTGCCCCCCAGCCTACTTTCGGCCCTGGCCCTCCCTCCGGCAGGGCGAGGAGGGAGCGCGCCTGAGAGGCACCTGCGCGATGGGCGGCCGACCTCGCACCGGGGCGCAGGCAGCGCACCAAGCAAGGCACCTGGGTGGCACGTAGGAGAAGGGAGACCTCCACCCGCGCCCCCCGCCCCCCATTAAACCTCAGCCCCAGTGCAAGTGGGCAGAAGCGGGCCCCCGGGTGGCCCCGGGAAATGGCAGTGACTTGGGTGGCAGCCACCTTCAGAGCGACGGGCAGGCAGCCGCACACGTGCAGGTCGCAGCTCTGGCCGCCCCGGCGGCGTCAGGTTTGCCAGGGGAGGGGCGGGACCAGGCTGGGGCCCAGCACTTGGATCTCCCGCCCTGGACCCAGGTGGAGTTTGGTTTGTTACCTTGATTGTGGTCAGTATTTTTTGCTGGCTATCACCTTATCCTCCACCCCTCTTTTCTTGTTTATGGTAGTATTGACATAGGATAAAATTCACCAAGGTTAACTGTACAGTTTGATAGATACTGGTAGTTGTATTGAATCGTCTTACCGCCATCCAGTCAGGACACGGAATGGTTTCCAACATCCTAAAAATTCCCTATTTCATTTTCTTCATTTTTTGCTGCGACCTGTGACCACACAGCTTCAGGCAACCTTCCCTACTTTCTGCTACTAGTTTTTCCTTTCCCAGAAAGTTACCTAAATGGAATCAGTCTTTTAAGTCTGGTTTCACTCACTTAGCTTAATGTTTTGAAATTCAGCCACTTTGTTGTGTGTCTTCCTATCTTGTTCCATGATATGGGGTCACCACAAGTTGTACGTCCATTCACAAGTTGGTGGACATTCGGGTTGTTTCCAGTCTTTGGATTTTATATGTGAAGTTGCTATGAACAATTTGTACGCATTTTTATAAGCATGGGTTTTTATTTCTCTTTGGTAAATACCTAAGGAGTGGGACTGCTGGGGCACATGGTGACTGTCTGGTTAACTCTATGAGGCACCGCCACACTCATTTCCAGAAGGGCTACAGCATTTTACATTCCCACCAATTATGTATAAGGGTTCCAGTTTCTCCACATCACTTGGTATTTTCAGTCTTTTTAACTTTAGTTGCTCTAGTGGGCGTGTTTGACTGTCGCTTTTGGTTTTGCCCCATTATTAGGTCCTGGGGTCTAGGGAAACACCAATTTCAGAAGGCCCCTCGCACTGCCATGGCAGCATGCAGGTGCTGAGGAGTCTGAGGGTCTCGGAAGGTTCTGTGGGCTGTTAGTTTCCTTTCGGGCCTCCCAAGGCTGAGCAGCAACAAACATCGTAAAACAAACTTCTAACACACAGAATACAGGGGGGGTCCTTACTGAGACAGGACTGGAATGACTACAGTAATACCCAGACGCTTCTGAATGCATTCGGTATTTTTACAGCCGAAGGAGAGTTGTCTGATGATATATAGCCTCAGCCTTGCAGAGACCCAGCTGGAAATGTCTTTCAATTGATAAACCTCAGAAATGACTTTCATTATGCCGAATGCATAATTTTATAGCTTGTTACATGGACACTGTGGAAGAAGAAAGCCAACCCCCCACTGTGGAAGAAGAAAGATGAATGACAGGCTGAACACATCTCTAAAAACATCAAAGTGGGGCATACATAAGGCAAGAGCTCTCCAGAGGATCCTGAAAGGTGTTGTTGGTAAAATATTACAGCACAGCAGTCTCACTCTCCATGTAACACGGAACAGCCTTGTCGCTGAAACAGTGATACGGAGTCTGGAGGCTTCTACCACAGCTGTCTCTTATTCACAGGGTCAGGCTGCAACCTGCAACAGCCAGCAGGTCCGGAACCAGTGCAGGGAGATGGAGGAGGGTTCTGGTCTCAGACAGGGAGGAGTTTGCTAGGGCTGCCCACCAATGAAGTACCACAGAGTACCACAGACTGGGTGGTTTAACCAATAGAAATGTACCGTCTCATAGTCTGGAGGCTAGAGATGTGAGAGCAAGGAATCTGCAGGTTTGCTTCCTTGTGGAGGCTGCGAGGCAGAATCTGTTCCATACCTCTCTCTTAGCTGCTGGTGGTTTGTTAGCAATTTGTGTTCTTTTGCTTGCAGATGCATCATGCCGATCTGCGTCTATATCTTCACATGGTGTTCTCCCTGTGTGTCTGTCTGTCTCCAAATTTCCTCTTTATATAAGTACACCAGTTATATTGTAATAGATTAGGGACCCACCCTACTCCAGTGCGACCTCAACTAATTACAAAGGGCACATTCTGAGGTATGAGGAATTTGGAGGAGACCCAATTTAACCTATAACCGAGGGTCTCGTCATCTTTAAATAAGTCCCTGAGTTTACCTTCTCACAAAGAGATGACGGTGCTAGTGAGGCACTCATTTTGCCGGATAACCCGCTGGACTCAGAGGACCATCAGAACTCCCACGTCTCAGGCTCCCGGAGGAAATGCACCAGAACCACCGGGATTCCCCGACAGTGCTCCATTTGACAGCATGTGGGCAGCGCGGGGATGGGGTTAATCTCCTGGGTTCTGCTAGGGATAAACATACTGGTTCACCCCTGCACCACTCATTTTACCCCAGAGCACCCTGGATGCAGCATGGCAAATTTAGGCAGGGCTGGCAGTGGCACCGACCCCTAAAAGTTTGCTTCCGTGAGCTCTAAGCCAGTGTACATCAAGTGCAGTAACTAGAAATCACCTGGAGAACCACCTGTGCGTCTCAGCCTTCCCCTTGCATCTTGACACAGCTCCATCCTTCCCTATGTGTCCCTGAATGGCTGCCATGGCCTCCCAAAGGTCTCCGCATTGCCATCCTTGACCCATTCTAGTTTATTCTCAATGCAGCAGCCTCGGGGATTCTTCTGAACATAATACCAGTCATGTCAGCGTGGGGATGGGGTTACGCCATTCAGAGTAGGGTTAAAACATACTGTTCACACACATCCTTCCCTAGGCTCCGGGCATGCTGGATACAGCATGGCAAATGCAGGCAAAATGGCTCTGAACCCTTTCGTTCAGAGTTAAAGCCTGAGTGCCAATGATGCCATCAGTCCCCATGGGAAATGGCCCCATGTGTCCTTTCTGGCCACACCTCCTACTGCTTTCCCCCAGCTCTAATCAGCCACTCTGGCCTCCATGCTGCTCCTAGAAGCCACCAGGCTCATCCCTGCTGCAGGTGCTCTGCCCAGGTGGCTTGCTCCTCGCTCTTTAGACCTCACTTAAATGTCACTTTCTCAGCCAGGCCCACTCCAGTGGTCCCACTGAAAATTGCACCCTGCTCCCAATCCCCCTCTCTCCGTTCAGTTTTCCTCACAGCATTTGTCACCTTTGACCTAGTATGAATTCCCTTGTTCTGCTTATCAGCTGTACCTCCCCACACCAGAATGGAAGCGATAGGAGGGTGGAGCTTTTCTGTTTTGTTCTTGGATGTATCCTTAGGGCCTCGCCATTGCTTGGCATAGAGTACATGTTCCACTTATGTTTGTTGGACAAAGAAGTTTTGAAATAGACACAATCCCAGGCCCTATCCAAGCGTGTGGCATAGAAATCACAGTGTTAGGAGTGTGGGGACCTGCACTATTAAAAGCTCCTGCTGTGATTCTTGGGTCCACTGACATTTGAGAACAAGGAGGAGCCTGAGCCTCTGCAAAGCACAGAGAAGAGAGAACTGGAATTGGGAAAGATCAGCTCCTGAGAGTCTCTGAATGTCACCACCACTGCTGGGTCTTAGATTTCCTTGGGCTCAAGATGGGTACAGACGACCTCAGCCCACTTGGCTGAGTTTCCAGCTGATGGGACCCTGCCCCTGAGCTCCGGATTCTGAGCAGGACTAGGTGGGCTGACAACTGGCTTAGAAGGTAGGTGAGGGGTCAAAACCAAGTATTCAGTCATCTACATGACCATGGAAATAGGCTCACTGGATCAAATTTAGCAGGAAAAACCCTGCTCTTAGTTACTATCTATGAACAGAATACTAGGAAGTCCCATAATAGTCAAGGCAAAGCATGCAAGACTGGAATGGCAGGAGGAGTCTCATTTGCAGGCGGGGGAGCAAAGAGCAAGCACCCTGCCGTCCCTGGGCTGTGTTCGCCCTTGTACTGGGTCACAGCCCTAGGGAGGCTGGAGATCAGAATGGGATGGGCTGCACACTGGCAGCTCAGGAAAAGCTGATGTGCACTTTCTTTGCTCAGTTAGAGAATAGTAAAAGATATTTTCAGAAGCATTCCTTTTCTTTGGATTTCTTCATAACCCTAACAATACTTAACTTGTTGTCAGAACCTTAAATTAGTTCTCAGAAATCCCAAGGAAATTTCCGAACCTGTTTCCCTCTCATTGGCCTCTCTGAGACTCCATAAAGAAAAGGACTTGCTCTGAGGGCTCTCTCTGCCCTGCCCTTTGGGAGTCTGGGCGTCTGAGTTCCTGCCCTCCTCAGGCTCCACGAGCCCATCAGCCATGAGCAAAGAGCCTCGGACAGCTCCAACCTTTGACCACAATCAGGAAAAGGTGAAACCAGGCTATCCTGCTGAATCTACATCTGATGCTCCTCAGCCCCGCCCCCTGTAGACCTCACCCTTCCTAGGAGCCTTGAGAGGCAAGGGAAGGTTCTGGCAAGTTTTGCTAACTGTGCAGCAAGGGCCCCTCAAACACCGGTGACAAAGGCTGAGGTCCTCCTGAGAAACCCAGGAAACGCTCAAGATCGTTTGACCTGGAGCTGGGACAGTCTAACCTGAAACAACACAAGAATCTGTGTGGGAAGGCAGCATACCTTCCTAAAAAGCCCTGAACTTTCCTTCCTTTTCCTGCCTCAGAACAATTTGAGAAGCGTTCACCATGTCCACTGAATACCCCTTGTGCCAGTTATCCAAGTATTTATCTCTGAGCTCCAAATTCACTTTTTCTTTTTTGTCATATTTGGTGATATCAGATCTGTTCCCTAGTGCATGTATCTTTTTGCCAGATGGCATGATGCTAAGCTTGGTCAATAGAGGCTGTTGGAGGACATGCTCCCAGACTCAGTCCTGTGGCCCGTGCTAGCCAGCAGCGTGAGAGACACCCCGTGGTGTCCACCCAGCGGGTTTCAGCAGCACACCTGTGGGCAGCTTCCCTCCCAGCTCCACCGGTATCTCAGGACACAGGTACCAGCACTGGCCGGGCTTCAGCAAACGTCACCATTCAGGGGACTGCCATGCCCCCACTACCAGGGGGTTCCCTTCCAAGTCCCAGCCCTGGGCGCTCTGCCTCAGCCCGGGAGGTGGAGGCTGCTACTCCTTACGGTTTTTACCCCTTAGTACTGAGTCCCTTGTCACTAGTTATCATTCGCCATATGACACCTTCCCAGGTTGGATAATTGTGATTCCTGTCTCCCGACTAGACCCTGAAAAACACACCCATGTGCTAACTGCCTAGATTCTACAATTAATATTTTGCTCTATTTTCTGTATCACGTATGGGAGCCTCTTTTTACTAGTGATTTCTGGCTGCACAGGTCAGAACAAGGTTCTTCCTGGGAATAAAGGTGTATTATTAGTTTGCATAATAGTTTGCTAGGGCTGCCATAACCAAGTATTTAATACCACAGACTGAGGGGCTTAAACAATGGAAATGTGTTTTCTCACAGTTCTGGAGGCTAGAAGTTCAAGATCAAGGTACTGGCTGGTTTGTTGTCTGTAGCCTCTCTCCTTGCCTTGTCCATAGCCGTCCTCATGTTCATGTGGCTTTCCTTTTCCAGGCCTGTCTGTGTCCAAATTTCCTCTTCTTATAAGGACACCAGTCATACTGGGTTAGGGCCCAAACTAATGACCTCATTTTACCTTAATTACCTCTGTAAAGACCCTGTCTCCATATACAGTCACATTCTGAGGTACCGGGGGTAGAACTTCCGACATGGGAAGTTGGCAGGGGAGCAGAGGAGAGACACAGCTCAGCCCAGGGCAGAAGGGATCCAAATCAAAGGTACCACTGTGATCCATGCTTTTGAGGAAGATATGTCCCCTTGGGATTCTCAGAGGTAAAGATGCAACTAAGTTATTTCTTCTGTCCCCCGAAAAGAAAATGAGAGTGGTCATATCTGTACGTCCCTGGAGGAGCCCTGCCGGGCGGGGTGTAAGAGGGCATGCTGGAGACCAGAGGGATGAGGGGGGAAGAGAAAACCACAGAGCTGGCATGGGTTGTGGGTCTTTGCAGATGACAGGAATCTCAGATGAGACCAGGTCAGGGGATGCTTGGAGTGTCCCAGAGGGTCAGGGAATGCCCGGTCCACTGTGCAAGGCAGCAGGGACTGGGCCAGCTTTGCTGGAAGGGCCGTGCCAAGTGGTCCGACGGGGAAGCTTGGCTTCCTCGCCACACATGCTCATTCCACTGCACTTCTGGCAATGGGGCCGGGACGTGAGTGGAGCTGAGACAGGTGGGAATAGATGCCACGCACAAACCATGCAGGGCTGCGGACACCACCACCTACTAGGCTACATGGACTTTAGGCCACGTCCATCCCGGGGCAGAGAGGCTGCGTGTAGGCAGTTGTAGGACTTTGGGAAATGGTGGGCCTTTGTTGAGGTAGAGCCTCCACAAAACATGTAGTCGGTGTTGCCTTTTCCTCCTCGGCGAGCAGCTCTGGGCAGGCCAGTTACGCAGTAGTGGTTTCCCGGGTCGGTGGGTAAGATGGAGAAGCAAGGGAAGGACAACCACGCCCCCAGCTGATAGCTCCAACTCTGCGTTCGAGGCACCTTTATGGCTCTAAAAACCAAGTCAAACCAGGACCTAAGATCCTTAAACCAGAATATGTCTTGTGTTCACGTACTCGAAGGCCATTCCGTTCCCTGCTTCTACCCAGTTCCCTTCCTTCCACCTCCACTATTAATTACTAAAGCAGGATTTAGAGCAGGGTCCAACCTCAGTCTATGAACGCTCTAAAAGTGCTTGCAAAAGTCTGGAAGCCCGTGTGTACTCGTACCTTTGTTTCACAGCTACTGTCCATGACATTCGTAGGATCCATGCCCCTAAAAAGAGCAAGAAGCATTATTTTGGGTTGCAGCAGTGGTTCTCCAACTTTATTGTGCATTAGAATCACCGGGAGTGCATGTTCAAACACAGATTACTGAACCCATCCTCAGTAGGTCTGGAGCAGAGTCCAAGAATCTGCATTTCTAACAAGTTCCCAGGGGATGCTGTTGCTGCTGGCCCAAGGACCACATTTGAAGAGCCACTGCTTTAGAATGTCAGCAGTGGCCATGATCAGTAGGCCCACACCGGGCAAAACCCTGAGTATACACTGGACTTACACTCTCTTTCCAGCAGAGGGCAAGTCCGCCTTTATTCCAATCTGTGTCAACGGTCTCTTCCATCACTAGGTGGCAGCACCTGCATACAAATCTCTACACGCAGGTCTCCCGTAAATTTAAAAAATCCCAACACAGAAAGCCCGAGAAAGCCATGTGAACTGCATTTATTCTACAAATTGGATAATAACTTCAACCTGGAAGACGATCAAAATGTTTATCTGTTCAGAATACACACCCGTGCAAACCAGGCTTCAAATATAGACAGGGGAAGGAGCTGTGTGGCCTCTGGCCTCCAGCCTGACTCCCTGGATGGGATTTCATTCTTCTCCATCTGGTGATTCAGAAATGTTCCCCTGTGGAAAGTCCTAGGCTGGATGCAGCAAAATTACCCGGGGAGCTTAATAAAGATGCAGATTCCCTCGCCTCCCAATCCCCAACCCCATTCTAGTTAAGCAGATCTGGGTGGGTGCAGGCAGTTACATTCTTAACAGGTGTCCCAGTTGCTTCTGAGAAGCTGAGTTTTGGCTACCTGCACCTGTATGTTTAATAAACATAAAACCAGTGCTTAGGTATGAATATTTGTACATTTCCACCTTTTACAAAGTGGGTTTTCTAGGTTCAGACCTTGCAACAGTTCCAAATGCAAAATAGCTACACTGTCCAATATGGTGGCCACCAGCCAGGTGTGGCTGCTGAGCACCCGATATATGGCTGCTCTGCATTGACGTGTGCTGTCGCTGTTAAAAAAACACCAGATTTCAAAGACTTCCCAGGAAGAAAAAAAAGCATGTAAACTATTTCATTAATAAATTTTTATATTGATTACATGTTGCAATGACAGTATTTTGTATACATCTGGTTCAATCAAACGTTCTTAAAATTAATTTCCCTTGTTTGTTTTTACATTTTTTCATGTGGCTACTAGAAAAATTAAGTTACATATGTGGTTCACGATGTATTTCTACTGGACAGGGCTGATTGGAGGTTGTAAATAGCTTTGGCAAGAGTTGGGGGGGGAAAAGTAGAAATCAGAGAGGCAGAGTATAACAGATCCTGACCACCTGGCATTCTAACCGCATTCCTCAACCGAGGCCTCACATCCTGGCAGCCAGGCCTGGGAAAAAAAAAAACGTCCTTCTGCCGGCAGCCACTGCAGTGCTTCAATAACAGTTTATCTGTGAGTTCGTTCCAACTTGAGCACAAGCCGACTGCAAACACCAAGGAAACACCCGCCGCCGAACAGACCGGGCGTTATTCACTTGTCAGAACTCAGAGGGCAATTGCACATAGGAAAAATGTGTAGTTCCTACAAATGGTTGATGGTACGTGCGCCACCCAGCGGGACTTGGGGAGCCTCTATGATAGCTGCAAACTCTACTTTGACAATAGAGAAAAACTTGACGGCTGATCATTAAACAAAACTGTATTTGTTTGCTTACTCTTTATTTATTAGAATAAGAAAGAGTGTGTTAAGATAGCCTCTCTACAATATTAACACTGTGCTCCAAGAAAGAAAGGCAGATTTATCCTTAGCTTGGTCCTCGGTGGAGTCCCCAGACAAGCATCATCTGGAAAATGCAAATTCTCAGGCCTCAGCCCAGGCTTAAGGGTCAGAAACTCTGCGGGTGGGACCCAGCAATCAGACTTTGACTAGCCCTCCAAGCGACTATGAGGATGCACCCTAAGATAGAGGACTACAGAGAAAGAGGAGGTCTTGTACAGGGAGGCCCAAGTATCTATCGAGAGTTGATGGCCTTGCCTTTCTGTGTTTGCTGTCCCTGGGAAGCTGTGTGCTCAGCCAGTCATGAGAGCAGATTTCAGAGTCTGGACCTCCAGGGTTCACAGTTGAGCTCCACTCCTTACTGGATGTCTAGGGGGCAGGTCCTAAATGCTTCTGACCCTGTTCTGTCATCTGAAATATGGGGAAAGTAATACATCCTGTGTATAATTATTATTGGGAATAAACGAGCTCATGCATGGGAAAGGCTGCACGTGGTTCGTGGTGCACAGAAGGGGACGATCAGTTGCATGTAGGTGAGACACCCGTAATGCTAGGAGAAAACCCTAAGCTTTCTGTGCAGTCTATCCACTGTTATCTTATCTATGCCCACAGCATGCTTGCTTTTTTCCCACAGGAATTACCTATTATCCATGATTAGTCAGTGAAGCTGCAACAATTTTAACTAATCTCATTCTTGCTTACAGACTCATTAAAGTTTTATCTCATCAGTCTTATTGAATCAGTCAGAACCCAATGAACTCCCCAAATGATTTGTAAAGGTTCCACCTTTCCCTGCCTCCTCACAATACGGCTTCAGAGGGTGATTTGATCAAGTGAAACCAGCTCGCCTAGTACTTCGTTCCAGGTTTGCTGCTTTTCTTAAGCATATCTCACAAAACGCATACTGCTTTTTTTTTTTTTTCTTTTCAGTCCTCTCACAGGGAACATTAGATCTCTAGATGCGTTCATCCTACATGTCTGCCACTTTGCGTGCTCGGCCCTCTATGTGCACGCTGCTTTAATACAATGGATGTTTGTGGACGTGACTGTCATGTTGGCATATGGAAGGATCAGTCCAGGGGCAAGAAGCAGCAGCTGGCTTTACTCGTAGTGCTTTCTTTCCCGGGTCTTCGAAGGAGAAGTGTTGCAGGGTGGGGAAAAAGGTCGTGTATCAGGAAGTGTCATTTTAAAGGGACTTGAGCTGGGTTAAGTCATTGGCACACGCACGCTATGGCTGCTGTCTGCCATACATAACCAGTCAGGACAGCAACCCTGATTGTCCCAGGAGCAGCAGCCACGCGGAGGAGCAGGCCAAATGGAGAGGGCATCTGAAACCAGAATGCCCGGGCTCTCACCACTTGCTGACTTGCTGTCAGCTAGTGAGTATTTCTTTCTTATTCATGATCTACTTTCAGTACCCTGCACCTGGGGGTGCAAATCATCGGTGCTAAGACTTTTCAGCCTGTGGGGATCTCCCCTGAGCACTAAAACCAGGGGCTTCACCTTTGGGAGGGGCAGATAATGCACTTTCTGCATCTTCACTGCCGGCTCTGGCTGAGGCTGGGCTGAAGGTGGAGGAGGAAGCTGAGGATGGGGCTCCCTTCCTGCCTCCTGAGCTGGGCAGGGCTGGGCTCCAGGTGATGGAGGGAGAGAGGGAAGCAGGCAACTGCCCTAGAGAGGATTGGGGGGGGGGTCCGTCTTCCTGGGAAGGCCCAGCATGAGAGAGACACAGAAGCCCGTTCCAGCAAGCTCAGCTGCCCACAGCTGTGTCCATCCCTTCCCGACGCGTGGATGGTGGGCAAGGCCTATTCATGACCACCTAGAAGAATCCAGAGACTTGAACTTTCTAAATGTATCCCTGACCGAGGGCCACCCTCCACAGCTAGAAGCTGCCTCTGAGGCCTAGAGACCCTTCCTGATTTTCACTGTTGAGGACTATCTTTGAGTCAAGTCCCTTCACCTCATTAAAGTGTGTGTCAACATACAAACTCTCAGCAATGCCCGCCTCGGCCTTCTGCTCAGGATGACTGTGGTACAGAGGGTACCTGGCACAAGCAAACTCCAGTTCATTGGCACTGGGGCCACACCTGGGAAGCCATCTCCCAGCCAAGTGACAGGGGTGTGGGGATTGGCTATGGGGTCTGCCCAAGGCAAAGTAGGACGAACAATAGCCTGCGTGTGGCACACCGGCCACCTCTTTCCTAGAGCAATAATTCTTCATGTTCTCAGCTTCTGCATGGGAAGGCTCATTTAGTCTACTTACTTCACCCACACCTTGCTACAACAAACAAAAAAATGATAACTGTTAACAATATATGGAGTCCCTACTGTGTGAGAATCGCTGTATCAGGTATTTTCCACGAATCATCTGTGATCTTCACAACAGCTCCTCAAGAAACATGTCGTAACGTCCCCCTTGGAGGAAACCCAAGGAGGTTAAGCCACACCATAAAGTAAAATTGCCCAGGGCCAGGATTTGAACCCAAGCCAGCCCAACTCAACAGCTGGTGCCATTTCTCCCACACTATACCTGCCATCTACCCTTCCCAGCCCCCTCATTATTAGGCTATGTCTGGTTTCCTCAACATAATAACATAAACATATTATTAATTCATGAAGAAGCAAAGTGCATGAGACGTGCGAGTCATTCAGTAAATGAGTAGTGAACGACTGACTGCACCGGAGCCTTCATCACTCTTTCTCCGCCCGTGGACTCAGCACCTCCAGGGCGCAGACCCCTGCCCCTGAGCTCCGTCACTTCAGGGACGTCTCCAGGCTCTGCTCACCAAACCAGCTCACCGCTGCCTGACCTTGCAGGCCTGTGGAATGAAGTCATCAGCTGGTTTCCTGTCTCCTGCCAACATCTACCCAGAACTCAGACTTTGGTTTCCATTTGTCTCAATACCACATCATGATGCAGCTAAACCTGGTGGCTTGGGGATGCGGTCCAAACCAGAGAGCATGGGCAGGATGGAGAAGGAATGTTGAAACCGTTTTTTCTAAAGAAGGGACCATTTAAAGTCATGAATACTGTAAGAAGCAGCACTGAGGACTACAGAGCTGGAGGATGCATTTTTGGAGAGATAAGATGGTGCTGGTGAACACAGGAGAATTTGGGGTTTAATTTCAAATTTGTGCATCCAGGGTCCACCTTTTTTTTATCCTATGAAATTAGGAAAGTGAAAATGAGACACCTCTAAAGAGTGCGCCCCAGCACATGTTACAAATGACCTTTAGAGTCAAGGATGATTTGGGGGAAATGGTGCCCATGATTGTTTTGTTAAACAAATTCCAGCCTGGTTAGAAACCACATGCAGACAGCCCATAAAGAAGTAGGTGAGTGACTAATGGCTGTTGCTGAAGTCTCCTGCCTTCATCACTGGAGTCCCACCAGCCTGCCTTAGGGGGCCCAGTTATGCAAATTGCTGAAGCAGTATTTTTTTTTTTCTCCTAATGGCAGGAAAAGAGAAGTTGTTTCCTCTCCTTTAAAACTGTTTTGCCTGACTGACTCCTGACTCCTGGATCCTGAGTAAGGCACAGATGGGACTTTCACTCGGGGTGTGCCTGTCCCTGTGGACAGCAGACAGACCCGGCTGTCGGGGCTGACGTGTTCTCCACCCGCCTCGGGACTCAACTTCTCAGTCTCCTCGGCTGCCTCCTCCCAGCCTCTTCGCAGTCCTCCGTCCTCTTCTTCCTCTCCCTCCCTTGGTGACTTCATCCGTTCTTGTGGCTCTCAATAGCACCTGCCCTCCTAGGGCTCCCGGGCCGAGACCCCTCATTGACACCCCAGCCCACATCTCCATGTCCCAACTTGCCCTCCGCAGCTTGGTGTCCAACAACCCCCACAATGTCCTAGGTCTAGAATCGAGTGCCCAGTCTTCCCCCAAGCCATTCCACGGGAATCTTCCTGTCACAGGCGACAGCAGCTCCATCCTCCCGGGTGCTCCAGCCACAGACCATGGTGTCGTCCTTGACCTTGGTGCCTCTCCTTCTCTGATGCCCGACCTCCTGTCTGTCAGGCTTCCAACTATACCCAGAACCAAACTCTTTACCAAATCCTTCATTCCTGCTGCACTCTGCATTCATCTGAAGTAAAAGCCAAAGTCTTTGCAGTGGTCCACAGGGCCCGATATGGTGTCTCCTCTCCGACCTCTCCTCTCACCCTTGGCCCCCAACTCTGCCCAGCCACGCTGGCCTCCTGGCTGTTCCCCAAACATACCAGGGACCTCCTGCCTTAGGACCCTATCACGGGCTATTCCCACCACTCAGGACATTGTTCAAATACACCACACCCAGTGAGCCCTGCCTGGCCGCCCTGTTGAATCGCAAGCTCCAGACCCCCCTGCCCGCAATTCCAATTCCCCACCTGCTATATCGCTTCATAGCATGTATCACCTTCTAACTTGCTTTGCAATTTACTTATTTGTAACACTTATTGTTTATTACCTGTCTCATCCACAAGATCATGAACTCCCTTAGAACAAGGATATTTTTTCTGTTTTTTTCACTGTGTAGCCCAGAACAGTTTCCAGGCACACAGTAGGTGCTTAATAAATATTGAATGAATGAATGAACTGCACATAAACACCTTGCATTTGGATCTTAATAACAGAAATAACCATCCCAGGATTCCCACTAGCACCCTGCTGACCCTTTTCCAAACACAACCAAAGCCATCGCCATGTGACCCTGAGTTTTAATGATGTAGAAGCAGCCCTCCGTACCTGAAACGAAGCTCAACAAAGGGGAATTTCATTTCTGCCTCTTGAATACCCAGCTCACCACACTCTGGCAAATCTCCCACCCTAGCTTGCCAAGAGCCACACACCCGCTCTGAGGATGCGACACCCTCCCAGAACCCTGGAGAAATGCACGGTTGGTCACTGACTCCCCTTGGCCCGAATGACCATGGGCTGGCCTCAATTCTCACTACTTATGCTGCAGTACAAACATTTTTGTCACTGTCGTGTGTGTTTCTCACTCCAGCATGCAGTATCCAAACTGACTGAATCCTGCCTCCATCGCAAGTTTCTTAATCTCCCTATGCCTCAGTTTCCTCTTCTACAAAAGGAGATTGTGCTTATGGTACCCACCTCACAGGCTTGTGGTGAGGCTTGATTAATAGGTACAAGGTGCTTAGAACAGTAGAGGATGCACAGTAAGTGCTCAGTAAACATTAGCCTTAGTATTAGTAACCCCCCTTTATCCACGAAAGGTACATTTCAAGACCCCCCCACGTATGCCTGGAACCACAGATACACAGAACCCCATATATACTATGTTTTCTCCTATACATACACACCCATGATGAAGTTATAAATTGGGCACAGTAAGAAATTAGCAATAACTAATAAAACAGAACAATTATAACAAAATACTCTAACAAAAGATACGTGAATGTGATATCTCTCTCTCTTGAAATATCTTATTGTACTGTGTACTCAGCTACTTTCAGACCTTGGCTGGCCAAAGGTAACTGAATCCATGGAAAGCAAAACTGTAGCTAACAGGGACTACTGTATTGCTATCGTCATTACTAATATTAAACACAGTTCCTCATTTGGCTTTTTATTCTCAGTACGAAGTACAGTGTCTGGGACTTAGGAAGTGCTTAGGAAAAGTTTGCTGGACAGAAGAATGAATGAATGAATGAGGATGAGCTATTTCCATGCAGGAGCTCTAAATTTTCACCTCTGTTCAGTATAAACCTTGCACCTAATAATTCTCAGGAAATGCTTGTTGCATTTTCAGTGTGGGGCACACACAGGAAGTTTCCTGCATTTATTCCGTACAGCACAGAAAACTTTGGAGGAACATAAAAACCAAAACTAGTGATAACAATGAGGGAGTTGGAGTGGTGCTTAAGACACTCGGGGAGATGGAGACCAACTTGTGGCGTTGGGAACATTTTTTAACTTTTCTGGGTCTCAGAGCTCTCCTCTATCAAATGAGGCTAAGATTAGCTTCTGGGTCCTAAGAGAACTAAGTCAGTGCTACAAAGTGCACAATTCAGAGCCCAGCCACGTGACAAGTATGGCTGACATGTGTCCCCTGCACACAAGGCCTCAGGGCTGGCCAGGAAGGGGGCACCTGGTTTTATGAGACAATTGCCAAATGCCCAGGGGCCCGTCTTTCCATCCGCAGTCTCTTCATGTGTGTGTGTGTGTGTGTGTGTGTGTGTGTGTGCATTTATGTATTTCTTAACCAAAGGCATCTCTTTTTTGTCTCCTCTTGCCTGTGACCCAGGGACAATCTAGATAAGTTCCTGCGTCTATAACGAGAACTTCTCCATTTGTCGCATGCGAGGCATTTCTCCAGAACTTTTCAAACAAGTCCAGAGAAGTAGTATCCCTTCAGGAGACTTGAGAATGAAAACTGGGCATTTTCCACTGGCTCCCTCTCCCCGACTTCCTCCCCTGGACCCGCTCCAAGTCTACGCAAGCGCAAGCGGATGGCCAAAAGGAGCATGACGAACAGTGCCCTTAATCCCAGATGGCATTCATCTTCACGCTTGCTCAATGCGGACCAAACTTGTGCCTTGGTGTTTGAAATCCAGAAAATACCCAGCAGCTTACAACTCATTATCTTTAATCCCCTCTGTGAGGCCTGTGTGATTAATATTTTCTACGTCATGTATTTTCAACTGATTGACTTCTCCAAAAAACTTATGGTTATTATTTGAGAGAGAAAAAGTAACACAGTTTTCTTGCACTTGGGTGGGAGCGGAGGGGAATGACCTGCATCCTTGGTGCTCTGGAGTGCCTGGATGAGGGGAATTGGGAGAAAGGTGGAGGCAACCGCTCATCTCTCTGCCTCTCAAAGTTAAAAATTGAAAGCTGCTTTATGTTATACCTTTAAGGACTTAGACTAGAGTACCAAGCTAAGCAACCAAGTTTGTTCTCCTCTCATAACTTTAAAAAGCCAGCTTAAATGTTCTCAAGCTTAAAGTTTGAAAGAGGAAAATAATGGAAACAAATGACAGAGGGGATAATTTCTACATTTTTGGAAATGTTCCCATATTTTCTCCATTCCATCCTATAAATGACAAAGTCATCAAAGGGAAATGCTTCTATTTCCACGGTGGTCATTACCTTGTTAATCATTGAGTATCTTTATCCTTTAGTATTGTCATCCTGATTGTAATGAATGAGTTAAAAATCTATGTGTGGGGCCTTTTAGATATATTAGCCATAAGTATATCTACACACACACACACACACACACACACACACACACACACACACGTTTGGTGACTAACTCTTTAAGAATAAGCCTAAAAATATCATTTGGAGCAGGAGTTGTTGGGGAGGATGGTAGGAAAAGAACAGGGGTTCAGGCAGTCTTAATTCCTAACAAATCTCAGTATGGAGAAGTATGCTAAGTAAATGTTTGTTGACTATATGAACAAATGAAATGGTGCATTTAACCGAAATTACATATTGAACTACAGTGGTAGTGTGTACGATTTTAGAGGAACGAAATTGAAGCAGCCAGGAGAAGACTTCTGGCTTCCCCACGACACTATGATACTGCCATTCTGTGGGTAGCTGTTGACATTTTGACATTCACACTGATTTTTAATTCCCCAAAACAAACCACTGAATTTACAGCTTCTTTGTATTACCATAATACATACACAATAGATATCCTCAGCCCATCCCTCACCCACCCCCAGTTAGCTTTACCTGGTTCCTAATCCACAGTCCATCCGTGGCTCTCATCCCATCCCCCTAAGGCTGCCTTACATCCTCTTCCCTATTCTTCCAGGTATCCCAACATGAAAAGATTCCCGGTGTCCAAACAGTGCCATCCAATGTCCTGGCAGGGGGCACCAATGGCAGGGGGCACCAGGGGTGGTGGCAGTGCCCACATAAGGAAAGGCAGAGAGGGAGGAAGTCAAAAGGAGGAATTCGGGAGACTTGGCAACAGAGTGGGTGTAGCAAAAGGGACGCGGAGTGGCGCAAAAGGACTTTTGGGGCAGCATGTGATGAAAAGAATGAAGACGCTGGGGAAGTTGGGAGCAGAAGAGGGTGTGGGCCCAGGAGGAAGAGGACGGGTTTGGACTGGGGCATGCTGAGGTCAGCAGCAACGTCAAAGCCCTCGGTAGGCTCACGCTGCTGCAGACTAGAGACGGCATCGATGGCACACGACGCGTGGAGTGATGCATGCTGGGGTTGGGTTCCGGTAGGTCTGAAGAGCAGAGGGAAAAGTCCCTGAAGACCCCAAACGGGGTCTCTGTCCAGAAGGTTGGAGCAGCCTCACTTCCAGGGACGCCAGGCCATATCCCTGGGTCTGGGCACCGAGAAGGCCAAACTCTTCCACTCAGGTACCAACGAAGCCTCTGCAGTCTCAAGAGGGAGGATGTGGCCAATCTCATAAGCTTGTGTGGCTGAGGCAGTTGTCAGAGCTGTAACGGGGGGAAATGCTCATTATTCCTCTATATCTCACACTTACTGAAATAAAGAACTCCTTAGAATTATTCCCCCGAGAGAAAGCTCTCTCACCTGAGAGAAAACAGGGCTGTGATTTGGAAACCTGAAGGCAAGTTTGCAGGGGCCACTGTAACAAAGTATCACAGACTGAGTGGCTTCCACAGAAAATCATTGTCTCACAATTCTGGAAGCCAGAAGTTCCAAGTCAAGGTATTTGCAGGGTTGGTTCCTTCTGAGGGCTGTGAGGGAAGGATTTGCTCTAGGCCTCTCTCTTTGGCTGGTAGATGGCTGTCTTCACGTTGCCATGGCATTCTCCCTGTATCTTCCATCATCTTCTCTATGTATCTGTGTCCAAATTTCCCCTTTTTACAAGGACACCAGTCATACTGGGCCAGTGCCCGCTCTCACGGTAACTTGATCACCTCTGTAAAGACCCTATGTACAAATAAGCTCACATTCTGAGGTACTGAGGGTTAGGACTTGTACGTCTGAACTTGGGGTGGGGCGAGGGCACAGCGTAATCCCTAACAGTAAGTAGGAAGGAAAGAGCAAGCGCATGAGGAAGCGCATGTTCCAGGCGGCTCAGCCGAAGTGTGCGGAGTTGGCAGTCGCTCGCTTAGCCTCAGACCTTCGGAAATCCCCTGCGTCTGGTTTTCCCAGTTCTCGTAATTTCATCTCACCAAAAAAAAAAAAACAATTAGAAAGACATCTAAATACATTCTATGCGTTTCTCGTGACAAGTTCATTCTTCTGCATGCGAAGCAACATGTTAACTAGATTTTACCTAAAGTGGTTTGTCTGGTTTGGGTAAAATAAGATCTCTGGGGCATTTCGCCTATTCCCTAAGTCTAAACAAATCTCATCCAGGTGTTTAAGACGTTGCACAATGTCAGACTATTTGAAGCTCCATCGCCTCGGGGCAAGTTAGGTTGGTGATGAAAGTGGTTGGTGACTTTTTCCCTTCTCGTCATCACAGTGGAAACTTACGCTGTGTTCCTCCAAACTGGTTTGAGGGGCCCTACAAGGTGAGGCAGAGTTTGTGCTCAGGACAGATAAACATGGATTCATGCACAGGTTCTGAAAAGACCCCTTTCATGCACCAGGTACTGTGTTAGGGCCCTGGGACTCACTTGAGAGCAGAACAGTCTTTTGGATGTGAGAGGAAATTCTCACATACCCAGAGGCAGATGGAATTTACAAGTGGGAAGATCTAGAAGCTCAGAGACAATGAGGCTGAACCTGTTGCTTTCAGCCAGAATCTTTGCTATGGTTGTGCAAACCTTTGGACTGGTGGGTTTCCATGCCATAGCAGTTGCTAAATATTTTTATACTACCCTTGCACAGGAGCATACTTTTGGGAGAAAAGTAGAGAAGTGGGGTGGAAGTGGTAACAAATTTAAGCTAAAGAAACAGGCTTGAGATAGGTACAAAGTTTAGAGGATAAGCTTGAGGAAAATGAACCAGGATTCATGTAGCAATTCTCAAACATCTCAGTATCACGACTCCTTATATGCTTAAAAACTATTAAGGAACTTAAAGGGCTTTTTAAAATGTGGTTTATATGTGTTAGGATTTACTATGTTAGAAATTAAACCTGAGAAATTATTGTGTGTTCATTCATTTAAAATAATTACAATAAACCCTTTACATTTGAACATAATTAACATTTTTTTGTGAAAATTAACCATATTTTCCCTCCCAAAAAAATGAAATAAGAAGACTGGTACTGTGTTATATTTTTGGAAATTTATTTAATGTCTGGCCTCATAGAAGATGGCTAGAATCTCATATCTATTAATACTTCTGTATTCATTCTGTTACTTAGTTTGTCTTGGCTGATGTATATGAAGAAAATCCAGCCTTACACAGATATGTAGTTGGAAAAGGCCAGACCTGGAAAATTTCCTGAAGAGAACCCAGGAACGCCCAGGGGTCCTCTGGCCATGCCCTGAGAACTGTTAGACTAGTGGTTCTATGATATTGTTCCATCCTGATTGGACTTCCTCTTTTACCTATAACTGTTAAAAGAAGATTAAAACTTCAGGATTTTAATCCACAATATAAAATTTTTAAAAATTGATCTGTGTCATGTACATACCTATAAGGTTTTAAGTCTTTCTACCTCCACATTTGAGAAGTCAGCTTTCTTATAAAAGTCACTACTTTTTGGTTTGCTTGCAATGAGAAAATTAGTTTTAAAAAGTTAGAAACAAACAGTATTACCCGGTATCTATATTTAATAACCAGAAATAGTTCTTTCTCTATGCTTCCAATGTCTGAAGACCCAGACATTCTTAACTACGGACTGTACTTATAAATAATAGTAAAATGTATCCCTGAACCATAGGCAATAGGAAGCATTCTGTGAATTTTACTTTGTCATCTTTTTTATCTTGGTCTTTCGAGGAACTAACGATGTCATGTGAATCATCATGACTGCTGAAAATGCATAGGAAGATAAAGGGAACAGACTTGTTGCCCAACTGTTTCAAGCGCAGCACTGCTTAGCAAACTGTGGCTCCCTGCGCTAACCCAGAGGGCTTGACCCTAACAAGGATCTGGGTGTGGCCACAAAAGACTGACCTTCAAAAATCTTACCCAAGGTACAGATTCAGTCTCACCTTGAAAACAGTCCATGAATTGTGTTCATAAGCTACTGGTTTACAGAATATAATGTACTATGTAATATAGTGGATAGGGTGACTGAGTTTGCTGAGACTAGTCCACAGATGCCAAAAAGGCTGAAGAAGGCCACTGTGAAGCTCAGTCTCTGGGCCAATGGTTCTAGCCCAGTCTTGGACCCTGGCGACAGAAGGCACCCCCACACTCACACTTGAACGCCCCCTTCCAGCAGGTGGGGCTGACCACATTCACCCTTGAAAATCTCCCTTCCGCCAATCCCGGGCATCCTTTTGCTACCTCCGAAGGTCCCTTTCCCTGAATGCCCAGCGCTTCTCCCTGCTCTTGTCCTATGTCATTCAGGTCTATGACTCCCCCAAGGATATCCCCCCATCTCAGATGCCCTGCTCCTCAGCCTCACTCTCCACTCTGATGCCTCATCTGGGTGTCCCAGCAAGATCACTGTCCTATGTGTGTCCAACCTTTAAACTTTCAATACACGTTTCCTGGGTGCTGTTTTGTCCCTCTACTCTGTGCTTAGCCTTGTGTAGAATCAGTGTTCCTGCCACCCCACGTCCTTTGCCAGGGCCATTTGCATCTTTAATAGTAGGTTGAATCGGTGGTCCTTCAGTAAAGCATCACAGAGAGAAGTGAAAACCCTCAGGTGCCACGAGGGCAAATGCTGGGGACTGGGGAGAGGTCACGAGGACATCTCTCACTCCCACCCCCAAAGCCAGCTTAAGCTATTCTTGTCAAGAGAGAAGGGTCATGCCCCAGGAAACTCAACTTTGGGTCTCTGATTTGGTGTGAATTCCCCTACTCTCTTTGCTAGAAAAGAAGGTGAGGTTTCTAGATGTATGTGAAGAAAAGCCAATAGTGATCTTCTAGCTTCCAATGAGATTTTGTAAAGCATGGTCTATCTGGCAATGTTTCCTCCAGGTCTGCCGATGGGGTCCAGAGAACATGTCAGGAGGGGGTTGCCTATTGAGTGTCAATCAATGGGTTTTTGCAACAATGACAAAATGTTATTGTGCTTTTACACTTGCTAGGAAAGGAGACATTTCTTTCTGTCTCACGGCAAATTGTCCAATCCAGGGTAGTAACTGTCAGGTTGAACTTTTTCAATACACACTCTCCTTTCCTTTGTGGTTCGTTTTCCCTTGGTAATGATTCCATTGCTTAGTTTTCTTCCTGGGTTTATGTCTCCCCTGGATGTTATGTAGCAATCCAAAGCCAAGTGCGATACTACACTGAACCACAGTAAGGATGGCATTGATCCTCATCTTCATCATGTGCATCAGTAGATAGATGTCCAGACAGAATCCATATGGACTAGGACTGGCTATCTGGGTTTTCTGGGATGATGGATTGATTTGGACTCTCATTCCTAGAAGGTTTTGTAACCTCAGCTATTCCCCAGAGAAGGCCTCATGTGCCAGACAAAGGCTGCAGAAGATATTTCATTCTCAATTTCGGCATCCCATTAAGTTTAGGCAGACACAGAGCAGAATATAATTATTGGGTTGCATACACAGATTAATCTGTGGATTAGGAATAATAAGACCTAATGATACAATGTGATATTTTATTTTAAAGTGTAAACACACACACTCATGTTTCATGGAGCAATAGAGGAAAATTTCTTCCAAAAGAGCAAATGAGCTTAGGAAAACCAGACTCATGAATTCCTGCACATTCCTAGCTTTATGACCCCGTGGTTTTATTTGGTTGATGTTAACTTTCCACACTTGGCTACCAAAATAGCTTTCCATTCTGAGGTTGTTACAGCGAAGTAAGTAGATTAAGTTTCCCTCTCACACCTCACCGGATATTAATCTTTCAGAGTGCTTGCCCTCCCTTTTGCAATGTTCCTGATTTTCAAACTTCCGATTGAGAAACTAGCACACACACTGAGGATATCCTGCTTGGTCAGCAGGTCGGCTGCTCTGACTGGCAATTCTCAGGACAGACGTCTCCAGTATTTCCCTGAGTGTTGCTTTGGGGGGCACGCCTGTGCCCTGGTGGCTTTGAGGTTTGTCAGATCCAGATCATTCTACTAATCATGGTCTTGAGCAACAGTTTTCATTCCAAGATTGTTCTCTTATGGAATTGCCATGGCTGGGCAATCATTTCTTGTTAGAAGCACTGGAATTTTTGGATGTGACTCTGCGATGGTGATACAGTTTTACAGTAGGTTATGCAGCAAAATGTCTTTTAGGAGCCCAGATCTTCAATGAAGCATCATTACCTTGAGTAGAAACAATTGTGAGTAAGCAGGTGATGTGGGGAAATGACAGTCCCAGGAGGATTTGTTTTGGGACTGTGACTTCTCATAGCACTTCAATGATTATTTTGCTAATGCCAGAAAATCTGATCTGGGAGAAACACGGGCAGTTTTTCTTAAGGCTGAAGGATATTTCTTTATTTGAGGGAGAGAGTTTGTTCCAAATTGGGGAAAATTGAGAGAACAATTTGTAGGACTTAATTTCTGTTTCTGTTGGTGTCTCAGTTATTTATTAATGTATAAATAAACACCTTAAAATTTAGTGGCTTAAAACAAAAAACATTTTATTGTCCATGATTCTGTGGGTCAGGAATTCAGACAGGACTCAGCGGGGATGGCTCACCTCTGCCCCACATGGTGTTGTCTGGGGCTGGAAGATCCAAGATGGCCTCACTCACATGCTCAGGGCATTGGTGCTGGCTGACGGCTGGGGCAGCTCCCTTCTCCTCCAAGGGCCGCTCTCTCCCTCCCTCCCTCCCTTGGCTAACTCTCTCTTTCTCCCTCTGTGGTCTCTCATCATTCAGTAGTCGTATTTACACTGAAGTAGCTGGCTCACCAAAGGAACTGGAAGTCACACAGTGTCACTTCTCCCACACTTCTGTTGATCAAAGTAAATCACAGGATCAACACAGAATCATGCAGAGGGGAAACAGACTCCACTTCTTGGCTGGAAGAGCAGCACAGTTACACAGGGATTGTTGGTGGCCATTTTTTGCTGAAAAGCTACTACAGTGGCTGACTCCTAGCTAGCTGCTTCCAAGTTCCTTCACTGGACAAATATTAGCCAACTGCCTCAAAAAATAGAGTTATCTTATTTTGTGAATCCCCAAGTGCCATCAGTTATAAAGTGCACATTATTTTATGCATTGTTTGAATAAAAGAAGGCCACCAAGCAAACCAGGCATGACAGCAATTGTTAAGATCAATTTCAGAGATATTAAAAGGTGGGAGAAATGTGGATGTTAGAATTAATGAGAAATGGTAATCTTCTAATATATAACTCAACAGTGTTCTAAGATGAATGGATAAAAATCTGAGGTATAAAATCTAGTCATTCTTTCAATCACTGAGTCCATCAATTGATTATCAACTTGCAAGGACCTCATCCTGACTAAGGCACTCTTTCTGGTTACTGTCTAATAGAATAAGGCCTTAAGGGACCATCATTTCCCTCCCACCCCTCATCAAAACATGGGGACATGGAGAACAATTGAGTGCGTGTAGCTCAAATGGAAAAGCAACACTCTACTGGGAAGTTGATCCCCACTTTTGGGTGCTTTACACCACTCAACTCAACCAATACCCCTTGACCCTCTCTACTGGTTCCTTTAATGCACTCACTAAGTGTTTTGCACCATTGAGTAATTCTCAATTCTTTCACAGTGGCTTCCTAGATGATATGGTTTCTAGGAATATACTAAGTCATAAAAGCAAGGATTACCATATTTCCAAATATAACCAATGCATATTGGGTTCTTATTGTGTGTCATACAATGTGCTAGATGCTGGGAACACAATGACCAAAAAGACAGATGTGGGGCCTGCCCTTATTAACTTTTAGTGTGATGAGGGAGGCACTCAATGAATGAGTAAAAATGAACATTTTACATAATGAGAGAGAGAGAGCCTGTGAGTGTTATGGAAGATATACAACAGGCAATGAGAGATACTAAGAGGAACTTCTTTAGACAGAAGTGGTGGTGGAAGTGTCAGGTTTCAGTCTGAAATGTGGGTTCTTGGTGCGCTCATGGCCAAAGAATGACCAGATGCACCAAAGTTAGGCAAGCACAAAAATGAGGTTTATTGAGTAGAGAAAGATAGGATTACAGAGCAAGAGCAAGAGCAAGATATAGGTTTATAGAGCATGAAACATATGCTACAGATGACAACCAGACCCATTGTCACAACAAAGGGAGAGCAAAAGGAAGGGGAAAAAAGGGGGGGGGCATTGGTTATGGTCTCAGTCTTCTTTTATGGTGCCCAGATTGGGACCTCCCTGTGGCTCAGACATCACCATGGAACCACTTTGATTGGACAGTTGGGAGTTACATTACTACGTGTCCAGGATGCTCTAGGTCAATTTCTGGACTCTACGGTACCTATGCTGCTTGGCCCGTGGGCCAGAGAGTCTGCATTCCTTTGCAGCTGACACACTAAGTTATGATTGGCAGATTCATAGGGTATTCCCTCCTCCTCCAGGTATGGCAGTAGCTCAGGGCAGGATTAAGGAGGGGCAGGAGCAAAATGGGGACCTGGGGACCTCTTCCCAAGTGGGGCAATTGCACGAAGGCAAGACACCCACTTTTGTCCCAGGAGACCTGGAATCCCTCGCTATCTATCTAACAGAAGGGCATTCTGAAGAAGAGATGTTTAAGTAGAAACCTAAAGATTAAAAACGATGAACCAAGCAAAAATCCAGGGAAGGTGCTCACGGCACGTACAAAGTTGCTAAGGTGGGAAAGAGATTGGCATGCTCTTAGAACTGAAAGTGGGCTGGTATCATCGGAGCACGATGAATAATTCCCCTAGGGAACCATAAAGCACACCTAGAGATGCCTTCTTAAATTTCTGCTATGTTCCACATAGGCAAAACAAACAATCAAAAAAATCTTTAAAAAAGTAAAACAAGAACAAAAAACTAAACCCAGAATTTCACAAGCCTATCAACAACATCCCTGGGAAGAAAAAAATGGGCCCTATAAGTGGGTCTTTAAACCCTCTTCCTAGCCACATGCTGAGAATGTTTCTTGGATTTATGGGAGTGTATTCATTAAGTCAGTGTTTCTTAAATGTTAGTAATGAAGTAACACTTTAAAGGAAAAATATTATAAATCATTGGTGTTGGTATAAATCAATTTAATTATAATGTTTCTTTAAGATAAATGAAGTGTAAATGCCTTACAAACATAGCTCTTATGCAAATATAAGAACATCAAATTTATAAATTAAATACATACTAAGCTACCAAACCAACAAAATGAAAATTATCAATATTAACATAGAGTAATAGATAATGTTATTTATGCTGCCAGTAACTTGCTGATATTTGGTTTACTAGTACAAAATGTACTGATATATTTAATTTTAATTGTTGCAAATTTTGGCCATAATTTGAACGATTGTTATAATTATTGCTTTTCTTTTCTAAAAATAAGCTTTCTTTTAACAATAGATTCATTATCTTAAAAGGCCAATTAACACACTCCAAAATGTAACATTGAAAATTTAAAAATACTGTTTAATAAAAAAATTCTGTTTCTCACTACTGCATTTATGGCTAACTAATCATTGCTAATTTGTACATACAAAGACAGGATTTCACCACAAAGCCATTGACTTTGAATTTGTGCTGATGGCCAGCTCTGCTTTTCAGTCTTTATAGCTTCATGTGGCATTGCTCCAGGCCGTTGACTCTCCCACTACCTTTCTCTCCAGAATGACCACAAAATCTCAGCGTGCACGCTGTAATGTAATTTGGCTTTCCTTGATACTAACCTACCATATATTCAATGCAAATGCCCCTCTGGAATTCATGGGGTACTTCAATAAAAGGAAGTGGTCCAGGGATTCCAGAATGTGTTTTCATTACCTTAATATTATTATAAATAGTAAAATACAAACATTTTAGATTCCTATAGATTTTGTGAACTCAGAGAATATTTCAGAAGACTCCAGGGTGAGAAACTGTGCACACAGTTGAGTCATCTGAACTGTTGTACAGCATCAGGGACAATCAACCCAATGTGAATACAGCCAGACCAGTGCATCACAGAAGCCCAGCATGGGCATCTATCTGGTTAAGAAAGAACATGAATAAGGAAACTTTAAAATATACATATATGAGTTTATACAATAACCAACAATGACATAATAATAATAATGGTGAACACTTGTCTGCAGTACCTGCTTAACATCGCCATTTTGTGAAGCAATTAATAACTATTAATTATGATTAAAATGTGTGGTTCATTTATTAGCTACCACAGACATACCCAATAGAATAACTTGATCCTTTCTCAAATGCCACCTAGAGCTAGGTCACTTAAAACACACACACAGACACAGGAAGGCAACTTGTTTCTAATTTAACACCATCATGTCTAATACTCTAAACAAAAATCTCTGAGGAGAAATTTTCAGACCCAGTCTCTCCTTGAGTTCTAGACTTGATATCAGTACACATTTCAAACTCACGTGGTCAGTGACAGATGGTGTCCAAAGATAGCTGTTAACAGCACCTTTTTCCCCTGCTCCTCATCTAGAGGTGAAGCCGTCCTCCCGTCTCCCTGAATAGGGGCTGGCCTCCGGGGCTTGCCTGACCAGTACAATACAGCAGAACTGACTCTGGGCACTTGTCAGGCTAGGTCATAAGAATGTTTGGAACTTCCACCTGACTCTCTTGGATTGCAACTGCTTGGGACACTCCCTCTTGGAACCTCAGCTGCCCTACTGTAGGAAAGCCAAGCAGCATGCGTTGTACTGCACTGACAGCCCCTGCTGGGCACCCAGCAGACGACCAGCAGTACCTGTCAGCCGTCTGAGCGAGCCCCAGATGTCTCACTGCAACTGCAAGAGAAAAACAACCAAGAATCACCCAGCTGAGCCCAGCCAGCCTATAGAAATGTGAAAGATAATAAATTGTAGCTTTAAGTCATTAAGTGTTGGGGTGGTTTCTTATGCAGCAATAGGACATTCTAAGAGTGTCTCAACCAAATCCTTCATTTCCCCCTCACAAAATCTGCTCCTCACTCTGTGCATCCCACCTCAGGAAAAAAACTTCAACTTGATCAGATCACAAATCTTGGAGTCATCCTTCATCTTCTCTTTTTCTCAAATGCCACATCCAATCCATTCACATATCCTGCTGGCCCAATCTCCAAGTCATATCCCAAATTTCTTGATTTACTATTTCTTGCATGAACCCAACATCCTGGTCCTCCCTGGGGACTCATGCAGTGCCTGAGGATGCACAGATACCCAGGACATACCCAGAGAAATGAATGAGAGAGCTCTCAAACTCCATCTGATACAAGGACTCTTGTTCTTTTGATGTTTGCTCCATTATCCTGTAAACACCTGGACTTTAAGGGTGTGTTACTAGCATGGAGCCATTTGCAGTCAGCACAGGAAGCACCAACAGAATCTACCTAAATCTCTTCTGGAAGCCAGAACCTCCCAACAAGGATATGCTTCAAATCCCTGGGATGGACACATGCTAACCAAGATGGCTCTGCCCGCACACCACAAGGACTTGGGGAAACCATGGGTAGGAGTCAAACAGCTGTAACCCTGTAGGTATTTCAAAGCATTCTGAAAGCTGAGAAGGGCAGTATATTATCAGTATTTACCCAGCACAACAAAGGCAAAAACCATATTCATGCATATGTTCAACACTCGGGGCTGTCCGAAGAGCTAGGCACATGACTAAGTATGTTCAGGAATGATTTCCCTACATCATTAAGCAGGGTTTGTTTTGTTTTCTGTTTTTGTTTTTTTTTCCTTCCAATTGCCAAGTGGGCATTTATTTTTGATTTTAAATCCTATTTCCTTCAAACAGCTGTCACACTGAAGGAAATACACACTGCAATTATAATCACCTCTTTCTGCATTATGAATTATTATGGAAATTTTTCCTATGTTTGTTTTCTCTAGAATTCCTAAATTCCTATAGAACATGCTCCTAACAAGAATTTCAATTGGTAGGATTTTCTGTGAAGATTCAGAGATGTGGGCCACTAGCTAACATTAGAAAGTAAATGCAAGGCCGGACATGGTGGCTCATGGCTGTAATCCTAGCACTCTGGGAGGCCGAGGCGGGAGGATCGCTCGAGGTCAAGAGTTCGAGACCAGCCTGAGCAAGAGTGAGACCCTCGTCTCTCCTAAAAATAGAAAGAAATGATCTGGACAGCTAAAAATATATATACAAAAAAATTAGCTGGGCATGGTGGCACATGCCTGTAGTCCCAGCTACTCGGGAGGCTGAGGATTGCTTAAGTTCAGGAGTTTGAGGTTGCTGTGAGCTAGGCTGATGCCACGGCACTCTAGCCTGGGCAACAGAGTGAGACTCTGTCTCCAAAAAAAATAAATAAATAAGAAAGTAAATGCAATTTCTACAACCATTAAAGTCCGCTTTATACTTCACACACGTGTTAGCTAATGGCTCTCTCTGATCTATCTCTTTCTTTTTTCAGAAAAAATCAGAATCACTTAACTAAAGGTATCTCAGAGACTAATTGCAAATAACAACCTCTAACATAAATGCTCAGTGTGATAAGGGCCTTATATGTATTATATCATTGAATTCTCAAAACAACCTTGTCAGGTAAGCACTATTGTTATTATTGTATGGGAAAAACAAACTCTGTTTTTTTCCCTACACTCATACTCAACACATTTCTGTGACCAGGTATGTGGTTTTTATTTCCCCACACATTACATTTTCCTGTAGGACATCAACTGGGTGTCCTACAATTCAATTCCGACACTAATGGGAGTTAACGCAGACCTCAACCATTAACGCCTCATTCCCACAAGACTGCCCCCATTTCAGACGCCAATCAAGAGTCCCAGGTGTCACCTGTATTGCTGACCAAGTGGCTGCAAATCAAAGTTTCCACAACTGCCCCCCTCAGGTTTGATCATTTGCTAGGATAGCTCACAGAACTTGAGGGAACACTTACTTACCATTACCAGTTTATTATATAAAAAGGGACATGATAAAGGATACAGAGGAGCATTCAGATGGAGTACATGGGGTGAGGCCCCAAAGGGTCCTGAGTGCAAGAGCTTCTCTCCCCGTGAGATTGGGGCACCCACCCTCCCAGCTGTGGGCATGTCCCCCAACCCGGCAGCTCTGTGAATCCCATAGTTGAGGGATTTTTATGTGGGCTTCATCACGTATGCATGATCAATTATTAACTCGATCTCCAGCCCCTCTTCCCTCCCTGGAGGATAAAAGGTGGGGCTGAAAATTCCAACCTTCTAGTCATGGCTTGATCTTTCTCGTGACCAGTCCATTTCCAGGAGTCCATCAAGAATTGCCCCATTAGAACAAAAGATGCTATCACTCAGAAAATTCCAAGGGATTAGGGACTTTGTGTCAGAAACCAGGGTCAAAGAGCAAATATTAGAACAAAGGTGCATCTAGCACCTCTGTCACTCAGGAAATGACAAAAGTTTAGGAGCTCTGTGCCAGGAATCAGTGGCAGATGTGGAAAAAATATATATTTTTCTTATGTCACCTTATTATCGTCATTGTACAGATGAGGAAACTAAGACACAGTATATCTTCATAACTAGCCCAAGGTCACACAGCCCGTAACTGGTAGAATTGGGATTCCAACCAGGATCCATCCGACAGCAGAGCCAGAAATCATAACCACTGTGCTATTCAAACTTGCAGACGTCTACACCACAGCAGAGTGTGGGCACAGAAGCTGATGGCAGATAGGGGCACTTCCCAACTTTTGATTACTCAACTTACTAATAACATACACACAGTTGGTCATTGTGATATTTTGATTCAAAATAAGAAATACATGTTTGGTCTTTGTCTCCATTTCCTGGCACACAGCTCTTAAAATCTCTACAATCTCAGAAGTGTCTGAATGCTAATGAGATGATTCATGGCTGGGGGCTCTTGGATAGCCTGGCATGGGGGATAGGTGCCAGGGGAACCAACCATGTGATTAGAGGGTTGGAACTTTCAGCCCCAACCTCCCTGTGACCTCCAGGGAGGGGCTGAAGGTAGAGTTAATAGCTAATGGCCAATGATTTCAATCAATCATGCCTGTGTAATGAAGCCTCCATCAAAACCCCAAAGGGACAGGGTTCAGAGAGCTTCTGGGTTGGTGAAAAAGAACCCATTCATGTGCTGGGAGGCTGGCTACACCCCCAACTCCATGGGGACAAAAGCTCCTGTGCTCCAGATCCTTCCAGACCTCACCCTATGTATCTCTTTACCTGTATCCTTTGTAATAAACCAGTAAACGTAAGTATTTCCCTGAGTTCTGTGAGCTGTTCTAGTAAAATGACTGAACCTGAGGAGGGGATCAAGGGAACCCTCAATTTAGAGGCTGTTGGTCAGAGTACAGGTCACAACCTGGGACTTGTTTCTGGTGTCTGAAGTAGGGGGCAGTCTGGTGGGACTGAGCCCTTAACTAGTGGGGTCTGTGTTAATTCTGCGCCAGTTACTGTCAGGATTGAATTATAGGACACACAGTTGGTGTCTGCAGAGAATTGGAGAATTATTCCCGCACAGAATAACCTTGACACATTTTGCAGCCAGAAGTGAAGTGTGAGTGTAAGTGCAGAGAAAAATGCAGTTTGTGTTTCTCATGCAGTCACTCAGCTGCGGAACCACCTTCCACCCTCAGTCCCCCTGCTGTTCTGCAAAGGGACCCCTTTCACCACCCCCATTCCTTCCTCTAGAGGACTCTGTCCTTTTCCAATTCCCCTCTCTGCCTCACCTCTCTCTCTAACCTCAGCCTAGGGGCTGCCCTCTAGGGGCTGGTGAGGGAACTGCTACAGGGCAGCTCGCTCCCGGGGCTCCCTCTCCCAGGCGCCCCAGTTTACTTCCATTAACGATTCCGCTGTCCAGCCTGCAATCTCCTCTCCAACAGTACGACTTCCTATAGGAAAAAAAAAATTACCGTTTCAAACAACCAGCTTACCAATGAGCCCTATCCACTTAAACTGCCTGTTTCAGATGATTTTGTGGTGAAAATTCCTATCGAATCACATCTCTCCAAATCTAACTGTGGAAACTGCTTTTGATACATGTCAGGATGAAGTTAAGTGAAAGTTTCCTGTTTCACATTTTACTGTACTCATGTAAATCTATTACCAGTGGACTCTCAAACTGTTTCCTAATGTCAGAAATTATTAGTCATTTCAATGTTTAATGGCACATTATGTGAAATCTTTCCCAGCGCAAAATCACACAGCATCTGGGTTTTCTCTTCTGTATTTCCTTCCGGCCTTCACTGTGTTGAAATTGGTGCTTAGTTTTCACTTCTGTTCATTTATTGGCAGTGTTTTCATTCTCTTCACTTTCCTTCTTATATTCTCTTAGGCTAGTCATTGAAATGTCAGTCTTGGTCCACTGAAACTAAAGTTTTAAAAAAGGGAAAAAGAGGATATTTTTATTTCTTTCAAGTTGTAAAAGTGATATATTTTATTTACAAAAATTAATTTTTTTTAACCAGTAAAACATCATCCTTGGGCCTTCATCTAATTAATCAGAAGAGAAAATTGCATCGATCTGACAATACCTTTCTTAAATAAAACATACCATCCTTAGAATTGTAATGCAGCAATTCTCAAACTTAAGAACACATCAGACTCACCTGTAAAGCTTGTCAAACACAAATTGCTCAGCCCTATCCCTGGAATTTCTGATTTAATAGGTCTAGGGTAGGCACCTGAGAATTGTCATTTCTAACAGGTCCCCAGGTGAAGTTGATGCTGCTGATGGGGGAACCACACTTGGAGAACCTTTAGTGTATTGTCAGAGCTCGAAAAGGCCTTAAGGATTATTTCTGTCTTATTTAAAGCTCTATTGGTTGCAATTTACAAACTCCTACTCAGACTGGCCTGAGTGCAGCAGAGCAGCTGGGATATCTCCCAGCCTCCAAGATGAAGCCAAACCATCAGGCCAAAGAGCAGGCAGAATATTGCCACCACAAGGAGCACCATGCAGGGTGCAGTTCTCAGAGAAGAGTGTTGTAGGCTCAGCCAAGTCTCCAAACAGCATCATCTGCATCATCTGAGCTCCCGGCTTTCAAAAGAGAGAACTGCAGTTTGGGGAAATTAAGAGACTTGCCAAGGAGCACACATCTAATAAGTAAGCGGCAAAGCCATTACACCATGAAAATTGGCTGACATTACAGACCAGGACCTTTTTATTCTTTCTTTTTTTTCAAAGAGCCGGTTTACCAGCACACCCTTGCCTAACTCCATGTGGGGAAAATTTACAATCAATGCAGACCCCGTATTTTAGATGAGAGCCACAGTTTCCAGCTTTTCCCAGCTGTAGCCATCCCCAACTCTACCATTGGCTGATTGCCCCAGTGCTGCCAGCTAGAGCCCACCTTGCATGTCCAATCCCTCAAACCTCTCTCCCACACATGGGTAGCACTCTTTCTCTCTCACACACATCCGCAAACAAGCCCACTATCTCATTGTCCTTGTGCTAGCTCATTCCCAGATTCAAAGCCAGCTCCTTCCTAATTGTTGAATGGTAGAACTTCGGAATTAAAAGAATAAGAGAAGCCTGAGCAAGTGCACGGGAGACAAAGAGAAGTACCTATAAGAGACTCTTTAAAAAAAAAAAAATGAATAAAGCAGCCAACAAGCAAATTTCTCCTGGGGCTATTGACTTACGCTGTAGTTATTTAAAGAAGGAAACTCATATGCAAATTTCCCAAGACATCTTTATCCAGGCTCCGGGCGTGTGGCTAGGCTGCCCACTCCCTCATTTCCCATCAGTGGACAATGTCTGGGAGAGAGAGGAACCTCCATGACTGTAAGTGATTACCCAGGCCCTGGCCTCTGCCACCTGTCACCGAGCCCGCTGACGCACCTCCACTGTCACGCTGGCAGTGCTCCACGCAGCCTCTTGCCCCACGTCTCTTAGCAGGCACGAACTACATTTGCTTCACTGACCACAAGCCAGCCCTGGGAGGTGGGACCGGGGAGGTGAGGGGGTGGAGTGTTTCCTTCCAATAATGCTTCCTTGGCCAGAGAGCCTAAAACAACACAGAGCAAAGCTCCAGCCTTTCCAGAGCAATGTGGGGGCAGCCAGTGCCATGCCACTGCTGCTGCTGCGGCTCCAGTATGGTTTCCCGGAACAGGACGTTGTCATGAGAGCTCCTAGGCGTCCTCTCCCGTGGCACTACTGGTGCACTTATTTGGGATCCTGAGAAAATATGAGGATGCCAAGACAAATGAAATCCTGGCACTCACATCTATGGAGATGAAAGCATTTTATTAATATGAATTCTGATGCTCTATTGCCTTCCTTCTTTTTTTTCCTTTCTTCTTCCTCCTCTTTTTGCCTCATCCTCCTCCTGCTCCCCACTACCGTCACCCTCATCTTATTAATAGTTATTGAACTTCCACCAAGAACTTCTACCAACTGTGTTAGGTACTTTGAGAAACACAAAAATGTGCATTGAAGTGAAAAGAACACGGTGCAGGGATCCAGCTACCTTCCTCTCTAAGCTCAGCCTGCCCTAATCTCATTCATTGTTTTCTCAACAATCCAGGTTGGTAACACAATTGTTAGTGATGGGGGTACAACATGCTCCCTGCCCCTGCAGTCTCCAGGGGGAGGCAGGTACTTGAACAACTAATGAGAACCTGGAAATACCTTCTATAAAGTGGTGCATACAAGGTGCTAAGATTGCATGTGGTTTTACTGAACCACAAAGTGCTTTCAATGGATTAGTACATTATGTAATGTCATGTTTACAACTACGCTGTAAGGTAGGCAGGGGAACAATGTTAGTTTTTGGTCTATGTGTCCCTCCCAGACCAGGAGCTCCCTGGAGAAGGGACCTTGTTATACAGTCAGAGATTCTCATAGTTTAAAGGAGCCATAAAAAGATGGACAATCTAGCACCTTCTTCATACAGATGAGGAACCTAAAGTAGGAAGGTAGCAGGAGGTAGTGGAAAAAGCAAGGAATTCCACCTGGCCACCTGGATTCCCGCCCCAGCTCTCAGCCATGTGCTAGACATGTGATTTTGCACATGACCTTTTTATGCCTTGATATCCTCTTCTGTAAAATGGAATCAACACTATCTTCTCTACCTGCGTTATTGGGCTGTTATGAATATTAAATGAGGTAATGGATGTGAAAACACTATGAAACATTAAACTCTATTACAAGTATGATACCTTTTTGTAACCATCTCTCTTAAGGCCTAACTCTAGGTTCCACTTGGTTTAACATGTGGTTTTGTGGGTCCCAGAGTGTGAGCTCTTGGGAGGCAGGGGACAAGCTTTACTGATGTTTGTATCACCAGCACTTAGTACAGTGCCTGCTAAAAAAAAAAAAAAAAACCTGCTTTCAACATATTTGTTAGACAGTGATTATTGGATGAGTGGATGAAACATACATATGACTTGCCCAAGGGCTGTTCTGAATGTCCCTGGAGCTATTTCAGGGGTAATTCACAAACATGCCCTCTGATGAATTCCTCTCCCATCTCTAATTCAGTTCCTGTGATATGACTACATCAGGGCAAGATAGTCACTGTGTCCCACAGCAGAAAGATAGCTCGTGTTTCCCACTACAGCGTTAGGGAAGGTGAGAGCAAAGGCTTGCCACTCTCAAGATGGCATTTCCCGTTTCCTTTGGAAAACTCCATTCCAATTATGTTGAGCGTCGGGCAGAGACCCTAGGTTGGTGTCCTGTAGGCAATACTGCTGGGATGGATTGACAGTCACAGGAATGGAGCCAGGGGGCAGTGGCCACTCTAGGTTATGGATCCACTGATGGGCAGTCCCACCCTGCTCACGTCCAGATGCAGATTCTGCCAACAGTGCAGACTGGCCCCATGAGACATTCCCTGGAAACGATGTGCTCACCCTCCCCAGCTACTTGATTAATGAATCCAGGGGTGTTTGCTGGGACAGAAGCACCTACTGTATCCTGCGTTTGATTTACTGGTGTGGATGTCGTTCTCTGAGGTGAGGGCTGAAGCCGTGAGGCTGAATGCTTTTGAGAAGGGAGTGTGAGTAGACTGCAGTATTGGAGGATATGCACAAGTGAGAAGGAGACAGGGAAGAGGAACTAGAAACAGTAGGAGAGAGACAGAACGTGAGAAAATGGGAGTGAGATAATGACACTGGGAAAGTGACATGTCACGGAAGCCACCAGGAAAGAAAAAAACGAGCAGGAGATGAAGTAACTGTCACATCCCAGCGGGGTCATCAAAAGGAACTCTGACGAAAGAGTCTTACATCTGGCAATAAAGTGGTTGTTAGTAAGATGCAGACATGTGGTGAGTCAGAAGAAGCAGCTAGGAGAGATGCGGCTGCCCAGGAAGGCCAGGCAGCGAGGGTACCTCACAGATTCAAGGATTTGGACAGGAAAGAGTTGGTGACCTACAGTGAGAAGAGGTATCAGGTTCAAAATAAAGATCTGTCAATTTGGGCAAATCTCAGCACACCCGACGAAGGGAGAAAGCGAGGAGATGTTTCCAAAGCAGAGAATGGCTGGGGTATAAGGATCTTCAGGAAAGGATGGGATTCATACAGGCAAGGTCAGAATCCCAGCCTAAAGTTTGAAATGAGCATCAGGAAAGTTACATTATCAAAAGCCAAATCCCTAAAAGACCACAGAAAAACCTAACGATCAAGCAAAACTAAGGAGTATATATTTACAGGGAGTGGAGGTCTGGGTGCAAGTGGTTTAAGGCAGGTCTTTTAAGGGGGATCTGATTGGGATTGATCAAAATTCATTACATGATAGTTTAGTATTGGTGGTCACAGCAAGGTGGAAGTCAAGTCTTGGATAAGTAAACAGTTGTTTTGTCAAGCGAACTGTTAGCCCAGGTAAACAATCTATTGTCTTGAGAAGAGAGCTGGTTGCTCAAAAGAAAGCAAAAAGGGAAGTTATTTCTTGGTTCACAGTCTTTTCTTAGACGACAATTTCCTGGAAAGAATAGTTGTGTCGACAGAGATGATCTTAGCTCACAGCTCTGAGAGGTAAGCTCTGTCAATTGACCCAGGTAGTCTCAATTCTCCACACTGGAGGCTTCCATAAGAGTGAGCACAAACCTGGAACACTACCACGGTGATTCCAGACTTTGCTGAACATGTAGAATCATCTGAAGATCTTCACAAAATACCAATGTCTGGTTCCCACCCACAAGCATTGTGATTTAGTTGGTCTGGGGAACAACCTGTGCATCAGGATTTTTAAAAGCTCCTTAGGTGATTCTAAAGTGCAAAGTTTGGGAACTACTTTACTAGAGGTAAAGTAGAGATGAAAGTAGGGATGAAATAGCCATTTGGGTGATACCTTGGGAGTAAAAGATCAGTAAACTACAGCATATCACATACTGAAATCAAACAGCAGGATCCCAGAATAGGCCTGTTCTGTAGCTTCCACCAGAGAACTCATGGGGGTGGGGGGCGATGGTGGTGAAGAAATACCACAGTGGGGGGATCTGGGGCTGGGTACTGCAGGTTTAACAGCAGATTAGACAAAGGGGACTGAGGCGCCAGGCAACTTCAGTGTGGTAAACAGAGCAGGGAGAATGGACTTGAGGGAAGGAAAGAGCAGACAGCTCAGAGCCGTGATCCTAGAGGAAAAAGACTACAGCATGGATTTCAGAAGTGGGGGATCCTCCAAGGGGCTTTAGAAGGAGGAGGCCTAGGACATGAGGGTGCTGCTTCTCTGATAGGTGAAGGTGGAGGCCTGAGGCACCGTGGAGGAGAAGGAGAACGATGTGGAGTGATGGAGGGTGGTGGGGTGGACCGCATGGGGAGAGGAGAGAACACTGTGAAGACCTGTGGAATGGCCCTGAGCAGACGGAAGGCTATGGCATTGTTGATATGAAAAGGACACCATGGATAGATGACACAGAGTCCAAAAGATGAAAGAGAAAGGAAGACATCTATGTCTTAGCAACCTAGAATCTGTCCTGGGGAGTGAGGCAACCTCCTCACTGCCCAACCCCCTTCACTGCTGAGGAGAAGAGGTGGCCTGGGAGGAGGTGAGGACTGCCTGGAGGAGGCAGCAGGGGACCCAGGGCCTTCAGGGAGACTGAGAGCCAGATTAACCACAGGGCCAAGAAAGGCAGGCAAGGGACAAGCACTGGGTTAGCATTAAGGTGAGCTTGTCCTACAAAGCAGGAGTGTCACAGAGCACATGGCAGGCGGGGAGAAGGGTGAGGCATGTGTGAAGCTGTGGCTGAGCTGTGTAGGTGAGAGTGGGGCAAGGGCAGAGAGTCAGAACGCAGGACAGGGCGGGCTGACAGCTGCCTCGTTTCAGGCCAGATGGATGTACAAGACTGATGGCCTCACCCAGAAATTATATGTGTTTTTTCATTTCTTAAAAAAATATTTAATTTTTGAATGGGACATACATTCATTCTATGCTTTAAATATCAAAAGGTTACTAAAAAGGGATGTAGTCAAAAGCCTCCCTTCTATTTCTGTCCCTTAGTCCAGCTCCCACCTCTCCAATAGACAAGCATTATTATTAGTTTCTCTTGTAATACTCAAAGAGTAAAGGTGGGTACATATGTAAGAAGATACAAGTACATGTCCCCCTTCTATTTACCCAACAATGGCATATTGTCAGGGCAGGCGCTGGACTCCAGGAGGTGCCATTTGCATAGACTACAATGGGAACAGCGACTTTTGAGTTGTTCAACATGGAAGAATTTGACAATATGTGTAGTTTCTTCACATAACAGTATGTCTTGGATATCTTTCCACATCAGTACCTAAAACACATGTTTATCATTCTTTACAGCCACTACTATGCCATGGTGTGGATGTACCATAATTTATTAAGTGTCCTACAATGGATATTTTAGTTGTTATCATATAATTATATGCTTTATAAACAATGCTGAGTATTTCATTTTGCACACGTCCAAGTACATAAAATGAATTTCTCCAAGTGTAGTTAACGGTCAAAAGTTTTCTGCTAAAAGTAGATTGGCAGATGTTTTCTGTAAAGGTCCAGATAGTAAATATTTTAGTTTTGTGGGCTACCTGATCTCTGTCTCAGCCCTCAACTCTGCCATAGTAGTATGGAAGCAGCCATAGATGATATGTAAATGAATAGACATGGCTGTGTTCCAATAAAACTTTATTTATGGAGACTAAAATTTGAATTTCATATCATTTTCATGTGTTAGGACATGGTATTCTTCTCTTGATTTTTTTTCAACCATTTAAAAATGTAAAAACCATTCCTACCTCATGGGCTATACAAAGACAGACAACAGCCTATGGACTATAGCTTGCCAAGCTCTGGTTTATGCAACATAAATTTTGATATGTATTACCAAATAAACCTTTATATAGGTTGTATCACTTCATACTTCCAACAGCAATGTATAGGTTGCTATTTTCCCCTAAGCCTTGCCAGTAGAATGTATTCTTGAGATTTTGGATTTTTGTTAAACATATGGGTGAAAACAGAACCTCAGAGTAGTTTTAATTTGCATGTCTCTGAGACTGAGCATAATATCTTCATATGTTTATGAACCCTTTGTGATTCCTTTTCTGTTAACCATTTGTTTAAATCCTTTGATACACTTATTTAAAATATCAAGTTTTTTTAATTCCTTTTATTCTAAAAATAGAAATGGCTTTATTGTATTTTTTATTATAAAAATGATTATATTCTTATAGTACAAAAATTTAAAGAAAATATAAAGAAAAGAAAAAGTATTACTTATAATCTCATTCCAAGAAATATCTACTTTTTTTTACATTTGTGTGTTTATTTTTCCTGGACATTTTCCAGACATTTATATATAGACGTTTTTAGAGAGACATGATTCATTCAATAATTATTTATTGTGTTATGACTATTACAAGGGTCATACTATGTATACCACGTTGTCATTTTCTTTTTTCACTTAACAATGGATCATGGAAAATTTATTCTTAGCCTGTACAGACGGTTGCATCAAAAAAGTACAAAATACAAGTCAACAAGCAATAATGCAGTTTCTCTCATCATCTCTGAGTTGATGTGTCTGCCTGTTCTGATAGAGATACTAGTTGAACTGGTGACATGGATTAACAGAGTGGTGTTACAAAGCTGAAGGGATTCTACCTCTTTTCTCAACTAGAGATATAGAGTCATTTGTTCAACAAGTACTTATTGAGAACCTACTGAATATCAGACTCTATTCTAAATACTAGGAATGTTACAAGCCAAAGGTCCCATAAGTTTCCTGATCTTATGGAGCTCCCAGAAGGATAATAGGCAAGAGAATCTCAGCATGGGATATGTGTTATGAAGAAAATAAAACAAAGTGATGTGACAAAGATCTGTAGACTAAAAATAAAAATAAAGCCACCAACTGAACAGACCCCCTCTTGGCCAAGAGGACCCCAGGAAAACCTTAATACTGAATTCCTGGCCATGAGGGAAGAGAAGTCGCACATGCCTTGTTATACCTCCTCCCTTTTGGAGTTTGGACAGAAGTAACCAGCATTAACATTAAGATAGAAATCATAAGACTGACAAAACAGATTGTTTTGGCAACAGATGCTAAATTATAAACAGACCGAAGGCCATGAAAGGCAAAGGTTAAGTCATGGCTACAGGCCATCGATTTGCTTAACAGATAATTTGAGTTGGTATATTGTGGCTTGCTCTATGATTAGATTTCCTTGACTTAAAACATTCCTTTCTACTGACTCCAAGCTTTTAGACAAAGCTTTACTCCTCTGACCAATTACAAATTAAAGAATCTCTAAATCTACCTATAGCTTGTAAGCCCTCACCTCAAGATCTTCCACCTTTTCAGCCCAAACCAGTGTATACCTTCCATGTATTGATTTATGATTTTGCTTGCAATTCCTGTCTCCCTAAATTGTATAAAACCAAACTGTAACCTGGCTGCCTTGGGTATATTTTCTCAGGACCTCTTGAGACTATGTTCCCCAGGCCCTGGTCACTCATATTGCCTCAGAACATACCAGTTTAAATTATTTTACAGAGGGTTTTTTTTTTTTCCATTAACAGTTCAATAGGGGAGCTGTTTTAGACCAGTCCACAGAGAAGGTCCCACTAAGGAAGAGACAACTGAACTGAGGGCTGATGGACAGAAAGAGCCAGCCAGGTACAGATGTAGAGAAGAGAGTTCCAGGCTGAGGGAATGGCATGTCCAATGAACTTGACTGTGTCTAGAAACAGGAACATGGCTGGAGTGATGAGAGGAATGAGAAGAGAATGGTAAGGCTGAGGCCAGAGAGAAAAATGGGTTGGTCTATTAAATCCTTGGCAGGTCATAGCAGGAAGTTCAGCTTTTATTTAGAAAATAATGGTAAGTCATTGGCAGATTGATGTGATCTGATCTACATTTTAAAAGAAATTATTCTAATTTAGAGTTGTCAGATAAAATATAGTATGTTCAGTTAAATTTGAATGTCAGATAAATAATAAATAATTTTGGGGGAATGAAAATTATTTAAAATAGTATCTTATATACTAAAAAATTACTCATTGTTAATCTGAAATTCAAATTTAGGTAGGTGTCCTGTATTTTTATTTGCTAAATCTAGCAACCCTATTCTGGCTATTGTAGAGATTTGGAGATTTGTTGGGGGTGAGGGAAGAGCAGAAAAATCCTTAGTAGGCTTTTTGAGAAGTCTAGGAAGCAAGAGTGGTGGACATGGAGGAGAGTGGGTGGATACAGAATATATTTTGGAGGTAGAGCCAAAAGAACTTGCTGACAGATTGCTGTGGGGTAGGAAGGAAGAAGAGGCATCAAGTATGGCTCTTGGGTTTCTGACACCTGGGTCAATAATTGCAGAGTGATTTTGTGATTGTGGTTTTCTCTTCTTATTTGTTTGTTCTACAAAGTTTGCAGATGTGTGGCTGTTGAGTAAATAATAATATTAATAAATCAAAATAGGATGCAAAGGGATTTAAGGCAAAGGTAAGGAACTTCTTTTCTTATTGAGAACCAATAGACTTTCTCCCCACCTCCCCAAATCAACTGAGATCAATACACTTAAAGCCAGTTCGTTCATTTTCTTTGTTTCTTAGAAAGATAACTTTAAAAGTTTTATTTGGATTAAGAAAAAGAAGGGATATAAAATGTTATTCAATACCTAGAACATGTACTAATTACATTTTGGCTCCAACTAATGACCAGCTTCCCATTTTATAGCAATGAGTAAGTGACAGTGAGGAAAAGAGTGGGGGGTGGGGGGTGGGGAGTGGACAGGACAGGAACAGGAACACGGGAGAACAGGTGAGAGCTTCAATAAGTGTGGCTTCTAAACTGTCTAATGGACAATTCTCTTGTTTAACTGGTTAATCCTGAAGTATTTAAGGCACCAGTTTGTACAGGCTAAGAATAGCAGGTCATTAGCCTGAGGAGTGGGAAGAGAAGGAGTATTTATTGAGTTCCCTATTAGATAAAGGGCTTTACATAAAATTTCTCAATTTTCACAACAAACTGTGATGTAGGTATGTTTATTCACATTTTACAGAAATTAGTTACTTGCCCGAGAACATGAAGCAAATGGTTAGACTTGGATTTGAATGCAGGTTTATCATCTGCCTGAACCTCAAGCATGTAGATTTTCCATTACACCATCTTCCTGCACGTGGTTTTAAAGAGTTTGAATATCTTCATGCTTGATAAATATTTATAAGAAATTTCCTTGTTGACTCTTCTGATTCTCTAATCCCAAAAATAGCCATTATTCTTTTTTAACTGTTCCATTGAATATAAATAAGGACATAAGCGACAGACAAGTAAATATTTCAGAATGGTTTTGTGGGGAGCAAAAGTCTGCCTACAGATAGTGGCTATTGCTAGGTGGGTGGTCAATCAATCTTTAGAGGAAGGTGTCTCTTTTGTCAGGAAGGCCCTAAAGGACTTCTTAATTGCCTGAGATAAGGCCTAGGCTAATTTGAAGTGGGGGAAGTTGCTAGAAAAGGAGGTAAACTTCATCTTAATAAAGTAAAAGGGTTTTCCTTAAGCAAACAGTTGTGGATTGGATTTCTGGGGAAGATAAATTTTTGTTAGTTTTCTTTAACTCAGTGTTTTCATTTTCTCTGCAGAGTTTGGGACCTGCAGAATTTGGGGGAAGAGCAAAGATGGCTTTGATTTGAGTGAAACAGTGGGTCCTAGCCACTAACCGGAACCTGAAGAGAAAAAAGGAATCATTGCGAAGTAGAATAGCTGGACAAGAATCTAAGAGGAGCCGAGGGCTTTGCTTTGTGCTTTGTGATTCTCTTTGCCATCTTCATCTTTAGGAAATCGATTAACCACTGACATTTTGGTTGTATCAGCAATGACTTAGGACTATGGTCCCCAACCCCTGAGCAGCAGACCAGTAGCGGCCACCTCCAGGGAAAAATTGTCTTCCATTAACTTAGGAAGGGAAGGGGAGCACAACAGGAGGTGAGTGAGGGAAGCTCCATCTGTATTTACAGAGGATCCCCATCGATCCCCATTCCTGGATCACTGCCTGAGCTCTGCCTTCTGCCTCTCCTCCCCAGTCTGCAGAAAAATTGTCTTCCATGAAACCATGAAACTGGTCCCTGGTGCCAAAAAGGCTGGGGACTGCTGCCTTAGGAAATGAAGAACTGTGTTTATTCTTGGAGCAAAGCCAGAAAAGAGGCAGAAGCCTTCCATGAGCTATTGCCAGATAGTAAGAAATCACTCTCTGGAGTCCTCTGGAATATTCTGGAAGAGAATGGATTTCCTGCTGTTGTACAGGATGACGATTTGAGTATAGTAATTTAATTTGATTGTTAAAGGAAGGCTGGAGGATGGGGAGGGACAGTCAAATTAGAGTATGTCTGGGAAAATTCTCATAGCATTGTATGTCTAAGGCAGGAAATTAGACACAAGATAAAATCTAAAATGGTCCTATGGTTGGGTTTCTCCCACAGAAGAAGAAAATCCCTGCATCCCTAGTTATGTAAAAATATGCAAATTAGGGCAATTACCTATTTGCTTAGAAATTCTGATTACCTCATTTTGGCTTCAAGAGGGGTTGGGACACCAAAAGGGAATGTTTGTCAACAGTCCAGAGTTGTTAGATTTCTTCCAGGGGAAACAAAAGGGTAAATTTCTTATCAAACAAATGCCAGGGTTTTAAATGAGTTTTTCAAACACTTTAATGTCTCCCTTCCACAAAGCAAACCCCCCAAAATTATGAAATGGTCAATATGTGATCCATAGACAAAATGAAGCATAAATGGAAAGTTCTTCATTTCCCCCCTAAACTTCCCCCCTTTATTCCCCGCTAAAGGTACCTTTTCTCCCCTTTTTTGGCTCAACAATGTGAAGTAAGGACTGGATTTTTCCCTGCAGATGGTTTTTGCTGTCATTTCTCACTATTTCTCTAAGTCTGGGCTTCAAGTCTGCCACTCGGGAGTGATACAGACGCCTGTCTGATGGTGGTGTTTCGTGAGGCGGAGAGCATCAAACAAACGAACCAGCTGCTTCGACAGCTGCATCTGCGATACACGCAGTGGTACCCAGGCAGCACGGCAGAGACACACCAAGGTGGCTGTGGGCAGGAAAAGGAGGATGTCACTGCCCTGGAGGACTGCAGGGGGCAGTTAGAGAACTACTGTCTTTCCAAGGAAAATCTAAAATTTGGACAAAATTTGTCTTGGATCAAATTAAAAATCTTTTCTGAACATTAGCTGACCTGAATAGAAATTAGTCATCTCTCCCCACCTAGCAGGAGACTGAGGAATAGGTCTCCTAGCAACAGAGATGTGTTACCATCTTATGGTAGGACTGTTTTATAAATGACACTCATTTTGCTACCCACAGTTTTCCCAATATTATCATTAAATGGTCATAGTCAGAACAAATTTAGTCATTTGCTAAGTATCAATTCATGGTCCTTAAGAGGTAATAATTCTAAGACTTGGGTTAACTAACCCAAGTTAACTTTTTGGGGAGATTATTTTGAGTGTTCCTTGTTTCTATTAAAGAGTCACTATTGCACCAGATGCTGGCTCCAAACCCTTGGTATTGGAGGGGTCTCCCTTCCCTCTCCTCTTTGCACACACCCGCACTCTCTCTCTCAGTCCATTTCTCTCTCCTTTCTCCCCAATCTCTCACTCTTTTCCTTCCTTGCTTCCCTGACCACTAATCCCTTTTCAACATCTGTCTTTCAATCTTTCTCTTTCCCTTCTTCCTTCCTACCCCTGCAACTATCCTTTGTAAAGTGCTATCAGTTTACTCACAACTTCCCTCTACCTTCACCCCCAACCCTAGTTCCAGGCCCAGGTAGTTCCTTGCCCCTCCTCTGGACAAGGCTGGTTCTTGACTGTAATCTCTTCTCACAATATTTTATCCTACATGCAGCTGCCAAATTATTTTCCCTGCAACAGCAACCTAATCATACCACTGCCCTGCTCAAAGACATTTAAGGGTTCCCCACTTCCTATGGAGCAAAATCCAAAGTTCTCAGCCTGATATTCCAGGGCCAACAGGGTTTGGTTCTGTTGGTCTTCTGCAGCCTCAGCACTCTCTAGTTTACTTCAGGAACACATTGTTCCTGCCAGATGGCCTCTTACCCCCCTAGGCCTTTTCTCCAGCTGTTTCCTCTGCCTAAAGTTCCCTCACCCCAACCCTTCCATCTCTGCACATCTAAACCCACCAGTCCTAGCTCAAGCGTGGCCTGGTCTATGTAGCCTTTCCTGATATATCTACCTCATCTGTTCTCTGAACCCCTATGAACCTATCCACATAATGAGGCCACTCTAACAGCAATAAACCAGGTGCTGCTCCCTCTGTCCCACACGTCTATATGAACCTCAGCCCCGGTCTAAGTTCCACTGTGCAAGTGTTTCTGGAAGTTCCCAGACTGCCTCACATGCACTGAATGAACAAGGACACTTCTTTCAGGTCCTGCCATCTTTCCCCAAGCATCTGCCAGGCACGGGAGCCCCTACCACCTACAGTGTTCTGTAGTCAGTTGTAGAAAGAATATTTAACTCCTCCTTGCTGACGAGTCAGAGTCCACTCTATTAGAGTTCCCAAAAGAATGCCGTGGGTGCTCTCATGGTCTTTGAGGCTCTGTGAAACAGTTCTTTCCACTTAATCCTCCCACCCCCATCTCTGATGGATCCACAGGATTTGGATGTGACGTCAGTGTAAACAGGACTTTGTGCTATATGGGGAATTGACTTGCTTGCCCAAAATATAGCATTCTTACTGGGTCAGGTATGTTATACCTGCTCTATTTCTCACAAGAGCTCCATCAGGCCCTGATACAAGTGGATGAGGGGCTGGACTGCCTATACATTTACCTGAAAATGTAGCCTTCATGAGTCACTATTATGGTTGGGAACATATCATATCCCTCAGGCATGTCAGGGCAGAAAAATGTTTAAGACACACTGGATTCTATGATACTCTAGGACTGCACTATCCAGTACAGTGGCTACTGGCTTCATGAGGCTACTGAGCACTTGAAATGTGGCTGGTACCAACTGAGAGGTGTTGTGAGTATAAAATACACACCAGGTTTTGAAGACTTACTTGCCCCAAAAAGGGTGTAAAGTAAATCATTAATAACTTTTGTAATACTGATTACATGTTAAAATGATAATATTTTGTATCTATTAGGTCAAATAACACACTATTGAAATTGACTTAGCTCCTTTCTTTTTGCTTTCTTAATATGGCTTCTAGAAAACTTGAAATTACATACATGGTTTGCCATGGTTTGCATTAGTGGCTCACATTCCATTTCTGTTGCACAGTGCTATTCTAGAGCAGTTCAATAAAGCACTTGTTAGAAATGCAGCCCAGACCTACTGGGTCAGAAATTCTGATAAGTCCCAGCAATCTGTGGTCAACAAGCTCTCCAAGCTGATTCTGATTCATGCTGACAATGAGCTCCTCCGCTGAGGAAGGTAAGCTCCCAAGGATGCAAAATGAGATTCAGAGAGTAATGGAATCTCAGTAACTTTTAATGATTTCATCTTGATGGTTCCTTTCAAGCTCAAGATTCTTCTGTCAGTCAGTGAGCAATAAAGTAAGTAATAATCTTTGCTCCCAAGAACAGCTTGCTGCTAACTTCAAAACTTGCCATTACCAGCCAAGAAGAATTGCAAGTCATTATCAGAACATCTTTGAAAAAATCTCAACAGAAATGCAATGAATACAATGGCTATGCCAGGAACATGAGAGAGTCAAACATGAAATCAGCATAGAGAAAAATAAAAAACCTTCTAAGTTATAATATAAAACAGGCCCGTTGCCAAGCCAGGCTGACTGGCTGAGACACTGGGCCATGGAGTGCTCTAGAGCTGCCTCTCCTGGTGCCTGTGCCACGTTGGACAAAGCCAGCCACAGCCTCAGTCCCTCCTGCACAGACACCAAAAGGTCTTGATCAACTAGGATTTCACCCAAACACCCTCCCAGAGCCCACAGTCCTTGTGTATCTTACTTAACTCTACCCCTTTGGGCATCCTGAAATTCACCACAAGTTCTCATTCCTGGTATCATCATGTGCTATCACAAAGATTCCTTAGTTTGTGGCTGTGCTTGAAGAACACTACCACAAAATATGCCAGGTACATGACAAAGTGTGTAGTCCTTAAGTGTGGGGGATGAGTAGTGTGTAGCAGAAGGGAGACTGGCATAGCAGACTTGCTTTGGACACTCCCTAAGTGAAATAATATTCTCCAAACAGCAGTCTCCTGGGAGCTGTTACCAGGTTTGGCATATTTAATGGTATCATCCATGTACTTACTGAAAGTAATTCATGCACATTGCAAAGAAAACATTAAACAATATAGATGTGAATAAAGTAGAATAGGAAAGTTCTCTTTCCTGATTTGATTCCAATCCCTAGACTATTCTGGATTTTAAAATATAGACATTGGTTGATATATATTTATCTCAAGTTCGAGTCTTATTGCCTTATATTGACGGAAAGTGGCTCATATGTTTTCTATTTTTAAGAAGTCACTGAGGTTTGTTTGTTTTTGTCATAGAAGAGACATGTCTTCTACCACATGTGTTTTCATAGTGCTGATGAGACGGAATGCAGCTCGTTAATCAGAGTACGTGATGCAGTACATGGCCTGCTGCTGTGTATAATGGGTTTGCCATCTGGAAGAGGCCCTGTGCATACGAGAAATGAGCTGATGCTTGCTCCGTGCTGGTAATATACACCTACGCTGTGTGGCAGGCTGCTCAGCTAGAATCACAATCTCATGTTTACTGTTCATGTTTGTAAACTGTGCTATGGGCAAACTGCAAGATCAGCATCAGAGATGATAGCTTTGACTGAGACATTCCTGCTGTGCAGTTTGAAAGGCAAACGAGAACACACTATGTTATTTTTCACCAGTTTTTTTAACGATGTCTTAAAATTACTTCATCATTTTTTCTTATTTCAATGTATTGCATGGGTACAGATGTTTTTGGTTACATGGAGTGCTTTTGCAATGCTTAAGTCAGGGTTAGAAGTGTGCCTGTCACCCAGATAGTGTTCACCATACCCATTAGGTGGGTTTTCACCCATTCCCTCCCCCTCCCTCCCCCCCCACTTGATCTCCATTGAGATTTACTTTCCTCTGTGCACATGTGTGCTCATCAGTTAGTTCCAATTTAACAGTGATTATACATGGTGTTTGTTTTTCCATTGTTTAGATACTTCACTTAGGATAATGGTCTCCAGTTCCATCCAGATTGTTGCAAAAGGCATTAAGTCATCCTTCTTCATGTATTCCATGGTATACATACACATTTTGTTAATCCACTCATGAATTGATGGGCATTTGAGTTGATTTCACATCTTTGCAACTCTGAATTGTGCTGCAGTGAACATTTGAGTACAGGTGTCTTTTTGATAAAATGACTTCTTTTCCTTTGGGTAAATACCCAATCGTGGGATTGCTGGATCAAATGGTAGGTCTACTTTTAGTTCTTTGAGGAATCTCCATACTATTTTCCATGGAAGTTGTACTAATTTGCAGTCCCACCAACACTGTGTAAGAGTTCCTTTCTCTCTGCATCTATGCCAGCATCTACTGTCTTTGAACTTTTTAATAAAAGCCATTCTGACTGGGGTAAGGTGATGTCTCATTATGGTTTTGATTTGCATTTCTCTGATGATTAGTGACATTGAGCATTATTCCATGTTTACTGGCCATTTGTCTATCTTCTTTTGAGAAGCTTCTGTTCAAGTCTTTTGCCCACTTTTTAATTGGGTTGTTTGATCGAGTTCTTTTAGATTCTGTATTTTACACCAGTTTTGACCAACCAATGTATTCTTTTTAATTAGCAATAATATTCTCAATTGATGACCTTCCCTTATACTCTAGAACTGTGCTGCCCAATATGGTAGCCATTAGATCCATATGGCTATTTAAATTTAAATTAATTAAAATTAAATAAAATAAAAAATTCAGTCCTTCAGTTGCACTAGCCACTGTGTTTAATAGCCACATGTGGCTAGGGGCTGTTGTACTGGACAATGCAGATATGTAACATTTCTATCACCGCAAAATTTTCTATTAGATAGCCCAGCTCTAGAGGTGGCCGTGTTATAGTCTTTTGATGTGTCCATTTAGCTAGGTTACAGTCCCCAGTTATTCAGTCAAACCCTAATTAATCTAGGTGTTGCTGTGAAGGTATTTAGATGTGCTTAAAATGCATAATCAGCTGACGTTTTAGTAAGGGAGATTATCCTAGATAATTTGAGTGGGTCAGATTCAATCTATTCAACAGCCTTATCAAACTGAGGTGTCTCTGATGAAGAAGAAATTCTGCCTACGGACATTTCAGCCTATGCCTGAGTTCCAGCCTGCCCTTCCTCACGGCCTGCTCTACAGATTTTTGGGAGCTGCCTCCACAACTGCACAAGCCAATTCCTTGCAATAAATCTGTCTATATCTATAGATATAAATATTCAGTATGAGATATAAATCCAACTGCTTCTCTGGTTGAATCCTAACTAATATAGACAGGAACTCTCATCTGCACAACTGCAAAACTACAAACAGATCCGTTGCAAATTCATTTTCACCTGCTCTCCTATCTCACACTGGAAGAGATATGCATCCTCCCTGTAATAGCCCATCTGTCCACAGTACTCTGGATCCCATCTCTTCTCGCCTTCTCAATGGCCTTGCTCCATTAGTTATTGCTTTCGTCTTCTGTGTCTCCGTCTTTTCCTTTTTTACTGGATCCTGCCTATTATGCTCTAGTATGAGTCAAATCCTTACATGCAGGTAGGTGATTTATCTAGAAGTGATCCCAAGGTGGAGGAAAGAGGGGCAGAACAGGGAAAGAAGTAAAGCCAATACACAGATGCATATATTTTTATTTTTTATTTTTTGTCACCGTTATAGGCACCTAATGCTCAATCCCATGGGACTTTCTGAGCAGACAAAATGTCTCAAAACTGTCCACTCAGGGGATGAATGGGGTGAGCATTTATCTGTCACCTCCTGTTATCTTTTGGTCAAGGGTCCTCCCTGGGGTGTTAACTCTCTTGGCTCTTGGGTTACTCTGGCATGGAGGCTAAAAAGGTTTCCTTGCATGTTTCCAGCTACCAAGCAAAGAAACCCTAAAGCAAGAGGTGAGAGACAGAGGCCCAAAGCAAGGTATTGCCAAGTGAAGCCTGTGGGATCTCAGAGCCTAGCAAGGCAGTGGCTGGGGTAAGAGTGCAGCCAAGAGTGTTTGAAGCAGCACACGAGAGGCATCGAGTACAATCCTTGTGCTCACAGACCTATTTCCTTAGGTCTATTCATAGTCACACCTGCTGGAAGACTTGTGTACATGTGCTACCTCCACTTTTCATTTCCTATTCACAACTAATCCAACTGTAAGCTCCCTCCCCACATCCCCCAAATCCTTCTTCTCAAGGTCACTAATGATCGCCACATTGCCAAATCCAACATACCTTTTTCAGTCTTCATTTACTTGATATCTCAGCACCATTCAAGACAGCTAGCAATCACTTTCTTGTCAAAATAGTCTCTTTTCTTGACTTTCATGGCACCACATGTCTAGGATTTTCTCTGGACTCTCCTTCTCAGTGTCCTTTCCTGGCTCTGCCTTTTCTAACACTGGATGCCCACAGGCGTCTACCCTGGATCTCTTCTCTTCCCCAGATGTACTCTCCCTCCTGGTTAACTCGTGCATTTGAATGACCTTCAATATGTTCTTTCTGTTCTTTATATACGTGCCACTCCCACATTGACTTATCCAACCTTGATTGCTCTTCAACGAGACCCATATAACCAACTACACACAACTACACTAGAAACTTCACGTGTCCAAAATGGATCTTCCTCCAGCTTGTCCCACTCAGTAAATGGTATCAACATTTACCTAATTGCTCAAGCCAGAAACATAGGAGATACCCTTGATTCCACCACTCCAACCATAACATACAACGGAACACCAAGTTCTGTTTATTTTACCACTGGAATATCTCTCAAATTCATCCAACTTCTCTTCATCTCCACTACCATGCTCCTTGTACAAGTCACCTCTCTCCTGAACTCCTGAGAAACCTCTTAATGGTTCTTTTTGCATCCATTCTTCTTTCTATTCCAATCCTTTATCCTTATGGCAAAGACATAGTCTTATAGTGTCAATCAAATCATTTTACTCCCCAGCTCAAAACCCTTCAACAGATACCAGTAGTTTTAGAATTAACATCTAAGATTAGTAACAAGACCTAGAGGACCAACAATGGTCTGGCCTGCACATGTTGTTTCTCCAATACAATCTTGTACCTCTGCCCCATACCCTCATATATGTGTCTATATCAACCTCCTTTCAGTTTCTCATAGACCCTGGGCCCTTTACCTTCTGGGGTCTGTTATACATACTATTCCTGGTGACTGAAATCCTCTTCTCCTTGTTCCTCCATTTTTTGAGTCTCAGCTCAATTGTCACTTCCTCAAAGAGGCCTACCCTTATCTATCTCTCTGTAATTTAGCAATTTGTAATTTTTCTTTAAGGAATTTACCATAATGTGTAACTGTATTTATATTTATGTGATTATCTGTCATTATACTTCTTCCTGCTCCATGAGGGGAGAAACAACATCTATACTGTTCTTTACAGTATTCTTTGAGCCTAGCACAGTGCCTGGCACTCAAAACAAAACATTAACTGAAAGAGTGAAGAGAAGAGGGAGGAAAGAAGGATGGAATAAGTTATTACAATTCTTACAGAAAAGTTAAATTTTATTGTGAGTCGGAAATACAAACCTCAACTCCATCTTCCCTATTGAAATAATTGTGTACTGAACGGCGTTCTGTGTATTTTTTTTTTTTTATATATATACAGAGTCTCACTCTGTTGTCCAGGCTAGAGTGCTGTGGCATCAGCCTAGCTCACAGCAACCTCAAACTCCTGGGCTCAAGCGATCCTCCTGCCTCAGCCTCCCAGGTAGCTGGGACCACAGGCATGCACCACCATGCCCAGCTAATTTTTTCTATTTTTAGTGGTTTGGCTAATTTCTATTTTTAGTAGAGATGGGGTCTTGCTCTTGCTCAGGCTGGTCTCGAACTCCTGAGCTCAAGCAATCCTCCCACCTCGGCCTCCTAGAGTGCTAAGATTACAGGCATGAGCCACCGCACCCAGCCGGGGTTCTGTGTTAATAAGATCCATCCTTGTTGCTATGTGGACATGTAGACTGTTCCTTCTAACTTCTGTATCTACCACATTTTGCCTTCCCATTCTCCATCAGTGGATACTCATCTTGCCTCCAACCCTCTCATCATCGTAAGCAATAGCCAATGTTTAAAATGCTACTTTTGAAATGTCTCCATATGTTTTTGATAAACTTGTATTAGAGTGAGTCATAAACTACCAGAGAATTTTGAAGGATATTTTTGATAATGACTTTAAGTACCTAAATTTGGTATTTCCTGAAGTTTCCCCAAAATATAATATTTATAGACCTTTAGAAAAATGTAAGAATGAAAAAGGCATATTATCTCCAATATGGTAGATGACAAGGGAAATTTATTAAATATGTAGGCTGAGTTAGGAACTTGACCAACTGAAGACAAGGCATAACCAAGATGGCTCCTTCTCGTTGAATAACCTATTCTCAAAGAGAAATAAAGGAGGCAGCTGAGGCAGTCACACCAAACATTTACCTAATTGCTCACGCTGGAAACCTAGGACTTATCTTTGATTCATACTCGACATCTGGGGCAAATCCCAGTCACTTAACATCTCTGTCTTGACGTTATTACTATTTCATTCATACAACCTCTGAACTATGATGACTGGCAGGTTCAAAATGAAAATAACCATGAAATTATCAGAAAATGTTGACTTTCTGCCAATTCTACAAACATACAGACATTTCACAATAGTTGTTTCCAGATTTCACTCAACATGTCCCTCACTCTGCCCATATCCTCTCTCAATCCCTTCCAGTTCATTCTGTACACAGCAGACAGAATGTTCATCTCAAAACTTGAACTTGATCCTCTTTTGCTACTGTACACTATTGCTAAAACCCTTCAGTGGCTTCTCAGCCAAAATCTGTAACCTGCTCACAAGAGCTGGTCCTTCCTGCTGTGCTCTCTGCCTCCCACCCTGTTCCTCCCAACTCTGCTCCCCAGTTGTACACTGGATTCCCAGTTCCTCAAATGTGCCCAGCTCCTCCAGGCATCAGAGCCTACGCACACCCTGCCTGGAAAGTGCCTCTTGATTTCCCCTCCTGACACCCCCACTCCCAACCTTCTGATCTCAGAGTAAGCATCAGTTCCTCAGGGAAGGCTCCCTGGACTTCCCACGAAATGTGGTCATAGACCCTCACACCTCTCGTTTGGAGCACTTAACACAGTTGTCAGTTACACACAGTTCCATGAGGCTCTTTACCTGGTTTCTGATCATCCTTGCTAGACTGAGAGATTCAAAATTAGGGACTTGTCTATGGCACCAGTGGACACCAGCACAAAAACCAGTATTCAGAAAACATTTTAAATGGATAAATAAATGAATGATTAGGCAACTCATATTGTTAAGTACACTATTTTACTTACTGTAATCCAAGCCCAATTACAGCTGAAGATCTTTGTGAATTATTTGTAATTATTCTGAGCTTTCTTTTTTCAGACTGCTTGGGTTCCCTTTTGCCTTACACACAGATTCAGGTTTGTATTATTGTTTACTTGTTGTGTGGTGTGGGGTGAGGACGGTGAGGGATTGGTGACAACAGCCAGGCTGGAACACCAGGCAAGAAACTATCATCTTGGTGAGAGTGAATCCCTGCTGAAAAGCAGTGGATGTTAGCAGGAAGATACAATTGCAGTCAATACTATGGTTCAATCCAGTAGATCTATTATACAGAAAGTCAGTTAACTAGGAGAGGACTGATATTTCAGTGTACACACATCTGAGTTGCTACCTAGGTTATGAACACTGGGAACAGACCAGTAGACATGGGCAAACCAAAAGTGGCTTTGTCCGCACAACACAACCCTACACCCCTATCCGCGTAGGTGATCCAGGGATAGATAGGAGTTGGTCAAATTCTCTCTCCTAGGAATTAGAAACCAGGAATAGAAAAATAAGGAGATTAGGAATTATTGGCATTAAATTCAGGTAATAGCAGTGGACACCACTTCTGTTCATGATTAACTTTTGATTCTGCAAGAAGTCTCTGTAGCCTTCCTATAAATTTCCCCTTGTTTTATTAGCAATTCAAACAACTCCATAATTACAAATATAGAGAAGATACCTCTGTGCAGGTGGCAGCTGAAACTACAAAGGTGAGGAGATCATTTTACAAATTACAGGAGAGACAATGAGAGAGAGAGAGATTGAGCATGAGAGAGTAAGAGTGAAAGAAAGAAATAGGGAGAAAGTATGACTAATAGAGAGAGAGGGGGCAAAGGCAAGACGAGAGTGAAAGCCAGACTGTGAAGAGTGAGAGCCCTCATAAACTGGGGGGCAGAGGGTGGAGAGAGAAAGGAGATTGGAAAATTATAACGAGAGAAAGGTACTGGGGTTTAGGGATACCTAGAAAGGGTGAAGATTGAAAAGTGAAGTTCTGTTGGAGCTAAAGTTACACAAAGTCCCAGACTAGAAAATAAGTCAGACTCAAGGAAAAAAAAAATAAATCAAAGAAATGAAATTTTTAGTAGGGAAAAAAATCAATTAAAAATTGAGGGGAAAATCAGCCTGCAGTTATTCTGACAGAGCTATCAACCACACTGGAGAAACTACCAACTGGAATATGCTTCCTTGAAGGGGTTGGGATTTACTTTTTTCTAATGGGGTTTTATATTTTTTTTCCACTTTGGCTTAACCTAGCTTATGATGGGACTTGCTGGGAGATGTACAAAACAACAGCAACAGCAGCAGCAGCAGCAAGGAAACACACAAATGAGGAGGAACTTTATGACCACAGATTACAATAAATTTGTTTGAAGACTAAAATGACGGAGTCTCTGTAAAATCCCAAGATTTCACAAAGCACAGAAGGCATAGAAGTGCTTATTTGTTCATTTTCAGACAGAGATGATATTTGGTCTAGTGATTGTCTCATTGGAAAAATCTACTGGATTTAATATTATTAATATTATTCATCATATATTATAGAATTTCATAGGTCATGCATAAAAACAACCTTCTTGCTTATTTAGATGGAATAGATCAGCAACTACTCACAAATGAGCAAAGCAGGGTGCAGCACTGCAGTATTTACAGAATGGGAAAAAAATTTCACATGCTACACATCCAATAAAGGGCTGATAACTAGAATCTATTTAGAACTCAGGAAAATCAGCAAGAAAAAAATCAAACAACCCTATCAAAAAGTGAGCAAAGGACATGAATAGAAATTTTCCAAAAGAAGTATGGGCAACAAACATATGAAAAAATGCTCAATATCTCTAATCATCAGGGAAATACAAATCAAAACCACAATGAGATATCACTTATCTCCTGTGAGAATGGCCTTTATCAAAAAGTCCCATAACAAATGTTGGTGTGGATGCAGAGAGACAAGAACACTCATACACTGCTGGTGGGACTGCAAACTAGTGCAACCTCTGTGGAAAGCAATATGGAGATACCTTAAACAGATACAAGCAAACCTACCATTTGATCTAGCAATCCCATTATTGGGCATCTACCCAAAGAACAAAAGACATTCTATAAAAAACACATCTGCACTTGAATGTTTATAGCAGCACAATTCACAATTACAAAGATGTGGAAACAACCCAAGTGCCCATCAATACATGAGTGTATTAATAAAATGTGGTATATGTATACCATGGAGTACTACTCAGCTATAAGAAACAATGGTGATATAGCATCTCTTGTATTTTCCTGGATAGAGCTGGAACCCATTCTACTAAGTGAGGTATCCCAAGAATGGAAAAATAAGCACCACATGTACTCACCACCAAATTGGTTTCACTAATCATCACCTAAGAGCACATTCAGGAATAACATTAATTGAGTGTTGGGCAGATGTGGGGGGGAGGGGATGGGTATATACATACATAATGAGTGTGATGCGCACTGTCTAGGGGATGGACACGCTTGAAGCTCTGATTTGGGGGGGGGAGGGAGGCAAGGGCAATGTACCTAACCTAAACTTTTGTACCCTCATAATATGCTGAGATTAAAAAAAAAAAAGAATGACAGAAAGTCTCTTCTTTCCTGCAAAGTCTCGCTCCCCTGCCCAGCCTCTTCTTGAATCTGATCCCATCTCACTCTGAGTTCCCACCACACCGGGGCTCTTCCATCTCTTCAAGCTGAGCTGTGGTCGCCAGGGAACTTGTCACCTGTCCTCTGCCTGGAATGCTACATCCCAGACTCCCGTCCCTTCCTTCTTCAGCTTCCTTTATTACACATTTTCATGGGACGGGGGGCCTTTCCTTCATTCATGTAATTCATTTGATTGATGCTGTCTCACCACTACACTAAACACTCTGTGAGGGCAAGAACTGAGTACTTTTCTCTTAAATCAAGTGTCCCCAGGATCTAACAAAATGCCTGGTACATAGTAGGTGTTCAACAAATCCTTATTAGTAAATGAATAAAGCTAAGTTATCTTTTAATCTTAACACGCCATTTCTAAAAAGACCGGATGGGCACTTCTTTATTCTGGCCTAGGGACCCTTGGCAGGTGGGGTCCTCAGCACTGTCGCCAGCTCTTCCCTTTCCTCCTGCTGTATCTACTCAGGATCCCAGTCCTGTCACTGAGTCTTCAGCAATGCTTCTCAGATCTCCCCCTCGCACACTGGGGTCACTGCCCCAGGTGACACCACCACATGGACGACTGCAACACCTGTTCACTTATTTTCTTGGCTTCCTCTTACAATGCCACCTCCACGTGGGGTTACCCTGCTCAAATTCAGCCTGGATTTCAGCTGGAAATGGTACCCCACTCGTCTCTCCTGTAGTTTCTTCCAACTGCTCACTAAGACAATGGCTCCCTACCTTATATATCCTGGAATCACCAATGGAGCTCTGTGGATTTATACTATCTATCACCCAGACACAGATGGATCGAGAACAGCCTACCTAGTTTTTGCCTCCAACTTATTTCATTTACCTGAATGAGGACAGGAAAATACTTCAAACCTGCCCCCTGGACAGACCACTGACTCAGAGAGCCAGCCCAGTGCCCACAAGGAGGCGGATCAGTCATTCCCTGGCTCACTGGCGTCACTCTCTGCGCTGGCTATTACTCCTCAGTCCATGTCACCATCTGGCTGACATGGAAAACCCCAGAAAACAGTTGGGACAGAAGTAAGGAGGTGTGTGCTGGCTTTAATGAGTGGCTTCCTGAGAAGAGAGGTCCCCACAAGAAAAGCACTGTGGGTGGAGGATGGAGAAGAAGGCACGACTCCAGTGAACACTCAAAAAAGGGTTTTGTTTCTTTTTAAAGTTCATTGTGTCCAGTCGGAGTATCAGAGGGTCAGGCAAATAGAGGTAGAAGATATTTCCTTATAATGCAAAACAGCATGAAGAAAAAAGCTTCTTGACTTTTTCAACTTGACTGGGAGATGAGAATGTTTACAAGTGTATCACAGAAGGAGATTTGAGAGAATTAATCACCTATCTCCACATTGCCTGAGAGTGGGGCTCATGAGATAAGCTTTGGCTTATTTGAGATGAGTAAAAAGAGGAAAGCACGTATGACCCAAACCATAGTAACAACAACAAAACCAGGGGTCTGACAAAAAAAAAAAAAAGAAAAATAAAAGAGAATATCATCCTGGAGATATAGAAGAAAAGCAAGGCTCCAAAACTCATCTCCTGAAAAATACAGACAAAACCGCAGAAAACTGTTTTATAAAATGTTAAATGACTCACTTCCACAGCGAAAGGGGTTAAAGCTATAAGAAGTGATCTGCTGGCATGAAAAGACCACAGGATAAGAGAAAAAGGGATATGACAGGAAAGAAAGGATTGCAAAAAGTCTAAAAATATAAAAGCAAAATGTTAATCCACATTGATGCAATAAAAAACAAAATTGACGTTGTAGGAAACTGACAGTATGGTTGGCAAACTTGGGAATTTTCCACACAAAACAGAAGGAATATGTTGACCCCCAAGCCCCACACCCAGAAATTCTGACTTAATTAACCTACTAGAGGGCCTTAGAGCATTTTTTGCTGTTGTCATTTGCTTTGTTTTTAACCCTGCTCTTCAGGTCACATCTCAGACCACTTAAATCAGAATTTCTGAGGAAGGGGCCCAGGCATTGGCAATTCTCAAAGCTCCCCAGGAGATTTCAATATGCAGTTAAGGTACAGAACCACTCACTGCCCTAGAGCTTTGGGGACAAAAATGTGTAGCCTGAGGATTTCAAGGCTATTTTTCATTTATGAAGACAAGAGGAGACATGGTCAGGCATTCAAGTACATATAAAAAACTACTATGTCTTCTAGAAGAAATAACTTGAAGACATCCTTCAACTGACCAAAACATGAAATAAAACAAACAGCTAAAACCTAGTAAGGTCATGGTATAAAGTCATGTGGTTCTGGTTTAAAATCCAAATATTATTCTGAAAAAAACATATATATTAAAAAGCATAATTTAATAAAAATAATAAACTTCCATCTATATTAGTAATGTCTGAGGGAAGGTAGAGTAAAAAATATATTGTATACATATTATATTATATATATAAACTATATATATACATACATACACATATGGGTATACATGAAAAAAATATAAGCAAAATAAACTTAAGGTAGTCATAAAACTTCATATTCCGAATCCCACAGCTCTGAATCAAGTTTGTACCTAGTTGCCTGGTCATACCACTATGAATAAGAGTTCAATAAATATGTTTCCCTCTGTCAAACAGAGTACGAATTTATTTAATTTTCTGAATCAAACTTAATATTGTTTAACATGACCCATGAAAAGATGGGAGGACTCCTTTCCTACCTTTGGATTGTATTTGAATTTATATTAAGGAAAATGAAAGGGTGCAGGCATTTTATCAACTTTAATTGCTGCTAACTATGGTTGTTACTCTAAGTATACATGGTTTATTCAAAACCTCCCATTCATTATCACAGCTTTCTTCCCTGTGTCAAGTTTAACAATAGTTCCCAAGCCCATGCTACTTATTTGCTCAGGACCACTGCAATTGAGGGCCCAAGTCTAGATCACCAATGTAACCTAACTTCTCCCAGAAAGCAAGTACTAGAGGCAGGTCATGGCCCTTTTCAGTTTTTGAAGTTGTAATCATATTAGTGAGCCTTTACCCTTAAAACATCAGGATCAGGGGACTGCTATTCCTGAATAAAATGTAGTAGGTCATGGCACACCAGAATTCTCACTGAAACAATTAGAAAGAGCCAGATAAATTATAAAAGTCACATTTTTAGGGATCTCAGAAAATGAGGAAGCAACGAGGCCTACATAAATGACCAGCGATTTTCTTCCTAGGGGACATTTTACAATTCTGGGTATGGACTGATAATTAGACTTGGCTTGTAAAGAAGGAATCTGCTTGGGGAAAGAGAAACCAGAGAGGTTTTTTGGCAGTCACGTGGTGCTGATGAAAGAAACTAGAAACTTGAAAAGTGCGGAAGGCATAGCTGGTTTTCCCCATGGGACATCTTCTGAGTTTAGGGGCTATGCAAAGAAGGCCGGGACATTTGGTTGAAGGCTTTCAACATGCATAATAAAATCTCGTCTAGTTTCATAGTACTAAGGAGAAAAGGGTCTTACTAGAGAAAGAATTCTTGCCAGGCATCCATTAAGACATCTGGATTTTGAAGTTGTCATGGGGTAAGGGATGGGAGGCTAAAGAGCTAAGTTCAAAACCTCTAAAGTACAACACTTAAAATCCCCACAATCTTTCAGAACTGAAAAGATAGCATTTCTGCAGGCTATAATCAAAAGCCCAGAAGAGCTACGTTTGAGGAACAGAGAAAAATCAGAAGTGGACTCACTCTTACTAAAGCTGCAACTTAACCCCTACCCAGCTCAAAGATAAACCCCTTATCCTATCTGCCTTTCCAAAGAGGAATGTGGAAACCCTCTCTAGTGTAAGGCACCAATTAGAGCCTCTGCTGTGCTTTTATATACAATGTCTGGCTTATAATAAAAAACTACTAGACATGCAGAGAAGTAGGAAAATGTGACTGATAGTTATAATCAAGAGAAAAGATAAACAATAGAAGCAGACCCACAGATAATCCAGATTTTGAAGCTAGCAGACAAGGACTTTTAAAAAACTGATTAATATATGAAATAGGAAAAGATAAAAATACCAAAGAATTAAAATCTATGTAAAAGAATCAAATGGACATTCTATATATAACATCTGAGGTTAAAAACACATTGGATGCATTTAGGCCGGGCGCGGTGGCTCACGCCTGTAATCCTAGCACTCTGGGAGGCCGAGGCGGGTGGATCGCTCGAGGTCAGGAGTTCGAGACCAGCCTGAGCAAGAGTGAGACCCCGTCTCTACCAAAAATAGAAAGAAATGATTTGGACAGCTAAAAATCTATACAGAAAAAATTAGCCGGGCATGGTGGCACATGCCTGTAGTCCCAGCTACTCGGGAGGCTGAGGCAGTAGGATTGCTTAAGCCCAGGAGTTTGAGGTTGCTGTGAGCTAGGCTGATGCCACGGCACTCACTCTAGCCTGGGTGACAAAGCGAGACTCTGTCTCAAAAAAAAAAAAAAAAACACATTGGATGCATTTAAAAGTAGACTGGACAAAGAAGTAGATAAGATTATTAGACTTTAAGATAGGATAATAGAAAATAAACAAATTCAAGCACAAATGGAAAGAATGAATAAAAACAAAGCTGAGCATAAGAGACTTATAAAACAAAGTCAAAAGGTCTACCATATTTAATTGGAATCCCAGAAGAAGAGGAGAAATAAATTGGAGCAGAAGCAATATTTGAAGAAAGAATCATCAAAACTTTTCCAAAGTTGATAAGATATTATTCAAGAAGCTCAACAAATTTTAAGCAGGATGAATTTTTTAAAAACCAAGCAACAACAACACTTAGACATATTTTTTGTCAAACTTCTAAAAATCAAGAATTAAGAGAAAGTCTTAAAAGCATGCGAGGAAAAAATACATTAACTTCAAAGGAGCAACAATAAAACTAATGGTTGACTTTTCAACATAAATTATAGATGCCAGGAGGTAATGAGATAACATTTCAGAGTGCTGGAATAAAAGACTATCAATCTAGAATTCTATACTTCTTTAAAATATCATTTAAAAATGAAGGCAAAATAATGAAATTTTCATACAAATAAAAATGACAGAATTTTTCATCAACAGATCTTCATTACTAGATCAATTAGAGCAAAAATTTAAAGCTAAAGAAAAATGATCATATAAAAGCACAGAACTGAAAGAGGGAATGAGGAACATCGGAAGGTATAAATATGGGGGTAAATATAAAATACTATTGATTTTCACATAACAATAATAATAATGTCTTGTGGGAATTATAACATTACAAATAAAAGATGTGGCAACACAAAAATTGGGATGAACTGTATTAAGTCAAGAATGTATATTATAATCTCCAGAGAAACCTTAAAAGAATAATATTTAAAACAATAATTTGTAACTGACCATATAATAACTAAATAGAAAATGAAATCATAAAACCTACTTGATTAATCCAAAAGAAAATTAGAAAAGAAGAATAAATAAAGAACAGATGTGCAAATAAAAAATATATAGCAAGATGGTGGACTTAAACTCAATTATATCAGTAATACTATTCAATATAAATAATCCAAACAATCAATTTTTTTTAAAAAAGACTGCTAATTAAATAAATTTTAAAACTTGACTACATGCTGTAGACAATAATTACTATACATATAGAGATTCAAAAAGGGTGAGAATGAAAGGATGGTAAGCTACACATCATCTTGACAATAACCAAAAGAGAGCTGATGTCATTATGCTAATAGCAGACATTACCAAAATACACTGTGTATTGGTCTTACATTTTTTTCCAGAGAATTCAAATCATACAGAATATGTTCTCAGACTACAGTGGAGTTAAAATATAAATCAATCAGAGAAAGATAATTAGAAAATCCCCCAAATACTTAGAAATGATACAATATACTTCTAATAACTCAAGGATCAAATAATCAAATAAAAGTAGAAAGTACTATGCACTAAATGAATGACACTAAATGACACTAAAAAAGTAGTGTATTAAATAGTGATGCCAAAAAGGAAATTTACAGTTCCAAATGCAAATGCATATTTGCGGGAGAACAAAATATTGAAAAACAATAAACCTAATTCAGATACATGTAATCTGAAGAAAACAGAAGAAAGAAAATAGTAATAAGCAGAATTAATAGGTACAAGAAACATATAATAGGGAAAGCAAACAAAGCCAAAGTTAGTTTTTTGAAAATATTAATATAATAAATGAACCCTTGGCAAAACTGATCTAGAAAAAATGTAAATTACCAATATCAGGAATAAAAGAGGGGATATCACCATAGACATTTAATAGGTAAGAGCATATCATAAACAATCTTGTGTCACTTTATTTTAAAACTTGACATAAAATGGATAAAATCTTTTTTAAAAATAAACTTTCCAAAATTAACACAAGAAGAAATAGAAAATTTCAATAGTTCTATATCTATTAAAGAAATTAAATCTATATATTGAATTCTGCTATATCTATGAAATTGAATAGTTTATATCTACTAAAAAATTAAAAGAAATTAAAAATCTTTTTACAAGGGCTACAATGGTGAACCTTTACAAATATTTAAGGAACAAATAATATCAATCTTATACAAACTTTTCCACCTCACTTTACTATGTTTCTTCACTCTTGGCTAGACAAATCAGGAATTCAGTTTAAAAGGGAAAACAAAAAGTAGACAAGTGTTCTTAGAACTGTCTCCAAAGTGATGTGACCTACAACCTCCCATCAAATTTGCTCTCTTGATCAGAAATACTACATTTTAGAAAGAGTTTACTCCTCATGGAGGCAAGAAGAGTTCTTATCTTTAGAAATATAATCCTATTATAGTTTCTTACTGTGGGTTGGGGGTAAGGGATGAAGAGAAGTGGATTTTTTTTTTGTTTATTGTAAGTCTACAGGAGAAGAAGAAAAGATACAAGTGAACATTTTCAATAAGTTCATCAACTCAAGGGGTAATATAAAGTGCTTAGGACAGTGCCTAGCACATAGCAATCCCTCAATTAATGTTTTTTTGGGTTCCATTTTCAACTTTCAAATGTATATATTAACAGCTTGTAGTAGGTACTTGTTTTTTGCCCCTTGCTTCCACTCTATTTTCTTGGGCAATATTCTTACAATTTTCCCATGTGAGGACTATCTTATCTCTATTCACAACCCCTTTGTAGATGGTCCTATACTTGGGCTTCAGAGGTCAAAAATGCACCATGGGCCAATTAAGTCCAAAGAGACAGTAATGGTTAATCTTACGTATTGATTTCACTGGGCCATGGGATGCCCACGGTCAAACATTATCCTGGGTATGACAATGTTTTTGGATATTGGTAGACTGAGTAAAACAGATTGCCCTCACCCACGTGGGTGGGTCTTATCTACTAGCTGAAGTCCTGACTAGAACAAAATGGTGGACCTTCCCCCAGGTAAGAGAGAATTCCTCCTGCCTAACTGCCTTTGATCTGAAACACTGGCACTTCCTGGGTCCTTTGGACTGGAACTGGATCACTGGTTCTCCTGTTCTCATGCTTTGAGTTTGCATGGGAACTACACTACCAGCTCTCCTGGGTCTCCATATTGCTGACTCACTCTGTAGCTCACTCACCTATCAGCCTCTATAATCATATAAGCCAATTCCTTATAATAAATCTCTTTATATATACACACATACAGATACTTATATAATATATTCTATGTATGAGGAGTCAATAGGCAGAGCTGAGAGTGGAGCCAGCGCAGAGGATGGCGAGCAGAGAGAGGTATCCTGGGAACAATGGCTAAGCCCTCATTTACGTTGCACCTGAAGCTCCCCTGGACCTTTTGACTTTTCAGCATATATCAGCCAAAACATTTCTTTTTTCTTATGATAATTTAGGTTGGATTTTCTGTTACTTACAACCAAAGGAATGTTTTCCTTAATAAACACAAACACACACACACACATACATAGATGCCCCCGATTCTTCCTCTTTATTTTTGTTGAGTCTGATTTAAGTCTGCTTTACCTAACAGTGAGGGCATTTTGTTTGCTTCTCTTAGACCAGCACTGTCTAGTAAAACCTTCTGCAGGGACAGAAATGTTTTACATCAGCATTGTCCAATGAAGCCCCCACACTGGATAAAATTGCCTAGAAAGAGAATGTTGACCAAGATGAGAAGAAGGTCTGATGGAGAAGAAAAAGCTAGCAGATGAGGAATGGCCAGTAGGGTAGGAAGAGTCCAGATAAATACATAGCACAGAAGCCTAGAGAAGAACATATCCCAAGAAGGGGGAACTGGCCAACCATATTGAATGCAGCTAAGAAATCAAATAAGCTGCGAGTAGAGAACTGCTGATGATAAATGCCGGTTCAGTAGAACGGCACAGATGAGAGCCCACTGGAGAGGCTGCAGAGAAAGGAGAGATGAAGAAACATAGACATGAAGGTAGATGACTCTTTCCAGGAGTTTTTGGGTGAAGGGAAACAGGGAACTGAGCAGTAGCTAAAGGGGACATAGAGTCATTTTTTTTTCCAGATAGGTTATGCTAGGTCATTTTTATATGCTGGTGGGAAAGATCTAGCAGTGAAGAAGTCAACAGTGCCAAGAGAAGGAGACAACATCCTTGAAAAGGGGAGAGAGGACAGGATCCACACACACACTCTCTGAAAGCAAGACCTTTTGTATTTAATACAGATCTGACTCAATAAATAAACTGAAACTTGACAAGGTAGAAACAGAAAGCCACAGTGTTTTTTCCCACCACCAGGCCATGAAACTAGTTCTCTCAGTTTGTACTTTCCTGCTCCTAGGCAAAACCTTCAGAACATCTCATGGCTTTTTCAGTTACTCTCGACTAACAACAACAACAAAAAATCCATTGATTGTGTTTAGCACTCGGTATACTATCAAAACTCCAGAATCTGTTTAAAGTTTCTGTCCTCCTCTCAGTCTGGCCTACCCCACACTAGGAAATTATCAGTGAGGGAAGGGGAAGGAGAGGTCATTTCTTCTTTCATGCTCATGTTTCACCTCATCCACTAGTCAGTCTGACCTGATTTTTTGGCACTGCCATGGTTGAAATCCAGTATAACAAAGGGAAAGGAAGAAACACCTTATTTGATTGGTGCATTGTAATTTGGCCTCAATGTCCTTTTCAGGGGTGCAGGATTTAAATGCTAATTCTCTCTCTTCCTGAGGCATTTTTACAGCTTCTTCAAAGACTTGCACTAGGTGAGAATCTCTCAAAGAGAGCATTGGGACTCCTGCCCCATGGTTTCTGACAGTTCACCCCCATCTGTTGGGGTCACCTTCCCTAAAGGCAGTCCTCTTAGAGGTCATCACAAAATGACCCAGTCTTGTCCCTTCCATGAAGTCTTCATCTGACTGAGGAGAAACATCCTACTCTCCCAAACTGTAGAAGTGCAATGCATGACCAATAAAATGCTCTACTCCATGGCTGCAGAGGAGCAAGCTAGAGACAATCTCTTGCCTTCACTTTTTATGTGTTCTTTCATACTCCAGGGAACACATGTCAACTTCTCTGATCGGTTCTCTTCCAGCTCCCCTTAGTTGGTTTGAAATGGCAGAAATATTCCCTCTCCTCCCTCCACACCACCCCTGCACACTGACATCTGCTCTCAATCCTGACATTTCTGATCCTCTCTATTATGTCACCTGGGGGTGGGCACGGGACTAATGCCAGCAGAACAGACATCACAGCCTCTAAGCACATCCTGCCTAGATGGTCTAACACCTCCCTCTAGAATGCTGAAATATTTGGCTCTCAGATTTGGGACCTCTGCCAAAACTCTGAGAGTAAAAGAACCTCATTTTACTATTTTATAAGAAATATATAAAAATAAGGCTGAGTACACAAAGAGTGCCGCTATTGTGGCCAGAGTTGGCTTGATATTGCATTGACTCCTATAAATTCTTCCTTCTGGCACCCTTCTTCCTAACGGTCCATCTTTCTGCTATATATGTTGCAAATATAATCCCCACCTTTCACTTGTCCTTTAACCTTGTTTAGGGTATATTTTGTCACATAGATATTTTAAATTTTCAAATCTATTGCTCTTTCCTTTTAGATTTTCTTGGTGTTGTCTTATGCTTACAAAGGCCTTTCCTATTTCATGATGATAAAAATACTCAACCTTCTAGGTTTTTGTTGTCATCCTCATGTAAATAATTCATTCATCTAGAATTTACCGCCATATAGCCTGAATATGGGGATCTAACTTTTTCCCCCAAATATTTGAAAAGGGCTCTTATACATCCCTTTTCCAAGCTGAATGGCCACATGAATGAGTGAATGAAAAATAGTACTGGCAATTAGTCTAATGGGTTCTTATTTTTTGTTTCCCACTGGTTCAGAACAAAGAGAAGGGACTGAATTCCCATTTTGCAGAGGTTACAACTCCCTCTTTGTTTTGCCATATCTTCCCTGAGTCCAAACAATAATTATCAATACAACCTAATTAGAAAAATAGCTTCTCTAAAATGTGTGGATACTTTCTTAAGTGTGTGCTGGCTAAGGTCTTATCATAATTTTCTTAAGGAGCAACTCTCTTCCCATTCTGGATTCCAGGCCGATGATGTGATCTTTGGCAATCTACTCTGGAAGAAATAAAGTTGAATCCCATTCATTCCTGGCTGTGTTTGGGTGAGGGTCTATGGAGTGTGGGTGTATTTGTGAGAGTGGAGAGGGGGTGACAAAAAAGAAGACAAGCCATATAAAAATTATGTCTGTTTAAAAATTGACATATTTAAATTCCTGCAAAGATTCCAGGCACTGCTTTCATATAACTGAAAAATCACAAAACTATTCTGTCCACACATACTCTATCTTACCATAGCCTTCGTGGATTTACATACATCAAAATGCTCAAGGGCTGCTTCCTGAATTTCTGCCAAATGCTCCAATAACACTTCATCTTGGGTTAATTCAAATTCCAAGGAAAACACCAAAGTGATTTATGACAAGGAAAAAGAGATACGTGAACTAAAATAACACATAGTCAATAGTAATTTACGAACTGTAGATAATTTTATGCTGATACTCAATTTGGAAAAAGCAAGTCTTGTAGGAATTTCCCCTTTCTTCCCCAATATAGCCAGCCTGTATATATGGACATCACTGCTTACAGTAAGTGGAAGACCTTGTGTTTCACTTCTAAAAATAGGTAAGCGACTGTAAAAAGAAATATGTCTCACATCAAATAGTCCCTTTTACTCATTAAACCAGGTATTTATATTTTATATTTTTCCATATAAAGACATAAATTATTTATGGGGTTAAAAAAAGATGGCTATGTAACCTTCGTTGGAATTGATCTGGAGTTAGAAATTGGACTGAAAATTCCAAAATTCTAATTTATCTGAAAAATATCAATGCATCAAGCCAGCTTTTATCTTTGCAGAGATATTATTGCATCCTTCACTGTAGTGAAAAATTAAAGCTGCTGTATTATTTTACTCATAAAAAATGCCTATCTCAAAGCATATGGCAAATATACACACTTTGAGAGATTTTATTAAGCACTGGTCTTTCACCAATGATTATACAGTCATGTGTCACTTAACGATGTGGATACATTCTGAGAAATGCATTGTTAGGCAATTTCATCATTGTGTGAACATCATAGACTGTACTTTCACAAACCTAAATGGTATAGCCAACTACACACCTAGACCATATGGTACAGCCTATTGTTCCTAGGCTACAAACCTGTACAGCATACTGTAGGCAACTGTAACACAATGGTAAGTATCTGTGTATCTAAACATAGAAAATGTACAGTAAAAATATGGCATTATAATCTTACAGAACTGTCATATATGTGGTCCATCATTGATCAAAACATCATTATGTGGTTCATGACCAGATATTTTTAAAAATTCTCAATCTTTTTTTATCTAAGTAATTAAATTCTTAATGAATTTTGTCTCCAAAATTTGTAAAAAATAAAAATAAAGGACAGTTCAGTTAATAATTGGGTAGGGGAGAAAAAGGTTAAAGCTTAGAAATTAGAAAGAATAGTTCTGTAAAAATAGCAAAAGCAAAGGACTTTTAAAGTTACCAAGCAACTATGACAGAAGATTGTGATGCTGGATGAAAAGGACTATTTAGGCTGTTCCTTTAAAAATCAGCTAGACATGTCACCATTTGAAATTGATATCAAGCAAGAGACTAAAAGCCCTTATTCTAGAGTTATTATATAGTGCAAACTTTAGTTGTGGTAGGCAGAATAGTGGCTCCCAAAGATGTTTAGGTCCTTTTCGCTGGAACTTATGAATATATTACTTAATATGACAAAAGGAACTTTGCAGATGTAATTAAGTTGAGGATCTTGAGATGGTGAGATTATTATTAATAACAAATTATAACATCTGTATTATCTGGGTGTGCCAATGTAATTACAAGGGTCCTTATAAGAGGAAGGCAGGAGGGTACAAGTGATAGGAGAAGATGTGATGATAGAAGCAGAGAGTTAGGGTCAGAGAGAGATTTGATGATGTTACATTATGGGCTTTGAAAATGGAGGAAGGGGCTATGAGCCAAGAAATGCAGGTGGTGGTCCTTAGAAGCTGAAAAAGACAAGGAAATGGATTCTTCCCTGGAGCTTCCAGAGCGAATACAGCCCTGCGAACACCTTGACTTTAGCCCAGCGAAACTGATTTTGGACTTCTGACCTGCAGAACCATTAGATAATAAATTTGTTTTAAGTCACTAAATTTGTGGTAATTTGCTACAACAGCAGTAGGAAACAAATACATTAGTTTAGCCCAAACCAGCTGTGAAATGCATACACTTGCATTCATCTAAAAAGGAGACCTCCCTATGGGCCTCATGACATTCCACATGAAGAGCTTTGTGGAACTGTATTCTGGACAGGTGGGTGCACAGGGCTAGCAGCCTGGAGTAAGTGGAAGGAGAAGAGCTGAGGATGAACCGATGGGTAGGAGGGACCACATCTGCAGTGGCAAAGACACAAGGTAAGGGAATGAGGGTCACTGAGGGACAGCAGCACCTGCCTCTGCAATGAACATTTCAAGGTGAAGACCAACTCCAGCAGATGGCTTGGTAGAGACCCTGATCACTATACTCATTTTTAAATTTTTTTTCTCTTTCCTAATCAGCCAACAGCTAGCAGTGAATTTAAACAGATTTGCTCCACTTACAAATGTCTCTAGAAATAGGTACTGCATGATTTGGAAATGTGCCTGGGGTGGTGTCCTGGGAGGTGGGGGAAAGACAAGCATGATTAGTCTTCATCCTATTTCCTGGTGAGATGATCTGCTGTGGATCCCTGAGGACAGGCTTGTGGACTGCAAAGCTGTTCTTCTTGATGTCATTTCACCCTCATGAGAGCCAATACTACCACCCAGGCCTCCCACAGGACCCAGGGACAGTAGGGGAGAACAGAATGGCAGCCCCTTGGGGCTTTGGGTATGGAGGTGCTCACTCACCCGAATACTGGCTCTGGGTCAAGCTCCCCAGAGTGCAGGAACCACAAGCACCAGATCTCTGCTGCTCCTGCCTCCATATGCTCATCCTTTCTGCTGCTGAAGCCACACAGGCCTCTAGGTGGCTGGATCCTGCTGTCCCAGGCTGGACCCTGCATGGAGTCCACAGAAGATGCTCCCCAACCCAGGTGCACAGGGTGCCATGTTCAGCCTTCCTTTTTACTGTTTTTTTCTCAAATTCCCTTTGGGCCATGCAGAATGTGGTTAAACCTGCTAACTACAAACTGGAACCAATGGCATATTGTGTGTCGTCTATTCTGTTCAGTGGTATTTAAAAAATTTACTTATAAAACATTTCAAACCTACAGAAAAATACAAAGAATAGTACAACAAGCACATATATACCTGGTATCTACATTCAATCATTGTTAACATTGTACTATGTGTGTTTGTGGAGAAAAAGAGAGAGAGAGAGAGAGAGAGGAATTTTTAATTAAATTATAGACATTATTATACTTCATGTGTTAGTCCCTTTTAATCTTTCTACTCTAACAGCAGTGTCCCAGCCCTGGTCTTTTATTTTAATGACCTTCACTTACTGAAGGGACCAGGTCAGTGTGTCTTGTAAAATAACCCATATTCTGGATATGTCTGGATATGTTTCATTGTGGTACACATGATACTTTAAAAGATGTTTCTGAATTAGTAGCCTACATTTAGAACTCAGGCAATTTTGTATCAAATTCTGTATCTCTGGCTTAAAAACAGACAAACAAACAAAAGACCTGGCAGTGCTGGGCCTGTACTCCTGGCTGGTCACAATTTCTGGCACAGTGTCTGAGCTGCCCCCTTTGAAAGGGCACAATGCTGCAGCTGAGTCAGGTGACATTCCTCATGGTCTTCAAATTAACCCCAAACACACCTCATCTATCTGTGTGGTCCTCAGGAGCCACTGAGTTTATAACTGTATTAGTCAAGGTTCTCCAGAGAAACTAAACCAATAGACTGTATGTGAAGAGATTTATTTTAAGGAATTGGCTCACCATGATTGTGGGGGCTGGAAAGTCCAAAAATCCATTGGGCAGACAAACAAGATTTTGAATTCTCAACAGCAGTCTTTGAGAATTCTGTCTTCTCTGGGAAACCTCAGTTTTTGCTTTTAAAACCTTCAACTGATTGGTGATGCCTACACACATTATGGAGGTATAGGGGCCAGCACCCTTGGCTCCCTGAAAGCTTGAAAATCACTGATATGAGGCAGATTGATTAATAGGAGAAAATGTTACTGCCCAACCAGGTTCGTGGCCCACTGCTCAAGTGGAAGCCAATACACTGAAACAGCAAGGGTTGCTGTAGAGAAAGAGTTTAATATCACAGGGTGGGCGCCAAGGTGAGGAGACGGGAGAAATTTCTCAAATTCATCTTCTTGAGAATTTAGAGACTACGGTTTTTGAGGATGGATTGGTGGGCTAGGGAATCAGTATTGCTGATCAGTTGGGTTGGGGATGAAATCATACGGGTATAGAAATTGTCTTCTTGCACTGAGTCAGTTCCTTGGCATGGGCAACTGGTCTGGTTGGGTTATTTGGTCCACTGGAATGCAGGGGCTGGAAGATATCTCAAAAACCAGCCTTAGGTTTCACAAGGGTAATGTTATCTTTGGGAGTAGTTAAGAAAGCTATGAATCTTTATGACCATTAGCTATGTGACTCCTGAGTAGCAAGCAATTATAGGAATACAAACTAGAGAACAATGACTGGTTATTTTTTTAAGTATTCCTACACCTTTGCAGAGTTCAGGCTCATACTATAGTTCCTATCTTGTAGTTTTTTATTAATTCTATAAAGGGTGGCTTCAAAAAGACATACAAATTTATTTAACATGTATACACAAGAACCTTCAGAATGAAGAGTAAACCCCTCAATCGGGGAACCAACCTTATATACCAGCTTTAGGTTACAGATAGAATTGAGACTCAGAGCATGGCCAAAAACAGGTTATGGTGATAAATCAGGTTTTAGTGGCAAGATGGGTTATGAGAAGGGAAGAAGAATGGGCCTGGCTAGCAAAGGAGGTCTTGTTATGTAGCTGAGACCTCACAGGCAGCATCCCTCAGAGAGAATAGATGGTAAATGTTTCTTTCAGATCTTTAAGGTGTCTGGCTCAGCTAATCTTTCCTAGCTGCAGACAAGGGAAGTCCTGGTTGCACCAATGTAGATTCTCTATAGATGCAAATTTCCCCCACAAAATACAGCTTTGCAGGGCCACTTTTGTTTGCTGGACTTCTGGCATCCATCTCAAAATATGTCAAAGAAATATATTTTAGGGTAAAATATTTTTACTTCCTTCAGAGGGTAACCTCCTCTACTTAAAGTCAATTGATTATAGATGTTCATCACATCTACAAAATACCTTCACAGCAACATCTAGACTAGGGTTTGACCAAAGAACTGGGTGCTGTAGCCTAGCCAAGTTGACACATAAAAGGGACCATCATAATAATGTTGCTTTAGAACCAAATATGAGAATATTGTTTTTACTTAGCTTTCTTCTCCCAAAGATTTTCTACTGCTTCATATTGGTTTTCTATTGCTGCATAACAAATGACCACAAACTTAGTGGCTTAAAACATAAATTTGTTATCTCATGGTTGTCATAACTCAGAAGTCTGGACGTGCTGGATCCTCTTCTCAAGGTCTCACCTGGCTGAAATCAAGGTGGGCTGCATTCTCCTCTATGGCTTGGGGTTCTTTTCTAAGCCCTCTGGCTGTTCAAATAATTCATTCCCTTACCGTTGTAGAACTAAAATCTGCCAGCCAGGAACCACTTTCAGCTCTTACAGGTTACCCACATTCCTTACCATGTGGCCCTTTCCATTTTTAGGACAGCAACAATATATCAAATTCTTCTGCTTTAAATCTCTACCTTCCTTGTTGACCACCAGCTGGAGAAAACTCTCTGATTTAAAAGGGCTTGTATTATTTGGTCAGGCTGCCGTATCATCTCTTTCTTAAAGTCAACTGTGACATTTAACATACCTAATCACAGGAGTAAAATCTATCACGCTCATAGTCCTGCATATTCATTATGAAGGACATGTATGTGGGGGGAGGTCCAGAATCTTGGGGTCCATCTTAGAATTCTGCCTACCACACGCTTCTTCATGTTATTTGCAAAAGTTATTATCCTCTTTATTCAGAGAAAGAACAGAATGACAGTGAGATGCTCAAAAATCAACTAGTGATCAAACTCATTTTCCTGATGAGGTAAGAGGCAGTTAGTAGCTGACCCCTATCTTTCCATATAAGGAAATAGGAGGATTTTCAAATAGAGCCTTGCTAAATACTGCATTCTCATAAAATGCAGAGGGGATCTCCCTCTCTTCCCTTCCACAAACCCTGCCTTCAGAGTAAGAGTTTACTCATCTTTTCCTATTCTGAGATTTATGGGTAGCTTCTTGTAAAACCAGCCTCAGTTGTGCCCAGCCAAGCAGACATAAAACACCTATGAAAGTAAAAACAGAGACAAAACATAGAGCTGCCCTAACTCTTCAGGTATTGCATTTTTAAGTAAATACAAAAGGAGGAAGATGAAAAAAATCTCAAGCAGAGGCCCACCAATGCATTGATCTCAGTTATAGTGGTAATTCAAGTTTCTTACACTCACTTCCTTATAGATTATTATTCCAGGATGGAAGATGGAAAAGACAACCTTGAAGAATGGGTGAAAAAACAAAACTCACCAGGCCAACAGAAATGGTGACTGGGCCACCAAATGTGCAGTCACACTTATGGGTATTATCTTTTCATAACTCCTTCTCATGTTTTTTTCCAGATCATTTAATCAAGAGATGTCATGCATTCATCTCCCAAGAAATGTATCAGCAGTAACGATACTCATTTATTAAACTTCTATTATACATCGATCTCTGCTCTGGCTACAAAAGTGACATTCAATCCTTGCCCCAGAATATCTTTCCAAAAACATTTACAGGAAAGTTTTAAAAAGACAAAGAAGTGCTTCAATTCCCTTATCTGATTTTTCTCTTACTGGAAAACCTAGAAAAGGAAACCAGGTATCTTTAGCTGAAAAGAACTCATTTTTCTATGGATACAATTTATAATCCTATATAACAGAGAAGAAGCTAAACTATTAAAAAGTGGCTCCATGAGTAATGCTTATGTACCTGTTTCAGCCTGTTATAGAATACAATGCACTGCACTTGACCATGGACCCAGAGATCTCCTGAAATGAACTGTTGGAAGTCCCCCTCAGGACAACTTTTCCTCATTGAGGAGCCACAAATAATACCTCACTCAGAGTAATTGTGATTAGAAGAGTTTACAAGGAACCAAAATATTCTCAAGAATTTCAATGTTTAATTTAAGCATTTCTTCCCCTAAAGAAGTCTAAACAGAAACCTTGCCAAATACCTCTCTGGTAGCCAGGAGAATGAACAATGGAATCTCCTGCCAAGTGTTTGGAGAGATTGAGAATAATTATGTTCATCTGGAGAGTGTTTTTAGGTTATGGATTTTCCCTCCAATCCCAACATTTTGGGGAGCTCTCTATTTTGTATGTCTAAAGTATTTCTTATGTTTATTAAGTGATGAAGAGGAGAGGGGAGAGGAACAAATAAATAATGAATTAGCTTTCTTGAATGTTGCAACCTAAGGGTAAAGTCAGGCATGGCACCATGAGGGAGGTCGTTGGGAGCACAGCCAAGGCGGAGGCTGGGAGCAGTCACTGAAGGCATTCAGTTGTCCATCATCCCTATCCCCAGAAAACCCTGAGTAGGGGACTGGAAAAAGAGCCTACAATTTTTCTTGAAGGTCAGTACTCAGAGCTCATGGAACCAATTTCCTTGACTATTCTATAAATCAAAGTCACTTTCATCACCGAGACTTTATTTCAAGAGAAGGTAAGAATAAACAAAAGTCTTCTTGACAAAACACATAATAATTCCCAGAACTTTATTTCATGTGTTCCAATGTTATCATTACCACTATTTACCACAATCACAAGCTGTTCCCCTAGAGATATCTAAAAGATGAGATATTTAAATCAACACTTCCTACAAAGTAGATAACTTCTCAGCTCCTCTCAATTTTCATCCACCCAACATTTCCTTCTTTACTATACTCCCATCTCTTCTTCTTGGCTAAGGAAAATTAGATTCTCTTCTCTGACTTGGCATTAATTTTGCCTAAGTGCTTACTTCCTTTTCTTCATTCCCCGTGACAGCTCCACGTCCAGCAGCGTCCCTTCTATGAGGTCAACACTCCTTGACCAAAAGATGAAAGTATTGGTTCAGTATCTACTCGGTGCCTATGGTGTTGGGTTAGAGACTAAGGCAGAGTTTCTCATCCTTGCCATTATTGACATTTTGAGATGGAAAATTCCTTTTTGTGTGGGGCTGTCTTGTGCTGTAGAATGTTTAGCATCATCCTTGGCCTCTATCCACTAGATTCCGTTGCGCCTCCCTCCCCAGTTGTGACAACAAAGAATATCTCCAAATGTTCTTAAGTGTCCCCTGAGGAGCAAAATTGTCCCCAGTTGAGAACCACTAGACTAAGGGAATTGCAAGAAAAATAGAAGAAAGAGTCCCTTTCCTTGAGGCGTTTAAAATCTTATAGAGAGATAGAATGTTAGATATAGAAGCATCCTTAGAAATGAAATCAACTCTACCTTTTTCATTAGTGAATAAACTGAATGAGGCACAGAGATATTAAGTGACTTGTACCATTGAAACATTCCAGACAAAAAGGCAGCATATAATCAAGCCTAAGTTGTATTTGTGTAGACCACAGACGTTACAAAAAGAAGGGAGAGAATAATGCTAGTTAGCAGTGGCATGTAAGAGGCAGTACTGAGCCTCCGAGGACAAGCACTTGAAGGATGAGATGGTCAGGGAGAAGAGGGGATGCCAGGCATGATCATGCATGACCACAACATGTGCAGAGGCTTACAGGTAAGAATAGAGCATGGAGTTTTAGAGGAATGAGGCAGAGACTAACCTAGAATGGCCAGAGACAAGGTTGGAGAGGTTGAGTGGGTCTACATGCTGGAGGCCACTAACCTCCTGAATTAAGTCCTGGATCTGGTCCAAAGACCTCCAAAAAAATGATTTCTGACATTCTCTTGGGGAAGGCAGAAAAATGGAAAGCACACTCAATGGAAGTCAAGAAATCTGGGCTCTAGTCCCAGCAATTCCCTGACAGCTGTGTGACTTGGACAAGCCCCTTTATTTCCCTTGATCGCAGTTCCTGCTTCTATAAAATGAGGGGATAGAACTGGATGATCCCCGAGCTCCTTTGCATCTCTCACTTTATATGATTCACACGAGCTGTCACCTGCACTGCCAAAGACTTGTTTGCTGTTTGTCCTGACGTGTTTCAGCAAGCCCCCTAAGGAGGCAGTGAGGTGAGGGGACTATAACTTCTGTCCCAACCACACGACATCAAATCCACATGTAAGCAGTCTGACTGCAGGGAAATGTGCTGAATCCCAAATGTTCCTGATTACTTGCAGTGCTTTCTGTTATTGAATAAGGCCTCATTTCCTGACTTTTACTAGATATATGATTGCACAGTTTACTGGATTCAGAAAAAAATAATGTGCAACAGTTGAAGGGCAAGTGAACGAAAACAAGTCATCTAACATGACATTATCACGTCATTTAGTAAGTTCCAACAAAGCCTGTAAAAGGAGTTAGTATAGTCTGGCATGGAAGTTTACTAACTCTTTTTTCAAAGAGAAAATTAAATAAATTAAGGACTTTTGTTCAATGAAGGACACTATGGACAAGACTAAAGGACAGCTGGAAAAATAAGGAAATATATTTGCAATGTCCAAAACCAATGAGGGATTACAACTAGAATATATGTGGAATTCCTGCAGGTCAACAAGAAAAGAAAGCAGCCCCAGTAGGAAAATCAATAAAGGCATGAAAAGACGATTTCCAAAAAAGAAAACCCAAAAAGCTAATAAGCATACCATTAAATACTCAATTTTTTTTAAATCACGAAAATGGAAAATTAAAGGAATGATGAAATATTGCTTTGTACCTGTTAGGCTAGTAAAAAATTAGAAAGCTGCATGGCAAGTGTTGGCAGAAATGTAAGAATTTCTGTGTACTGTTGGTGATGGTGCAAATGGGTGCAACCAGTGAGGAGTGAAATCTGACAGGTGCTTAGTCAAACAAAGTATACTAATACCCATGACCTTTCATGAGTAAAATATCTGTATTAGTCTCTTTTTAATGTTGATTTCTTTTTTAGAAACTTTACTATAAATTGGTAATTTATAATTGTATATATTTATAGAGTACAAAGTGACATTATTTATGAATACAATATGGAACAATTAAATCAAACAATTAACATAGTCATCACCTCGAATACTTATTTTTTGTGGTAAAATCATTTGAAATTTACTCTTTTAGAAATTTTGAAATGTGCAATACATTATTATTAAATATATCCACCACACTGTGTAATAGATCTCAAAAAAAACTTACTTCTTCTGAGACTTTGTGCCCTTTGACTATCATCTTTCCATTCCTCCCACCCCCAGCCACACTTCTACTCTCTGCTCTATGAGTTTGATTGTTTTGGAGTCAACATATAAGTGAAAACATGAAGTATTTGTCTTTCTGTGCCTGACTCATTTTGCTTAGCATGATATTCTCCAATTCCTCCACGTTGTTGCAACTGACAGAATTTTGTGCTTTTTTGAAGGCTGAATAATATTCCATTGTGTATATATATACGTTGTCTTTAATCATTCATCTGTTGATGGACACTTAGGTTGATTTCATAATCTGGCTATTGTGTATAGTGCTGCAATGAACATGGGGATGCAGACTGATTTCAAATATTTTGGGTAAATACCCAGACGTGGGATTGCTGGATCATAAGGTAATTCCATTTTTAGTTTTTTGAGGAACTTCCATACTGTTTTCCACAATGCATGTACTAATTTAAATTCCTAGCAACAGCATACAATGCTTCCCTTTTCTCCACATTCTCACCAAAACGTGTTATCTTTCTTCTTTTTCTTTTCCTTTTTTGAGACAAGGTCTTCCTCTGTCACCCAGGCTGGAGTGCAATGTCATGATAATAGCTCCTTATAATCTCAAACTCTTGACCTCAAGCAATCCTCCTGCCTCAGCACCCCTCAAAGCACTGGGATTACAGGAGTGAGCCACCACACCCAGCCTTGTCTTTTTGATAACAGCCATTCTAACAGGTGTGAGGTGATATTTTATCATGGTTTTAATTTGCATTTCGCTAATGATTAGCAGTGTTGAGCATTTTTTCACGTATCTGTTGGCCATTTGTATGTCTCCTTTTGAGAAATGCCTATTCAGGTCCCTTGTCCATTTTTTAAGCGGGTTATTTGTTTTCTTGCTATTGAGTTGTTTGAGTACCTCACATATTTTGGATATTAACCCCCCCATCAACTATATGGCTTGCAAATATTTTTTCCCAATCCATACTCTCTTCACATTTATAATTGTTTCCTTTGCTGTGCAGAAACTTTTCTGGTTTAATGTAATCAATCACATGTGCCCATTTTTGCTTTTGTTGACTGCACTTTTGGGATCAAATTCAAAAAATCATTGCCCAGACCAACGTCATGTTGTTTTTCCTTCATGTTTTCTTCTGTATTAGTTTCTTTAACAAAGTATCACAAACTTTATGGCATAAAACAACATATATTTATTCTTTCACAGTTCTGGTCAGAAGTCTGGAATCAAGGTATCAATAGGCTCTCACTCCCTCCTAAGGCTCTAGGGGAGAATCCTTCCTTATCTCTTCTGGATTCTGGTGGCTCCTGGTGCTACTCAGCTGTGACTGTGTAACTCCAATCTCTGCCTGTGTCTTTACATGGCCTTCTCCTCTTTTTCTGTGTCTCCTCTTCTGCCTCTTGTAAGAATGCCAGTCATTGGATTTAAGAGAGCATCCTAATCTAGTAAAACTTAATCCTAGTCTAATTACATTTGCAAAAACTCTATTTCCAAATAAGGTTGCATTCACAGGTGCAGGGTAGACATAAATTTTGGAGGGACACTGTTTGACCCAGAGCAGTCCACCCTCTGGCTCCCCAAAATATATGCCTTTCCCACGTGAAAAATATATTCACCCAATTCCAACATCTCCAAAAGTTTTATTTTTTTATTTTTTATACCCCAATTTATGTTTTGCATAAGGTGACTATGTCACTAATGTTAATAATACTAACATTTATTAAACATTTATTAATATATACTAGCACTGGTCTTAACAATTGACACAAACCATTTCATCCAATACTCCATGTAAACCTATTAAGAAGGCTGTATTAATACCATCATTTGCAAAATGAGGACTATGAGGCACAGAGAGGTTAAATAACTTTTCTAAGGTCACACAGCTAGAAAGTGGTAGGGCTAGGATTTAAACCCAGATAGTCTGGCTTCAGAGCTCATAACCATAATACTATATTGCCTCCCCTATGTATAAAAGATGGTTGGTTTTAATATTTTGACACATAAATGTAAAATCATGATGTTTAATGCCTATAACCAAGTAACTATAGTGAAGGATTATTTAACTGTCACTCACACAACCATGCCTGCTTCATTGCCCTGGAACAAAATGCTAGATTCAGTTTTGAAGTTGGTACCTGAGAAGCATTGCACCAGGTTTCCTGAGTAAATATCTCAGAGCCAAACAATCTCTGAAAGCCACGGAGGTATTATCTGTAAGTTCTACTAGTAATAAAATTATCTCCCAACCCAACATCTCACCAGAGTTCTAGGCCTCCGTTTCCCACTAACTACAGCACAGCACCTCAGACATGCTCTCTAACCTCATGTGGCTACGCTCTCTTCTTTGCATACCAAGTTCCACTTCACCGTCCTCTCTTCACTGCCTTGAAATCACCAAGCTCTTTCCTGCTTTAGTTCCTTTATTTATGTTTTCCTTCTGCCTAAAATGCTGTCAGTTGAATGAATAAAATGAATGAATAAGTGAATGAATAAATTTATAAATGATGCCAAATTCATCATCATTTTACCCAAACAGCTTCTCTTCTGGACTTTATCTCCCAAGCATCATCCTGGACCTCACTTTCTCCCTCGCCCTCAACATGTGATTAGTCACCACACACAACAGATTCTCCCATGTGAACTCTCTCACATGTAGCCATTCCTTTCCTTTACTATCCTAGTCTCAGCTTATAACACTGGGTGTTTTGTGCAATAGTCCTCTAACTGAACTTTGTCAATACTTCTTTCATTTATTATTTCATGAATTATCTCTATTGAGTTAGATCTCATGCCAGGCACTATGCTAGGTGCTTTGTAGACAATGGTGGAATAAGACAGACACAGTTTCTGCCCTCATGAAGTTTACTATTAGCTTATGTATTTACAAACTATTGACAGATTAATTTTCCTTAAATTCCACAAGTTGTAACCCCCTTAAAAATCTTTTATAGCTTCTTGCTGTCAAGGGAAAATATAGCCTAATATTTCCCTTCCTGCAAATTCATCTACCATTGCTCACGTAAATATCCCTTCTATGCCAGCTATAGATTTCCTGCTTGTAAATGTACCATACGATTTCCTGCCTTGGCACTTTTGCTTGAGCCATTCCCCCTCCTTGAAATGTCTTCCCTTAAGCTTCTATTTAGGTCTTTCTTTCCCCTCCAGCTTTACTGAGGTATAGTTTACAAATAAAAATTATACATATTTAAGATATACAATGTGATGTTTTGATATATGTAAACATTGTGATACCACAATCAAGCTAATTAACATATCCATCACCTTACACAGTTACCTGGCTTTTCGTTGCTGCTGCTGTTTTGTTTTTGGTATGAGAACAGTTAAGATCTATTCTTAGGAAATTTCAAGTATACATTATTGTTAACTATAGTCACCATGCTGTACATTAGATCTCCAGAAAGTATTCATTTCATAACTGAAAGTTTGTGCCCTTTGGCCAAAATCCCCCAATCCCCCCCTCCACCCAAACCCTGGCAACCACCGTTTGACTCTCAGTTTCTGTGAGTTCAACTTGTTTAGATTCCAAATATCAGTGAGATCATTCAGTATTTTTCTTTCTGTGTCTGGCTTATTTCACTTATCACAATGTCCTCCAGGTTCATCCATGTTGTCACAAAACACAAGATGTCTTTCTTTTTTAAGGCTGAATAATATTCTACTGGGTTCGTATGTGTGTGTGTGTCTGTGTGTGTGTGTGTGCACATGCATCACGTTTTCTTTATCCATTTATCTTTCAAAGGACACTGAGGTTGTTTCCGTATCTTTCCTATGGTGAATAATGCTGCAATGAACATGGGAGTACAGATATCTCTTCAAAATACTGATTTCATTTTCTCTGGATATATACCCAGAAGTGGGATTGATGGGTCAAATGATAATTCTATTTTTAGTTTTTTGAGGAACCTCCAAACTGTTTTCCATAATGGTTGTACAAATTCATAATCCCACCAACAGTGTACAGGGATTCCCTCTTCTCCAAATCCTGACCAACACTTATTGTCTTTTATGTTTTGAAAATACCAGTCCTAACAGGTGTAATGTAATATCTCATTATGGGTTTGATTTCTATTTTCCTGATGATTAATGATGTTGAACACTTTCCCATATACCTGTTGGTCATTTATATGTCTTTTTTGAAAAACTGTCTAGTCAGGTCTTTTGACCATTTTTAAATTGTTTTTTGTTTCTCTTTTTTGCTATCAAGGTTGAGGTAATATGACTTCCTTATATATTTTGGTCATTAACCCTTTATCAGATATATGGTTTGTATGGTTTGCAAATATTTTCTTCCATTCCATAGGTTGTATTTTCATTTTGTTGATTGTTTTGTTTGCTGTGCAGAGATGTTTTAGTTTGATTAAGTCCCACTTGTTTATTTTTGCTTTCATTGACTGTGTTTTTTGTGTCATATCCATAAAATCACTGTTAAGATTAATGCCAAAGTGCTTTTCCCCTATGTTTTCTTCTAGAAATTTTATGGTTTCAGGTCTTATGTTTAAGGCTTTAATCCATTTTGAGTTTATCTTTGTACATGGTGTAATATGAGGGTCCAATTTCATTCTTTTGCATATGGATATCCCATTTTCCCAGCACAGTTATTGAAAAGACTATCCTTTCCCCGTTGTGTCTTCTTGGCAACTTCATACAAGATTAGTTGACCATATTTCCTTAAGTTTATTTCTGCATTCTCTATTCTGTTCCATTGCTCTATGTATCTTTTTTTTTTTTTTTTTTGAGACAGAGTCTCACTTTGTTGCCCGGGCTAGAGTGAGTGCCGTGGCGTCAGCCTAGCTCACAGCAACCTCAAACTCCTGGGCTTAAGTGATCCTACTGCCTCAGCCTCCTGAGTAGCTGGGACTACAGGCATGCACCACCATGCCCGGCTAATTTTTTCTATATATATTTTTAGTTGGCCAGATAATTTTGTTTCTATTTTTAGTAGAGATAGGGTCTCGCTCTTGCTCAGGCTGGTCTTGAACTCCTGAGCTCCAGTGATCTGCCCGCCTTGGCCTCCCAGAGGGCTAGGATTACAGGCGTGAGCCACCGCACCCGGCCTATGTATCTTTTTTTAATGCCAGTATCATACTGTTTTGATTACTATAGCTTTCTACTAGAATTTGAAACCAGGTAGTGTGATTCCTCTAGCTTTGTGCTTTCTCAAGATTGCTTTGGTTATTCAGGGTCTTTTGTGGTGCCATACAAATTTTAGAATTGTTTTTTCTATTAATATTTCTGTAAAAATATTATTGGAATTTTGATAGGGAGTGCATTGAATCTGAAGAGTGCTTTGAGTAGTTATGAACATTTTAACAATATTAATTCTTCTAATCCATGGACACAGGGTATCTTTCCATTTATTTGTATCTTCTTCAGTTTCTTTCATTAATGTTTTATAATTTTCAGTGTTTAGATCTTTCACCTACTTGGATAAATTTATTCCTAAGTATATTATTCTTTTTGATGCTATTGTAAATGGAATTGCTTTCTTAATTTTTCAGATAGTCTGCGGTTAGTGTGCAGAGACACTACTGATTTGTGTATGCTGATTTTGTATCCTGCATCTTTACCGAATTCCTTCCTTTACTAGCTCTAGCAGTTTTTTGGTGGAGTCTTAGGGTTTTCTATATAAAAGATCATGTTATTTGCAAACAGAGATAATTTTACTTCTTCCTTCCCAGTTTGAATGTCTTTCATTTCTTTTTCTTGTCTAATTATTCTGGCTAAGACTTCCAACACTATGTTGAATAGAAGTCACAAAAGTAGATATCCTTGTATTGTTTCTGATCTTAGAGGAAAAGATTTCAGCTTTTCACCATTAAGTAAGGTATTAGCTGTGGACTTGTCATATATGGCCTTTATTATGTTGAGGTACATTCCTTCTATACCTATATTTTTGAGAATTTTTGTCATGAAAGAATGTTGAATTTTGTCAAATACTTTTTCTGCATCTATTGAGATTATCACACAATTTTTATCCTTCATTCTTTAAAGTGGTATATCACATTTATTGATTTGCATAAGTTGAACCATCCTTGCAACCCAGGGATAAATCCATGTGATCAAGTCAAATGATCATTTTAATGTACTGTTGAGTTCAGTTTGCTAGTATTTTGTTGAAGATTTTGCATCTATGTGCATCTGGGATATTTTTGTCACTAGTTCAACCTCCTTACTCATTACTGGTCTGTTCAAACTTTTTGTTTCTTCATTAGTCTTGGTAGGTTGTGTGTTTCTAAGAATTCATCCATGTCTTCTAGGTTATCCAATTTGTTGGTGTATAATTGCTCATCATAGTCTCTTATGACCCTTGGTATTTCTTATTTTGTGGTATGGTATATAATCTATCCTGGAGAATGTTCCATGTACACTTAAGAAGAATGTATGTCCTGCTGCTATTGGATGGAATGTTCTGTACATGTTTCTTAGGTTCATTTGGTTCACAGTATTGTTCAGATCCACTGATTTCTTACTGGTTTTTTTGTCTGAATGATCTATCCATTGTTGAGAGTGGAGTATTAAAGTCCTCTACTATTATTGCATTGCTATTTATTACTCCATACCAGTTCTGTTAACATTGTTTTATACTAAAATTACCAGTTTATGTTATAATAATACCAGTCTATTAATATTATTGATTTATATTAATATCTGTTCTGTTAATATTTGCTTTATATATTTAGGTGCTCTAATGCTGGGTGCGTAAATATTTGCTGTTACTATATCTTATTGATGAAGTGATCCCTTTATTGTTAAATAATAATCTTCTTTCTCTCTTGTGACAGTTTCTGACTTAAAGTCTATTTTATTTGATATAAATATAGCCACCCTGCTCTGTTTTGATTACCATTTCCATGGAATATCTTTTTCCATCCTTTCACTTTCAGCCTATGTGTGTCGTCAAAGCTAAAGTGAATCTCATATAGTTGTCTTGTTTTTAATCCATCAGCCAGTCTATTTTTCTTTAATGGGAAAATTTAATCCATTTACATTACTTTTAAAGTTGTTATTGATGGGTAAGGACTTACTATTGTTATTTTGTTAATTGTTTCTGATTGTTTTGTATAACAGTTCTTTTGTTCCTTTCTTCCTCCCCTGCTGTCTTCCTTTGTAATTTGTTTTTTGTTTCATTTTTTTTTTTGTAGTGGTATACTTTGATTCCTTTCTCTTTATCTTGTATGTATATACTATAGGTTTTTGCTTTGTGGCTACCATTAGGCTTATATAAAACACCTTATAGTTATACTAGTCTGTTTTAAGATGATAATAGCTTAACTTTCATTGCATATAAAAACTATAATTTTGCTTCTACCAACCTCCACATTTTGTGGTATAGGTCACAATTTACACCTTTTAAATGTGTCCACTAATGAAATTTATAGTTGTATTTTTAGTACTTTTGTCTTTTAACTTTATACCTTTATGGAGTAAAATGTAATTTATACACCACCATTACATATTAGAATATTATGAATTTGATAATATTTACTATATATTTACTTTTACTAGTGAATTTTATGCTTTCATATGTTTTCATGTTAGTAATTAGTGTCCTTTTATTTCAGCTTGAAGAACTCCCATCAGTATTTCTTGTAAGACAGGTCTAGTGGTGATGAACTCCCTCAGCTTTTGTTTATCTCGGAAAGTCTTTCTCTCTCTTTCATTTCTGAAGGATAGTTTTTCTAGATAAAGTATTCTTGGTTGCCATTTTTTTTCTTTCAACATTTCAAATATGTCATCCCATTCTCTCCTGATCTATAAGTTTCCTGCTGGGAAATCCACTCGTGGAGGTTCTCTTGTACATGCTGTGTCTTTTTTCTCTTGCTGCTTTCAAAGTTCTCTTTTTGACTTCTGACAATTTGATTACAATGTATCTCTGATAAGACTTCTTTGGGTTGAGATTGTTTGAGAACTTTTGAGTTTTATGAATCTGGACGTCCATACCTCTCCCAAGATTTAAGAAGTTTTCAGCCATTTTTTCTTAAATAAGCTTTCTGGCCTTTTCTCTACTTTCTCCTTCTGAGACTCCTGCAATGCATATATTGGTTTACTTAATGGTATCCCTTCAGTCCCCATAGGCTTTTTTTTTTTTTTTTTTACTCCTTTTCATTCTTTTTTTTTCCACTGACTGGATAATTTCAAAAGACCTATCCTTAAGTTCACATATGGTTTCTACAGCTTGATTGAGTCTGCTGTTGAAGGTCTCTATTTTTTATGTCATTCACTGTATTCTTCAGTTCCCTGTTTTCTGTTTGGTTCATTTTTATGATTTCTATCTCTTTCTTGAATTTCTAGTTTGTTCATGTATTGTTTTTCTAATTTTGTGGATTTGTCTATCTGAGTTCTCTTATAGCCCACTGAATTTCCTTAAAATAATTATTTTTAATTCCTTTTCAGGAATTTCATAGACCTACATTTCTTTGGCGTCAGTTACTAGAAAATTATTGTGCTTCTTTGGTGCCATGATGTTTCCTTGACTTTTCATATTTCTTGTGCCCTTGCATTGATGTCTGCTCACTTGAGGGAGCAGTCACCTATTATAGACTTTATATATTAACTTTGGTGGGGAAATACTTTCATTTGCAGGAGGGTGTAAGAGTGCCAGTTGGATGAGGTGCAGCAGCTTTTGTTCCAGGGGCCATGCTGTGATGTAGCCTTCATGTAGCTCCATCATCTGAGGTCAACACTGGGGACAACTGCAGGGGTCTTTAGCAGCCAAGGCTGCAGATGTCTGAGCTTATGGCAGCAGCAGCAAGGGCTGTTGGGGTCCTTGGTGGCAAAGACTTCTGGTATCTTCTTGTTCTTATTTTCCCCTACAGAGGGTAGTCCTAAAGGACCAAGGGGATACCTCTTGGTGTGAGGTCTGGAATGGCCTGCAGGCAGTTGCAGCAGCACTGGGTTTTAGGGTACAGTTCCTCAAACCAGCAGCAGAGCTGGCGCTTAGAACTCTGCGATGTGCCTCAGTGGCTTAGACTCTGGAGGTTGGGGGCTTGGAGTACAGTGGTGGCTTGTGCCCCAGGAGCAGGGCATGGCAGTGGCACGGCCCCAGGCCAATACCCAAAAGTTTTAAACCATTCCAGCCTCAACTTTAAGTTTCAAATTTCATTTAATGATCATCAACTGAAAAAGTCCCAGATTGTAATATCAATCATCTAAATCAGGTATTGGCGAAACTTGAGATATGGTCCATCCAGGGAAAATTCTCTCTCCATCTGTGGACCTGTGAAACTAGAAAACAAGTTATCTACTTCTAAAATACAATGGTGGGACAGTCATAGGATATTCCCATTCCAAAGGGGATAAAATGGAAGAAATAAAAGGACCACCAGTCCTAAGAGAGTCAAAACCTAGCAGGGGATGGGCATAGAGGCTCAAGTCTGTAATCCTAGCACTTTGGGAGGCTGAGGCAGGAGAATCATTTGAGGTCAAGAGTCTGAGACCAGCCTGAGCAAGAGCAAGACTCCATCTGTACAAAAAGTAGAAAAATTAGCCAGGCACGGTGACATGCACCTGTACTCCCAGCTGCTCAGGAGGCTAAGGCAGGAGGATCACTTGAGCCCAGGAGTTTGAGGTTGCAGTGAGCTATGATGACACCACTGTACTCTAGCTCTGGTAACAGAGTGAGATCTTGTCTCAAAGCAAACAAACAAACAAAACCTAGTAGGGAAAATTTCATTAGGTTTCAAGGCCTGAGAATAATTCTCAATCCTCTGGACCTATGGCAGCTCTGCCTCTGGGTCTGTGGTGGCCTTATCCTCTGGGCCCACAGTGGCTTATCCTTTGGGCCTATGGTGGTGCCTTAGAGTCATTCTTTCTTTTTCTTGAAGGGTAGCAAATAATTACAGCTGAGTAGCTCTATCAGCCCATTTCCTGCATGTAGAATTTTGGAAGTCTAATAGTTCTCTCTCGTTTCATTCATCCTGTTTCTCTCCTTTTCAGTCCAAACTGTCAGTGTTTCTGCATATATGACATTCTCCTAAGCCTTGTGATTTTCCTGTGGTGGTCACAGGAATCCATGCCATTAGAAAAGAGGGTCTTCCACTGGTCTTTCATGAGTAACTCCATTTCTATTTCCAGCTTCTGCTGAGGTGGCTGAGTGTATCCATGAGTCATGCTTTATCTCTTCAGCAAAAGGTTGTCCAGCTATACCCTTGGCCCTCTCTCTAGAGCACAATTCCCAAAAGTGAATTTTCTAATTTTAGCATCATTTGTAATCTGGATAGACTGAGAACCTCCCAAATAAAAGTGCTGGTTCATTTTAACTTAACAGTTCCTTTCCTAAGTTATCTTTCTGCTTGTATTTCACTATAAGCAGTATGGAGAAACCAGACTCCACTTTCAATACTTTTCTTGGAAATCTACTCAGCTAAATATCTAAGCTATTGCTTACAAGTTATGCTTTCCACACAACAAAGAAAACATGATTCAGCCAAGTTTTCTGCCTATATATAACAAGGATTACCTTTCCTCTAGTTTGCAATATCATGTTCTTCATTTCCTTTTGTTGACAGCAACATTTGTATTCTCTTAGATAATAGAAACTTCCTTCTGAGACTTTTTCTATCTCGTGCCTCAAAATTCTTCCAGCTTGGGGTAATTTCACATTACCAAATTCCACAGCCACTTCCGAAGTTTTAGGTATTATATATGTCATAGGAGCACCTCATTTCTAAGTACCAAATATGTATTAGTTTCCTAGGGCTACCTTAACAAAGAACCACAGATAAAATCCAATTAAATCTATCATCGTTACCACATCCTACACGTCCGACATGGTTTGGCTCCCTTCATCTCCACATGGTCCACTATGTTCCAGATATTGGTCTCACGCATTTTTTAAAACTGTCTGAGGTCCCAGGTACTTGTAGTTCTCTTTCTCTTGAACAATCATCCCCCATCTTTCCACAGCCCTCATCATCATTCAAGTGGCTACCCAAGAGGCCCTCTCTGACCACATTTCCTGAATTGGCTTTCCTCATCATCTCTCTCCCATTGTTTTATTTTCTTCCTAGCACTACTCACTACCTGAAAGTAATACACATCTTTGCTTTCTATTATTTCTCTCCCCATAAAACTGCAAGCTCCACGAAAGCAGGCCCTTGTCTTGATAATTCACCATTGTATGTACAGTGGCTGGCACAGTGGGTGGCACATAGTAGGTGCTCAATAAATATTTACTCCATGAATGCCTTGTTAAGAAGGCTAAGTGGACTTATAAGTTCAGCCCAAGTGATGGGGTATGTGGAGCTACTGTTAACTGCAATGGGAATGGTGAGAAAAGAATGTTTACTTTTGTAAATGTTGAGTCTTGAAGGAACCCATGAGATATCTAGGTGGAGGTTTTCAATACACTGTGAGTCAAAAATTGGGAGAAATCTGTAGATTTGGGAGCTGTTGACAGGTAATGGTTGAAACCATGAGGAGAGATAAGGTAGTAGAAGTAGAACAAACACCACCAATTGAATGAGGTAATTGCAAGCAATTCTTGAGCTCCACTGTGGAACCTAATGTTGGGGTCCATGAGATCTAGCTCTGAATTCCACTCCCAAGCAAAAAATATAGCAGCGAGATCCTACTATAACTGGCTCCATGAACCCGTATATGTTTGTTACAATCCTCTCCCTTAACTAACTACTTGACCCTTTGAGTTGTTTCCCAGAAATGAAAAAATTCTTTTCCTCCTTGGCAACCCTCATTGTCTCAATAATAGGATCTTTGTGCGACAAGGATCTAGACTGAAACTCCCTTGTGGTTTTGACAACACTACCACATTTACCTATTTTCTGGAAAATTGAAACAAACACAATCCCTACCATCCAGGGATTTTATGCTTAGCCAAAACATTCCATGCATGCTAAAGTTAGGAACACCAAATTCCTAGCCTCTGCTACCTAAGAACCGTTGTTCTGGCTTGGAGTCCGATGGGCTTGGCCCACCAGAGCCATCTTGGGCTGCAGAGGCTGAAAGATTGCAAGATTCTAAGAACACATCATTTTTGAGCAGAAAGTTAACAGTTCCGTCCAGATTAAGATGACCTTTAGGCCGGGCGCGGTGGCTCACGCCTGTAATCCTAGCTCTGGGAGGCCGAGGCGGGTGGATCGCTCGAGGTCAGGAGTTCAAGACCAGCCTGAGCAAGAGTGAGACCCCGTCTCTACTAAAAATAGAAAGAAATTATCTGGCCAACTAAAAATATATATACAAAAAAATTAGCCGGGCATGGTGGCTCATGCCTGTAGTCCCAGCTACTCGGGAGGCTGAGGCAGTAGGATCACTTAAGCCCAGGAGTCTGAGGTTGCTGTGAGCTAGGCTGATGCCACGGCACTCACTCTAGCCCGGGCAACAAAGTGAGACTCTGTCTCAAAAAAAAAAAAAAAAAAAGATGACCTTTAAATAATGCACATCCATCACAGGCTTCTTACTGAGTAGTTTAGGACTCAGGGCAAATTGCCCATGGTCGTGCTGAAAAGAGGGAAATGTTGGACCTAAGCACTAAACTAATTTTTGTCTCTGGTTGTACATTAGAATCATCTGTGCAGCTTCACAAAACCAAAATAAACACTGCCTGAGCCCCACCCCATATCAATTAAGTCAGAACCTCTGGGGCTGAGCCTTGGACACCAGTATTTTCTTAAAGTGCTACAGATGATTTTAAAGTACAGCCATAAATGAGAAAAACTGATTTCAAACTATAAAACTGTATCACTGGAAAATTTTTCCTTCTTCTTCCCCCTCTCTCTTTCCTGGAAATGAGAGCACATAAAAGCCCTCTCAGCATGTGTGCCTCACCCCTGGTCAGACTTTTATCATCAGCTCCTCTTGATGTGGCAGCTGGAGGAGTCCAAGAGTGGCAGCTGGATGAGTCAGTGTCTCCCTGTTCCCAAGGAGCCATTGGAAAGGAAGGTCCACTGGGGAAACAAGCAGGAAGGAGGGAGAGTGGATCAGGTCCCAGGAACAGCAGGACAGTTCCACTCTGGTATTGACTCATTCGGTTGGTATTTCCCTTTCCTCCTCTTTTGCCACAGAAATATTCAAATCCTAGAACATCAGAGCTGTGAGGGGTCTAAGCCAGGGCCTCATCCAAAAAGTCTGTATTAGTAATGATGATGGTAATGGGGACACTGCAGAGTAATGAAGTGACCCGTCCACGTCACTTGCATTTTCCACTCCTCAGACTATGCCCCCCACCATGTAGCTGCTTCTTGGAGACATTCAGAGGACAAGCACACTAAGACACCCAAGGGATGGAGACCCATGGAAGAATGACCTCAAGTACCCTAGGTGCCACTTAGTGAGGGGTCAGGTCCAGAATTAATTTTCACACTTCTTCAGAACAATGCATGCTTTATAATCCCAGGAATGGGAAGCATGTTGGCCTTCAATGCTGTGTTGAATGAGAACTGAATGAAAGTACTTGACACGACCCACCACTGCATCCATCTTAAAGCCATCTTCGTAGTGACAGGACACGTTCCTGATTGTCCTCCTACCCTTTTAAATAATGGCTCTTTCTCCACTGCCCTCACTGCTCCTCTCCCTCCTCACACTTTTCTCAAGGGTCCCTGAGGCATCTCTGAAGACCTAGAGGTCTCCTGAGAGCAGCTTAAAACATGATCCAGCCCTAGCCCCTCATTTTATAGGATTGGAAACAGGTGCAAAAAGGGTGAGTAATCTGCTAATTAGCGATGCAGCTGGGACTAGAACCCAGGTTTCCAGACCTCCAACTGCACTCACTGCTCAGTTCACCTTACCACTGACTTGGACGCAGGAGAAAGAACACCAGTGTGCTGATCTGTATGAAACCCTTTCTAAGACTCCTAAGCCCTTGCTATTCAAAGTATAGCTCATGGACAGCACCACAGGCATCACCTACAAGCTTGTTGGAAATGCTGAATTTCATGTCTCACCCAGACCTACTGATGAAGTAGAATCTGCATTTTAACACGACCCCCAGGTGATTCTAACATACATTAAAATTTGAGTGACACTTTTCTAAATCACCATTTAGATATTCACTCATGCAACGATGCAAGAATTTAACACACTGTAAAGTAGGATGATAGGCACTAAAAACGGTTTACTACCAGAAAAAAAAAATATCAATGGAACTTGTTATAATAATTTAAAAGACTCTAGAAATAATGATAAATTAAGGTATTTCGTTGGATACCACTGATATATGTGGATATGATGGTCAATTTTCCATATCAAAATCATTGTAAATTTAAATATTGTATTAATAATAACGTATGATAAAAAGAAAAATCTAAACACCCATCATACCAGTATCAAGTACATGTATCAATTTCCAATGTTCCCAAACCATCCTCCATTGCTATCCAAAGCCTTTGCTTGAGTCACACCTATGATGCATGATTGGCTGAGCCCAAGCCAGGGACTGAGCACCAATTTTATTCTCATTATTGTCAAACTTCTGGCACAGAATAACTTCACTACTTTAGCAATTGTTGCACCCTTCCCAATTTCCTTGATCTTCATCGTGTTGTCAAAAAATCATTTCCTGTGTGGATTTAAGGAGGCCCAAATCACGCCTGATGTCTGCCAACTTTCCTTCTCCCTTCTCTCATTAACACTGAGTTTCACATCAAGAGCTTTGGCCTTTCCTCGTTTCTTGGCAACAGAATTTCCAGAGGAAGTGCAAGAGCAAGGACATACACAAAGACTGTAACAGAACAAAAGCAGAGCAGATAAACATATACACAGGAAAACACAAAACCTGAGAACGTGAGAACAGCTGGGCCCCCTTTGGTATAATGACAGGTATTTACCAATTCCCACGTGACACAGCTCCTCTGTTCTCTGCACCAGTGCTGTCTTTGTGTGCTCACACAACAGCAATTGTAACTTTCTGGCTGATGATTCTAACAGACTGCTGATTGTAAATAAGGTGGAGTCTGAACTTACGGAAACAAAAGCCTCTGAAGTGAACATAGTTGGAGAGAAAAGCAATACATGGACAAAACCATAACATCAACACAAGCCAGGACGTGAGAGTAACCAAATGAGGAGCACATATGATATTTAATAGGTGCAGCAGGTGCCCAAAGAAGATGCCTGCACTGGAGGCAAGAGGAGAATTGTCTTTTCTCTCTGCAGACTGACCTTTTTTGTTTACCCATTTTCACAGTGGGCAGAAAAACTGCCAGCTTTTCCTTCCACAGCTCCCAAGTTGACCCTTATAGATAGAACAACAAAGAACAGCTGTCTCTCATAGTCACAACTCCAAATTCCCAAGAGACAGAATGATTGGCTAATTCTATGCTGATTATAGGTAATAAATTATATCAGCAATTCATCACCTTACACACTATGCTTTAACAGCACTATCAGTCAGCATTACTGTGTCACTTATAATTGGTGCTTTTTAGCCAGGCATGGTGGCACTCACCTGTAGTCCTAGCTACTCGGGAGGCTGAGGCAGGAGGACCACTCAGGAATTTGAGGTTGCAGTGACCTATGAGGCCACTGCACTCCAGCCAGGGCAACAAAGTAAGACCCTGTCTCAAAAACAAACAAAAAACATAGGATGCTTTTGGCTGCAGGTAACAGAAAACAACCTAAAGTAGCTTAACTAATAAGTCATTTTATCATATAAAAAAAGGTCAAGGTAAGGAGGTCCCTAGGATTTAGCGGCTGAAAAATGACATTGAGGACCAGAATCTTTTCTTCTTTCCCTTCTGCCATCCTCAGTGTATTGGTTTGACTTTCTAGGTGGCTCCTTTCATGGCCCAAGATGGCTGTCATAGTCCTAGGGGCCAAGAATCGACGATGATTCCTCAGGAGAGTTTGTTTTTATCAATAAGGAAAACATTTCCCAGAAATCTCCAGCAGACCTCCCCTTTTCTCACTGGCCAGAAATGTGTCACATTCCCTTGCCTAAACCAATGCCTGGCAAGAGGAACAAGACCACCAAGCTTGGCTTGGGACAATTAACATTCACCCCAGGGCCAAGGAGGGGCTAGTCTCCCTTGAAGCATCTGACTATCTGGTACCCTAAATTTTGGAGTTCCATTAGCAAGGGCTATAGGTAGGCAACCAATATTGTCTACCAAGGCTCCCACTTCTAGGGTTAAAAAGAAGATGCTTGTCTTATCAAACAAAATCAGAGCCAGGATTAAGAAGCCACTTCTACTCAGCCAGCTGTGCTGTTCCAGCTGTGTAGGAAACTCAGCTGTGCTTAACTGTATAGTAATAATAAAAGCAATAATGACAACAATAATAACAAACAATTACTGAGGACTCACCATTTGCCAGGCCCGGGGTTCAGTGCCTTACACACTAGGGAGGATACTGTGCAAGGTGAGGCGAGCGAAGTGCAAAATGTAAGGAGGCACTCACCGTCAGAGCTGTGTGCATACAAGTTGGCCCAAGAGTGGGGGCCTCCTTAAAGTTTGCACCCTAGGGTCCTCCTTGCCTCACCCTAGTCTCAGCCCTGATGCTGCATTGTGCCACCCAGACCTGCCACAACGTTCAGAATTAAAGCACCCATTTCCCAGTGTTGGGAATGTGGGAAGCTAAGACCGCGCAGGGAACTGCCCTCCGCTGAAGACAGTGGCCTTGTCCGAAGTCTCATTCCCTTCCTGGGGGCAGCCCCTAGCCGATGACTGTTGTTTGCAGGAGCATGAAGTTCAAGCAGGTTGTATCAGCTAAGGTAAACTCTGGGGTGTCATCCCGTATCCAGAGCAGCCCACAGTATTGCTGAGGGCTTTCTTGTTACTGCAGTGCAGTTCACCCTCTCCTTCCGCCCCATCTTATTTCCTCCACTCACAGGAGCAGCCCCCAGTTACCTTCCAGCAAGCAGATCTCCATCTCAGAGCCCATTTCCTAGTGAATCTGTCTGGCAACAGTTGGTTTGGGAGTGATCTAAAAAAGCAAGATTAAAATAGGCTACAACTGGGGCAGTGCAAAGGCAATTTATGTAACCAATGCATTTGTGCCCTTGTAATATTCTGAAATAAAAAACAAAATAAAATAAAAATAAAATAGGCTACAATAAGGACCTCATCCTCAGTGGTACTATGAAGCACTGAGAGACCCTGATATGCAATAGCATTGCAATTTTTTAAACTTGCACTGGAGTGAACTAGGATGGGAAGCCTTGGAAGGGAATGCACTGGCAGGTGCAATGTGTCAAGTATTTGAGAAACAGGGCAGATACTAATCATAAGGACTATGGAATTAGATGGCTGTTGTTGGGGGAATGGATGCACTGGGAGAAGAGAGCGAAAGGCTGAGTGTGATTAATCACTAATTAAAGCTAAATGTGAACACCAGAAGGCCTCCCCAGAAGCATATAGGGCAACTCTCCTATCCTGCAGCCAGAGGGCAGAAAAAGCTGAGTATCAGACCCAGGACTTCATTGTAAGAATAGCAGGGCCTGAGAGGACATTGATTTCTCAACCCTGAAGGTATTCCACATCGGAATCCAGTCTCTGAATATGAAAGGGTGAGACCCTGAGACTTGGAATGGGGACATCTAAGTTGATGCACTCAAAAATCTCAAACCTCCAGATTTCCCTAAGCTGTTTGAGCCTAAAGAATTAGCTCACTCCTTTCAGTTAAAGGTTATCACTGACCCCTTACCTGTAAGGCCTCTTCTTGCAAAACAACACTTGCCTGTGCTAGGCAGCTTCAAAAATAGCCCCCATGGCCACTGCCTCCTGATATTCCCACCCTTCTGTAGTTCCCTTCTACTCTGTATAAGGGTGACTCTTGTAACCAATAGGATATTATAGAAAGAACAGAATATGACTTCTGAATCTAGGTCATAAAATGCACTGTAGCTTCACTCTTGTTATTTTGTTATCGACTCTGGGAGAAGCTACCTTCTATGTCATGAGGATACTCAAGTAGCATTATGGAGAGAACACTGTGTCAAGAAACTGAGGCTTCCTGCCAGTAGCCAATGAGCAGTTGAGACTTCCTCCCAACAGCTATGTTATGAGCCATCTTGGAAGTAGATCCTCCATCCACAGTCAAGACTTCAAATAATGGCAGCACCAGCCAACATCTTGTCATAAATCTCATGGAAGGCCTTGAGCTAGAAATTGTGAGATAATGAATTTTGTTGTTTCAAGCTGCTAAACTTGGGAGATAATTTGTTACACAGCAATGGATAAATAATACACCCTGTCAGGATCTACTCCTACCGCCCATCTTGGTCATCAGACTGATAACTAGAGTTAAACCACAGTGTAACCAAACTGAGGGAGTTCTGGGTCTTCTAAGAAAAAAAGGGGGGGGATTATACCCCCAAATAAACTGCAGGGCCTAGCTAGCATATGCCAGTAGGAACTAGGATACTATGTTTGTGACCAAGGATTCAATGCCCCAGAAGACAGTGCTAAGATACATCTAGGATGGATTGTGGAAGTTTGGAGAAAACAGTGAATTAGAAATGACAGAACTGCCAAGGCAAACAGTGGAATAAAGGATCAAAAGGCTCAGAAAAGTAGGCATGCTAGAGTAGATACACTAAATAAGAAGAGAAAATGCACCAGATGACTTTGTTCCATGAGACAGTCCAGAAGACACTCTGGTTATCAAAGTGGCAAAGAATGCTCTGGTGACAGGGGCACCAACACCACTGAGAATTTCAATAGGGACCATACTCTGTAGGCTCAGGCCGACGGGAGTACCTGCTATTACAGTGCTGGACTCACTGACAGCAATAGGGATGGCAGGACCCTAAAAAGAGGCCAGGCAGCCACCTGTAACCACCAGAAGCAAGGTGATCACAATCACCATAATCCATAGAGATGGCCAAGAGAATACAGGATTCCTAGGGCAAGTCAATGAGAGTAATGTTCAATCTATACAAACAAAAGAAATTAAGGATGGGTAATGAAGAAACTAAGGACAGCCCAACCTCTGGATCTGAGCCAGTGTTCTGACCTGGAACTCAGAACACTGACTAAAGGACAAAATCAGAACCTTGACTAAAGGAAGCAAGTTCTTTAGAAGGGAGTCCCCTGTAACACCATGGTAAATATATATGTTATAGTAATGATTACCTCCATCCTTCCCTTAAGGAATCTATGGTCATTTTCTCAGGTAATCATGTACTGAGAAAGGGGGTAATCCCAAACATTTTGAGAATGGTTGGACATAGCACAGAGGTTGGCACTGATACCCAGGGATTCAAAGCAACATCATACTCCCTACCCCCACCCCATGAGAGTGGTGGTTATGGAGGTCAATTAATAAATGGAATGCTGCCTCAGGTCTGGCTCACAGTGAGCACACTGGTTCCCTGGACTCACCGAGTAGTCATTTTCCCTGTTCCTGAATGGACATTCTTGGTTAATGATAGAGCCCCCACATATCACAGTGGGAAAGCTAAGTGGAAGCCATTGAAATTGCCTTTCCCCACCCTAGCCATGATAGTAAATCAAAAACAGTATCACAGCCCAAAGAGAATAACAGATCTATGGATGCAGGGGTGGTGATCCCCATCACATTCCTATTTAATTCACCAGTCTGACTTCCACCAAAGCCAGATGGATCCTGGAGGATGAATGTGAACTGGTAAAAACTCAACTGAGCACCGGCCACCATTGCAAATGCTTTGCCACATGTGACATTTTGACTAGAACAGATTAACATTGCCTCAGGTACATAGTTTGCAACCATGGCTCAGACAAATGCATTCTTTCCAATCTCTGAAGATCAGAAACAGTTCTCCTTAACTTGGGACAGACAATAGTATAAACATTTACAGTCTTGCTCCAGGACTGTGCTAACTCCACTCTCCATCCAAATACAATTCTAAGAAACCTGGGTCATCCAGGCATCCCGAAGAACATCATATCAGTTCACTTTACTGATGACATTATGCTATTTTGGACCCAAGGAGCAAGATGTGACAAGTATGTTGGAGGCCTTGGTAAGTCACATGCCCTTCAGATGGTGGGAGGTAAACCCTACAAAGATTTCAGTGGCTTGCACCATTGTTGGTGGCCTGCTTCCACGAGGGGACACAATAAGTTTCTCATTAAATGATAAGGTGTGGCTGCCACCCAGTTACTTCACACTCCTCAGACCAAGAGAACAGCAGATAAGGAAAGCAGTCAGCCTCCTGGCATGAGTAATTGGCTCTGATCACTAGGAATTGAGAAGGCTGCTTGTGCAGAATGGGAGCAGGGAAGACTATGTTTGGCACCCAGGTAATCTGCTTTGGTGTCTCTTGGTGGGAAATGGATAAGTACAGCTATCACAGCCTAGTTTTGCATCCACCAAGTAAACTACTTGGACCAGATAAAAAGAAGGGGAAGTTAGAATGGATAGTAGAGGAGGAAGACAGTAAGTATCAGTTGCAGCCACAATAGTAGCTGCTGTGGCGAGGGCTCCAGGTCATTCCATTCACCTTCCTCTGGTACCTTTCCCCACAAGAAGCCCATCAGAATTTGAAAGAGCTGTTCCCAGAACTTATTATAGGAAGAAAGTAACTCTAAGGTGCAAAGCGTGGACTTCAGTGAATTTGCAGTGCATCACCCAGGTCTATCACCCCTTCAAGGCTCAAGCACTCATTTTCCCACCTGCTGGGAGTGTTGGTGGCTGACAACTATTAGCTGAATCCCTTTCCAGGCATTGCCCTCTACTAGTGGACAAGTTTCTTTGCCCAGGACCACATTCCCATCCTGGGGACAGCTTATCCCTAATGACTGACTGATGTGGGGATAGAAGACCGACCTCACAGTTCAGGATAACTGTGAAGGACTATTGCAGCCACATAGACACCCAAGGGATTAGTGAGGCCTTTCTTACAACTGCATCAGAATTCACCTTCTCCCTGTGCCCAATAATGCTATCTTCACTTTCCCAACAGTATTGATACCAAGAGGACTCCCCAATAACCTTCCTGTTTGCAAACCCCCATCTGAGTCCAACCTGCAATACATGTATTAGCTCATTTGATCCTCACCACGATGTTAACAGTATTACTATTACCCTATTTTACAGAGGAAACTCAAGCCCTTTAGTAAACTTGCACACTCCCGGATTCTAGAGCCTATACTCTTAACCAATATGGACCGGCAAACTGTAAACCCTGTGCTAGAATTTAGGCAAATAATCCTCTGGATAAGAAACTGGGTGCAGCTAGCTGGGCACTAACTCATAGAATGTTTCTTTCCATTGTGCATTCCCTGGGACCTACCTGGAAGTTTCAGAGGAAGAAAAGAGAAAATTTCTGCAACCCAGCCTGCATCTCCAGGCTAAGTCTTCCCCACTTTATTGCTGTGGGTCTAGGGGTTGTCTCCCACGAGCTCCCAATCAAGTTCAGCTTCTCCCCTGTGCCTGTGATGCTGTGCAGAAGAGTCCCTCTGGCACGACCAGCTGCCATCCCTACCCCCATGGGTCCCAGATCTCAACATAACTGGAGTGAGCCAAATTCACAGTGATCTTAGTCTTATGAATCCAGTGGTTTAATAAGTGATTTGAGGCTAGGAAGTTACATAACTGTAGAGATCACCCGGGTCTATATCAAGTCTTACTTCCCTCTCCCCCGCAGGCTGCCCGTCCCTCCCTTGAGTAAGGCTAGGTCACCTAGTCTCCCTCAAGTTCCAAGGTGTCAGCTCTAGGTATAGGAAACACTTGATGGGAATGTGGCTTAAATTGTCTTCACTATGACAGAGTGACAGATTATCATCAACTGATGTGGGTAATCTAGAAGCCTTTTGTCTTTTATGACCACTTTATTCTCATTTTATTCTCTGAGCAATCTCTTAGACAATGTCTGTACTCCCATCAACTTCTGCACATAAGCAACGTTCATAAATAACCAGGCAGAGCAATGCAGCGTGTTTAGTCATTTTGCATAAGAACTTCCCTTGCACAAGTTCTATATATAACTCATTTGGCAACCCCCTTTTCTACCCATGCAGAACATGTTCTTAGGAGCCCCTCCACTGTGGGCTTTCTGAGGCAATGGAAAGAAAATTCCAGGTGTTAGTATTGCCCTAGCCCTTATGGACACATCCCCCACCGTGTTCTAGAATTACCTCCCATTACTTCCCACCATGGTTCTTTTGGTTAGGAAGGTCTGTCTCCTTTCCCCGACCCACATGTCAGCCTCATTCCTGCCCTTGTTCTCCTCCCATGGCACTTTCCAGCCTTCTCCCCACAGCAGGAGTCCTTTGATTCTTTTCACTAATCCACACACACTGCATCCTCCCCCAAGATATGGCCTCTGAAGAGCCTCGTTCCACTGTGATCATTCATGCAGCCTCATCAGCATGCTCTTTTACAGATTTTGAACAGTAATCACCACTTTTGAATCAGATCTGATGCAGTTTTAAAGTCAGAATACTATTTGTAGGGTCAGACTCTGCCATTTACTGAAGTGTGATCTGGGGGAGTCCCTCAACCTCTCCAAGCTTCATTGCCCTCGTTTGTAAAACGGGGATATAAGACGTACCCAAAGTGCTTTCAGAGACAAGTAATGCAGTAAAGTAGTAAAAAGTGACCTTTAAATTTTAAAGTGCTGTATGAATATGAGTTATTATTGTGTTGTTTCTCCCCTGTGAGCTCTCCAAGGCCACACCATTTACTTCCTTTCTCCCTAGGTTACATAGAGCACCAGTAACATTGTAAGGTAGTATCTGCTGACTTAAGAATGAATGAAAGTAAACCACTTGCCCTTCAGAATTAAGGCAAAATTCTAACCATATCAACTCTATTGTAGACAGAATTCCACAGAGTGAATCTAGAAGCTTCATACAGGGAAACATCCTGAAAAGGCATGAAAATTCATTTACAGCCCACCCTGGTAAATCTGTGCTGAAAGGAAGAGCAATAGCATCAAAACACATCCACTCCTCCTTCTATTATTATTAATAACATGGGGCCAGCATTGCTAACAAGGGAGACAAGTTGGCCTCTGGAACCTATGTTAGTTTTTCCCCAAAAGGCTGCTGCCTTCAAATGACCAGTCATCTCCCTCAAATTACTTTTATCCCATGGTTTAATCAGTTCCTCTTCAACATCTGATGCAACCCTTAGTATATTCCATTGCTTTCTAGCTGTGTCAGATTTCTGTAGAAGACAGAAACGAAAGTGATGACTAAGAAGACTGCACTTAAAATTCAAACGTTTGTCCTACACATTGATTCCCCACCCACCCCTCCCATTCCGGTCCCCTTGCCCTCCAAAGGGGGAAATTACCCATTTTATGCAGCCCAAAACCTTCAGCTTGCACCATCATGTGCACACTTGCAATCTTTAAACACAAATTTAGTGCATTTAGTTGGAACTGTACAAAGCGTCAGCTACTCAGAGAATTCAGGATTTTTTTCCCATGTTCTTGACAATCTTCTAGGGATACAGAAAGGGTTTACATGCCAAAAGCATACCAATTATGATCAATTTCCCCTCTGTCACTTAGAAATGATAAGGCATTTACTTTTCTTCCCCACATGGGCCCATTCTCTATATCCCAATCTTTCCTCTAAGTTAAATTGTTCAAAGCACCATGTCCAGAATGGAGAAAAGCATTGGAATAAGGAAAAATAATAGCAAGAGAGGGACAACTACAATAATATAGAGTCTTTCTTCATTCAGGTCATCTCAACAGACTCTCACATTTCCCTCACGGGAACAGGATGAGATTTCTCAATTGGGTAATTTTTTTTGACGGTCCCAGCTTAAGTAATACAGACAGTACTTTGGTGGATACCTAAGATAATTAAATGGTTGTGGCGATGTGTTAATTCAGGTCACTTTTCAGTGCACTGTTTCATATATGAGCATTCTTCAATCAAAATCGCCTGGAGTTTAACAGAAATTTTAGCCCTGCTCTCAAGCCAAAAGTTTCTCCATTATAGCTCTATCATTATTTCACTAAGTTTACCAGGCTTGCCATTAGATCCTTAGATGACCCGTCTTTTACATGATAAATGGTGCCTCTGGGGTAGTTCAGAGCATCCCGTGGGAACTCCACGCGTCCCCAATATATTTATTGAAAGCCAGGCACTGGAACTACAACGCCGAGCAAAACCAGCCCTAAGCATAGAAGTTTCTGGCCTCGGGCTGACTCCTCAGCAGATGATTTTAATACCAGTGAGGTTTGGCAGATGCGGAGGGGCCGGGGCTGACGGAGGAGGAGTCGGGCTTTGGGGAGGGAATTGCCTGCCCGAGTTCACAGGATAAGCAGGAACTGGACAGGAAAACGAAAGAAAAAAGGCCAATCCGGGCAAGGAGTGAGTGCACAGACGATGAAGACGAACAAGAGAATGCTCTGTGCACAGCAAACACGTTGGCCCCGTCTGTGTCGCTGTGTGCAGCTCCCCCGCCCCCCGCCCCGGCTCCGGAGCGCCCACAGCCTGCGAGGCGCTGCCCCTAACACCGCCCCGTGCCCGGGAAGCCCGCGGGCGCCGCCCTGCCCGGCGGTCGGAGGTGCGCGGGGAAGGAGCCTCTCCCCCTTATCCTGGGGGACAGCGACCGAGGGGCGCCCGAGCAGTGTGCGACGTCTTCCGAAATACTCCGAGAAACAGCCCCTGCAAGCACCACCTCGGCCCCCCCTGGACTCCCGCCAAACCTCAAAAATGTGTGCATGTTGGGGGGCCGATGTGTTGGGGGTGCTCTGTCCAGGGAGTTCGGAAAATCACCACTGCTTCCTCGGCAGCCCGGCCCTCCCGCCGCGGCCCTCGCGGGGCGCTCTCCTCCGCCACCCCAAACAGCGGGTCAACGCAGGAAACCGGGCGCAGCATTTGCTGCCGGGCGCCGGGCTGCAGCCGCGGGGCAGCGGGGTGGAGGGAGGCTGGCCGCTTTGCACACCCTGTAGTAGCTGTGCGTGTTGTGCTGGGCTCGCGGGCTGCTTATTCAAGAAGTGGACTTTGCTAGAAAAGCACTTTAGAAGAAAAGTAATATTTTTGAACCCTCGAATTTCCAGAATATTTTCCACAGTGCAACGCTGAGGCCTTCCTTCCCCTTGTGCTCAAAAGGCTTAACTGCAACGAATGGTTTAGGTAAAAAGTCAGTTTGGTGTGGTGGTTAAGTAGATCTAAACCCGCTGTGAGACATTAATTTTCTTTCCCTCTCTGTGCCTCCGTTTCCACATCTGGAAAATGGGAATCCTTGTGGTCCCTATCGCGCGGATTTACTGTGAGATTGACTGTACTAAGGTATATGAAGCGCTTGAGGGCCTGCCGCCTCGCAGACGCTGTAGAATCGCTGGCGATCATCACCCTCATAGGTGGCTGCTCACTCTGTCACCTCTTGCTGCAGCATGTGGTAAGAAGAAAAGTTTCAGGGGAGCATAACATGCCTCTGAGAAGGAGGACACACGGATTGAGTATTGAAAATGAAATTTGGTGTTGGTCAAAGGGTACAAGTTTTCAGTTATAAAATGAATAGGTTCTGGGGATCTAAGGTACAGTATGGTAACTAGAGCTGTAGTTAATAGTGCTGTATTGTGTACCAATTTGCTAAGATCTGAAGTGTCCTCACCACACACACACACACACACACACACACACACACACACAAATCCAATGGTAACTATGTGAGGTGATGGATGTGTTAATTAACTTGATTGCAGCATTTTATGATAGTATATATCTCTCAAATCATTTTGTATACCTTGAATATATATAATTTTTATTTGTCAATTTATCTCAATAAAGCTGGAAAAAAAATGAAATTTGAGGGTTTTCAAACATTTCCTTTCCCATGAGCCACCTGTGGTCCATAGGACACAGCATAGCAGCTGAGCCAAGGACCAAGGCTCAACACCCTGCTCCTCCAGTAACCTCCTGACAGACTCTCCAGCGAACCACCAAGGTCTCTGAGCCTTAATTTCTTCACAGGAGTGTCATGGGGCCAAGTAAGCTCGTGTATGTGAAATGGCTAAAATCCTGCAAGTTTGAGGTGCAGTTATTTCGAAAATATGCAGTTGATAGCATATTAATAAAACATCTGAGTTAAACAGGACAAGTGACAACTGTCCAGAACTTTCTATAGTGCCTTGAGAAAAGTTTGCCTTTTTGGTAAAACTCAGCAGTTATGAAATCACCTGCTGAGGGAAGAACCCCTTCCCCAAATGCCCTCTTGATAGGTTTGCGGGCACCCTCCTTTGGAACCACTGTCCTAGGGTAGAAAAGCCCTGTGACTCCAAGGGGTCTCAGGGCTTTTTCTCTTCCAGATGTTTCCTCTGGGATCCACACTCTTAAGTCCTTTCACTTCTCTGGAAATCACTTGTCCTCTTCAAATCTAAGGCACCAAAACATACTCCAGATTTCTATAGTTCAACCCTCAATTCAAAGAAATCTCGGGGAAGCAAGTACACCCGTTCTGTGACTTTAAGATAAGTCACTTAATCTCTCTTGCCTGCAGCTTCCTTACCAGGAACATAATACTTCAGACTCTAAGAGTCACATGAGTTCAGCACAAGTGTAAACAGAGTTTCCACTGTTTCCTATCTCTCTGTCTTTTCTGGTTAGTTCCATGAACCTCCCTCCTAGACCCAGGCTGAAATCTACCACCTCACTTTCAGCTCCCTTAGGTTTTGAAGAAAGTGAGGCCTGACTTGTTTTGGGTTCTCAGGTGCAAAAGGCTGCTCTCCTCCCAGCCCTGGCCTACCTGCCTATAAGCTATTGTTTAGTAAATTCTTGCCTAGTGAAGAGACAAAACAAAAATCGCATGGATGAATGGATTAGCTTGCTCATTCATGCAACAGACATGTACTGAGTGTCCATGACATACTGCAGCTTATGGTTCAGTAAGAAGTGATCGCCCTGTGAGGTGGAGGTGGAGGGGCCTGGGTAGGAAGGGGCCTTTGTGGGGAGGCTTCTCCCACGAAGTGAAGCTTGGCTGAGTTCTGAAGGAAGAGAAGGAGGTAACTAGGCCCTACAGTGGGAAAGAAGGAAGAGATGAATGGATGAATGAATGATTTGAGTGGATGAATGAATGATTTGAGTGGATGAATGAATGATTGAACAAATGAAAGGATGGATCAATGAATGGGCAACCCGGCCTCTCCCTTGGTTACTGGCGCTTTGTCACTGGGTTTCTTTCTCAACTAGCACATCCTGTTGCCAGACACATGGTTACATTCCAGTCTACAAAGCAGGTGTTCGTCCTGGACAGCCATGACACACACCACTGCGGTTAGAAAAGAATTTTGTGGTTTTTATATCAACATGTCCTTGGTTCCTACTGCACGGGAAGCACTTACTATCCAAATGAAGGGCTGAGAAATCTCGGACTTTTACTACTCAGAGGAGCCATTCCTTTCAGCTTGCCACTAATCCACCCCAAATGTTTCTAATTAACAGCTTCCATTTCAGCCCTCTCCATCGTCAACATACGTGAAGCACCTTCCCATGTGGCCTGTAACGATTTCGTGTTTGGGTTTTGGGGGTTTTTGCAACAAAATCCAGTAAATACAGTATAGAATTTAACCATGTCTTTCTTTCAGGGTAAAAATTCTCAAGGGAGATAAGTTTACTAAATAGAAAGAAGAAAAACTTTTGCCATTCCTCAGAAGGGGGGGGAGGCAGTGGGGGAAAAAAAACCCTGTAAATGTCACTACTGACTAATTCCATCTATTTTTGGAAGGCCCTGGGTGGTTTTAGGGCTTTCCATGTAGTTGGTTAAATGGTGACATTCCTCTGAAAAAGGAATGTGCAGCCTTTGCTCCCTGGAGCGCACACCTGCAACAGCTGTAATAAGGGCCTGAAAGGTGACCAGGGATTCCCAGACCCAGAGCACAAAGCTTCGGACCTGCAGCTTTACCTGCCCTCGGGTATCATAGGTCACCAACATCTTTTAACCCCTGGCTCACGCATGTAACTTATCTGATAGCTGTCCCCAGGCCATTCTGGACTTGTGACTGTGCCTATTTAGCACCTGCCTCTCCTGCTGTGTTCATTGCTATTATCTCCTTTTACACCTGACTTAGGACAGTGGATCTAGCAGGTCAGAGGCCCCAGGCTCATTCCCAGGAGACTGCCCTGAGCCCTATCAAATCACTGTGTCTCCCAGGGAAACAATTCACTGTCAAAATTTCGAAAGCTGTTTATTGTTTTTAAAAAAGGCATTTGTATTATTCTGGTATTCATCGGAGAAGGAGTGGGCCTGAGCAGCAAAGAGACATGCTCTTGCTGAGGTTTTTAAGATCCACCGTGTTTGTAAGGATTTCTTATGCTTGCAACTTTATTTTTTCCCATAGTAGGTTGAAGGTGTTAGATTAAAAATAAAGTTTTACAATGGTGGTTCCTTATCTGAGTCTCTATTTTTGTGTATGCTTGAAATTTTCCATGATAAATGATTACAAAAAGAAAGATAAGTAAGCACAGCATTTCACAAGCCGTAGGATCCTTGCCACTGTACTCCTCCCTCTCTGCAGCCCCAAGAAGCCTCCACAACTAGGGAACCTCTGAAAGTTGTACAACTGGCTGTGCTAAGTCTGCCCTGAATCCCAACTCATTTTGGTTCAGCTGCTTAGAAGCAGGGTTCAATTTGTTGCATCTCATATCCCACCAATACTTCTAGAAAGGAACTCTGTTCTCATCATGATAGAAATTAAAGGTTCATGTCTTCTGAGAAGGAAATTATATATTAACAGGCCTTCTGATGTCATTCTTACCCTTATTTAAAAGGTAAGGGTTCTAAGGACATTTTAAAAATTGCAATAGTATTATTGGGAGTAAATTTTATTCCTATGTCTAGAAAACATAAATTAGCAAATGATGATGTCACATTCACAGTTGAATTTTGCAATACAATTGAGAATTTTATAACTGCCTTAAGTCTAAATCACAACACAGATAAATTAAAAACTGAAAATGAATTCTATAAACGTCACTGCCACAAATAAAAACAATCTATGGAACATTTACAAAGTTAGCTTCTTAGAAACTGTTATAAAAACTCCACGTTCCATCTACACTACTTCTGGGTCAGGAGGAGTACTGTACCCCCAAGTGAAAGCCGTTCTCTTAGCAAATGTTTTGTCATACATCCAAGTCCAGGACAAGCTGACTTTCCCTTCCCTCCTGCGCTATGGAAGGAGACTGGTGGGCACATGTAGGAGAAGGGACAGAGAGCTAAGGACTCAATGCCAGCCTTGACCAGAGGGGCATCCGCCCCACGCCACAGCTTGGCTCTGACGTCAGACCAGCTCCCTGGGGTCTGGAGGAAAACAGGAAGCAAACTCCTCATGCTCCATTAAAGCATCCAAAGGCTATTCAAACCTTAGAACCTGCTTAAAAATATGGGTCAATTTAAACTATCAGGATGATAGCCAGCTGAATTCGTGAAAACTCCCTGTATGCTTTAACGTGATGTATAGAACAGTTTTAAAAAGTAGTTTCCCCACTACTTCACTTGATCAGCCTAAAAGAAAAAAAAAAGAGTAGTCTACACTAAATGTCCAAATACAGCTTGGAAACCATTTGTTCTTTTAGCTTTTTGTTTTTAAGCTTTTTAGTAAAATTCTATTCCTGCTCAAACATAATGGCAATGACGTTTGCCTAGTTTGAATTGTCTGATTTACCATTGGCCACTCTATCTCAATTAGGTGCTGACCTCTTGTTAGAATAGGACTTGCATGCAAGCCTTCAAGAAGAACATGCTATACCACCTGGGCTTTCTCAAGAAACCCTGCCCCAGCAGAAGGGGACAATTGGCCATCTGCAAAAGCAAATGCAACAACAAGCACGAATCAGCGCAGCTTCCCAGAGGTGCACAGTGCCAGGGCCCCTTGTCGAGGACGAGCTCGTGCTGTGTTAGTTCAGCATACACGTCAGTTCAGGTCCCACGGCATCCACGTGCCTTTCTCCCCTTCACTCACATAGTATGTGTGCTTGCTCCGAAGTCAATCTTCTTTCTCTTGTCCACAGTATCCTGCTGTTGGTATATTGTGCCACATTCCTGAATCCTGAGGAAGCCAAGCTTCGTGATAGCCAGCATCGAAATACTCTCAGTTTTATATTAAATGACAGTATCAAAATTCCAATATGCTTTGTCCAATTAAACAAGATGCAGGGGAGTGAGGTTCCACACAAGCAGTTTCACAAATTCAGGGAAAAGACATGACTTGGCCAGAGTAGGTATGAATAAATACAAAGGTGGGACTACTGGTTTTATTTGAAGATTTGTGTTTACTTCCCTCAAACCCATTTCAATGACATTACAAAAAGAAATTTTAAAAAATGCTAAGCAGCCAAGGGAGGCTGCTTATAGGACTCCAGCCACAAGAGTGCAGAGTGAAATACCAACAAAAGACAGGATTAGGGGAAAGGGTGGAACTGGATGAGAGAACACTCGTGCACAAGCACACACATGCACGCACACCGATATTGCCCACCTTGCCAATCTTTTTCAGGGCTTAGCTTCAGAATACTTGGAAGGCAAGAGATTAGACAACTTTATGTCCTCCAGGCAAGAGATTAGACAACTTTCCCTGGGGAAACTGAATATCCCAAGGGAAACCCCACTCCCTGCACATACTGACGTTTAAAGTTCTTCCAATGGAAAAAAGGTAAATAAATAAACAAATAAGTGACCAAGACATTTGAGGAAAGCCACACCTTTGAAAGAAATAGACCAAAAGAAACTAACATAAAGAAGAAATTCAAAAGAAATAAACAAATAAGAAGTAGAAAAAATATTTTAAGCTAATATTAATTTCCATAGAGAGATAAAAGAAGATATATTCATGAAATAAGACACTATTGTTTTGTGAGAGCTCTTGGGAATTCTAAATGTGATGGCAGAGATTAAAAGCTCAATAGAAGGGTTAAATGATAAATTTGAAGAAATCTCCCAGGAAGTATCAGAAAAAGACAAAGAAATTGAAAAGAGAAAGAAGATTTTTAAAAATATTAATATAGAGAGGATCAGTCCAGGAGGGCCAACATCCAGAAAGAGAGAATAAAGAAAACAGAATGAGAGAAAGAGCATGAACGAGAGTGCGAGTGAGAGCAAGCCAGAAAGAGGAAGATGGAATCCTGTGTGTACAATGCAGCTCGAATGCAGTTAAAGCTGATGTAACTTAGCACACCATACAATGTTGAGTTCTAAGCCAATGATGGCAAAAACAGAAAACCAACACGATGTACAGCGCAGAGTCCTCAAAAAACTCAATACTGGCTAGTCCCAAATAGTACTTCTGAAACTGAAGGTTAAGACAAAAAAAAGCAACCTAAGAAGAGCTGGGTGAAGGCTGTTTAAAAAGCAATCGAAGCCTTCTGTCCCCTCCTCAGCCATCACTAAGTATTTCTTCTGCCCAAGAAGCATTTTTATTCTTTGAAGGAACTCTTTCCAGACTGGAGGTCAACTGGCACAGTGGTTGATTTGAGAACAGTACCACCAACCAGAGCATTTGGTGACCAAAAAATGCTGAGGCCCCCAACCCTGTTTCCCCATTTGGCTACCAAAACACTGACATCATACTTGTAAACTTGGAAGGAAATAAGAAATGTTTGTTTCTGGGGAATCTGATTAGCCTAAGGGGGGGAAAAAAACAGAAAAGGCTGAATCAAAAGTTTCTAAAACAAATAAGCTCCAGCTTACCCAACAGTGAAGCTCAAAGTCAACAAGCCCTGTCTCGAGCTGAGTGTATCCAATCAGGTTTTTAGTCCTCTACTCTAATCCTGAGCAGACACCCAAGGGTTAACAAATATTCAAGGAAAGCCCAGGACAAGAGAACTAGAGAACAAAACAAAAAATAGAAGCAACTTGGAAGCAACAAAATACACAGTGATTAAAACTTAAAAAGTATTATGAATATCCTCAGGGAAATGAGAGATAATGATATACCTTTGAAACAAGAATAGGAAACTATAAAAAGGAACATTAAGGTTACAAAAAAAAAGATGTATTAGAAATTAATAAACATGTTGTTAATAAAGAAAAACTTAAAAGCAGGATCAGAAAATAGAGTTGAAGTATTCTTCTAGAAAGGAGAGTAAAATGACAGAGGACAAAACAGGAAAGAAAAAATGAAGAAATTAGAGAACCAATCCAGGAGTTCCAATACTTGATTAACAAGAGTTTCCAAAAGAGTGAACAGAAAACCAAGGGGAGGAAATCATCAGTAAAATACTTCAAGCAGCTTTCTGGCTCCTGGGCCAACTTGGTGGCTGCTCTTGGTTGGAGGTCACCTCACACCTAAGGCAGGAAGATGGTAGCCACAAAGAAGACCAAAAAGTCACTGAAGTTGATCAACAGTAGGCTTCAACTCGTTATGAAAAGTGGAAAGTATGTGCTCGGGTACAAGCAGACTCTGAAGATAATCAGACATGGCAAAGCAAAATCGGTTATCCTTGCCAACAACTACCCAGCTTTGGGGAAATCTGAAATAAAGTACTATGACATGTTGGCCAAAACTGGTATCCATCACTGCAGTGGCAATAGTATTGAATCGAACACGGTGTGAGGAAAATATTACAGAGTATGTACACTGGCTATCATTAATCCCAGTGATTCTGATATCATTAGAAGCACACCAGGACAGACTGGCAAAAAGTAAATCACACAAAATTTTTCCTTATTAAAGCCTGCCAGAGGTTGCTTTAAAAACAAACAAAGACATAATTTGACCTCAAACTCCTGGGCTCAGGTGATCCTCCTGCCTCAGCCTCCCAAGTAGCTGGGACTACAGGTACGCATCATTCCACCCAGCTGATTTTTTTAAAAAATAATTTGTAAAGACAGGGTCTCAATATGTTGCTCAGTCTTAAACTCCTGGCCTCAAGCAACCTTCCTGCCTTAGCCTCTCAAAGTACTGGGATTATAGGCATGAAGCACCATGGCTGGCCAGGAAGATCCTTTTTAACCTGACTCCTGGAGGATGTTCTCTGCCAAAACAAGAGAGTAAACCAAAAACAAGAAAGAGATGAGGGATCTAACTTGGGAATAAACATAGGGATTCCAAGGTTGATAGTGAAGGAAAGTCTCAAGATGGCAGCTCTGCAACAGCCTGGAAAGCCCTCAACCTGGAAAGGAGGAAAGGGATAGGGGTGGGGTGTAGGCTCTACTGAAGAGAAACAAAGGGAGTGACAGACCACCTAACGTTGGCCTGTCTGTTAGAAGGTGGATACAAAGAAAATTAAGCAAATGGGGGGAAGAGGCAACTATTTCTGGAAAAACAAGAAGAAAAGATGCAACCATAGTCCACAATGCTCAACTGGAAATTGTATTTGCATAAACAAGTTATGTAAACACAGAGGTTTATTTAATCAAAAATTGTATTACCTTGGGAGGTGGGCACGGGAACAAATGGGAGGGTGGTGTAAGATTTAGATGCTCCTCTATCACAATAGGTAAATATGTCTAAAAGTCACAGTTCTACGCATATCACCCTGAAGTACTGAGATGTATACACTAGAAGAAACTGCCAAAAGAATCAAAAGTGGTTGCCTCTAGGAAGGGACAATGTAAGAGTGTGAGGAGGGATGGAGGGGACCACTGAGTTTTGTTATAAACTTTTAATACTATTCAACTTTTTAAATGATGTGCATGTATACCATTGATAAAATGATTGATTTTCTTAAAATACGTTATATTTTTTCAAAATGGAAAAACCAGTATAAAGGATTTTAGTTCTTGCAGTGAGTCAACATGGTGATGGACTATCAATTCCTTCAGATAAGGGGCTAGTTTTATTCCCCTCTTTGCCAGAATCTGCCCCACAGAGTGAGCACTCAACAGATGTTTGTCCTCTGATGTTTGTCATTTGATGGCATCATTGATTAATTGAAACAAGCTGTCAAAAACATTAATGGGTTTCTTGAGCTAATTTGATAGAAAATTCTAGGAAAGAAATTAATAGTTAACATTCATTAAACCCCTACTATGTGTCATTCACTGTTTTAAGTGCTGGGCATGTATCATATTGTTTAATCCTCACAACAATCCCATTAGGAAAATGTTGGCATTGTCTCCACTGTATAAACAAAGAATCTGGTGGGCACTGAGGTTGTATAACTCACTCCAAGTCCCACAGCTAGAAAGTGTCAAAGTTGGCTCTAAACCCAGGCTGGTTGCCTCTAGAGTCTCTGCTCTTAATAGACAAGCTTTATAGCCAAGGAGGAGATGTCCTGTGGTCAGGCCACAGCTGGAATATTCTGTTCTGTTTTGGGCACTCGCACACGCGCGCACACACACACACACACACACACACACACACACTTCAGAAATGGGATGTAATCACAGGAAGTTGAATAGGATATGAGGAGACTAAAAACCATGAAGGTGGGTGTGAGAAACAGGAATAGTTTTTTGCTGATGACAGTCTCATCATGCTTGAAGGGGGATGATAAAGAAAAGGGACTGAACTTGTTTTTCATGTCCCAAGGAGTAAAACCAGGACCAACAGTAGAGATTACTTGGAGCTATATTTTAATTTAAGGAAGAACTTTTCCAGAATTCCATGAGAAATCAACTACTTTGGAAATAGTCCCATTACTGAAAATCATAAGCTCATCAAGCTCCAGGGGTAGAAGAAACTCTAAAGAAATGTCATCTAATCACCCTAAGGACACTTGGATCACCTTCACAGCACCCTCGTAAAAGGTCTTCTCAAACATTCCAGAGACAACGCACCCAACGGCACACTCTTTTTTTTTTTTTGTCAGAGTTACACATGCACACAGTTGAAGGAGTTTGAATAGTTCTATAAGATTCATTAAGAAAAACAAAAGTCCTTCCCTTCAGGCATCCACTTTTAATTTTTTTAAGTCATTCTTTTAGAAAGATATACGTCTATATTTCAAAATAACATGCTTGTATTACTATTTCTTGACTTTTTAGTACTAGGCTTTCTCCGTTAACTACACATAATGTTAGATGAAGATTTGTTCTTTCTTTCCCCACCCGCAATATACATACACACCCTCTACATTTCTTTTTTATTCCAATATAGTTTAGGTAGTGATTTTGGTTAGATCAGTATTTTGTGTTCACGTTATTATACTACATAACTACATAAACATTATTTAAAGCTCAGTCATGATGTAAACCACGATTATTTTTATTTCCTATACAACTCTGTGTTTCCCCTGAAATGAATAAAACGTCTTACATTTTTGCCTTTGCTTGATTTTCTATGTACTTATCAGTAGTTAGTTCAAACCCCTAATTTTCTGCCAAATATCTGAATTTCTTCTCAAGACATTCAGGCAGTGATATTCTAGCCATTTCACCTCTTTGAACAAGCCTCTCTCAGAGCCTCCTGGCTTATTCTAACGTGGACTGGTTACCCCACAAGCTTTGCACAGAGCTGCCATCTGGGAACTTCCCTTTACCAACACCTGGACATTCCCTTCACTTTTCTCCCATTTCCTGTATCTCCTGTCCTTCTGTTTTTTTGGTGTTCTCCATTGTTATAGTCATGCTAAAGAGTAGCTTCTTGAGAAAGGTTGTGTGGAAGGTAAATTTTTGAAGCTTTTCCAGACTAAATTTGTCTTTATTCTACCTTATACTTGATTCAAAATTGTATTCTAGCTTCTAGCGTCACTGTTGACAAGTCTAGAGTCATTCTGATAGCTGGTTCTTTGTATCTGACCTGTCTTGTCCTCCTTGAAGCTTTTAAGATCTCCTTGTCTTAAGTGTTCTGACATTTCACGATGTGGTCTTGGGTGTGGGTCTATTTTCTTATATTGTGGTAGGTGTTCAATAGGCAATTTCAGTCAGGAAATCATGTCTTCCAGTTCTGTGAAGTGCACTTGAATTACTTTGTTGATAATTTCTTCCCTTTAGTTTTCTCTGTTTCCTCTTTCAAACACTCTTCAAATACTGTATTTCCTGGATTGAACTTCTAATTATTTTATATTACTTTTTCTCTCCTGTTTTCTAACTCTTTTCTTTCTATTCTAATTTCTGAAATGATTCTTCAACATCCTCTTCCAACCCTTCTATTCAAATATTCATTTTTGATGTTGTTATTAATTCCCAAGAGTTTCTTTTTGTTCTATTAGTTGTGTGTTCTAGCTTCCTATTTTCATTTTTCAGTTAAAATATTTTATTTTCTATCTCTAAAAATATTAATAATTATTTTCCTTGAAGGTTCCTTCTCCTTGCATAATCTCCCCCCACCCCAAGTTAGCTTTCTCCAGGTATTGCGGGTATTTATTTGACTGTTTTGGTCCTGATCTTTCATTTGAGGCTGTTCACAGTGATCTGTTATTCCTTGGTTGTCTGCTCTTTAATAAAGGGACTAAAAAGCTAATTGGAAGCTCTGAACTTTGAATGTGGCCTGTCCAATTTTGGTTACACTGTAAGATAATCTAGCTGAGTTGTTTGTTAGGGAACCTCCGACTTTAGAAACATCAGGTGTTTCTTCTTGAGCTGGTCAGGTATGCCAGAGTATACTCTTCTGTTCTCTTTGAAAGTTGGAGTCTGGCTGACAGAAGTCTAAGAGCCCAGGGGTGTTTTCAGATAATACCTCTGCCACTGCCCTCACCTATGCTTGAATCCTCTGTCCAAAAACTGTGTTTTATTGACTCCAGAGGAAAAAAACTCCAGGCTTCTGCTAAGGTTGGAGTGGGGATGTAGCAGTGATCTAGCATTGCTGAATTGTTGGAGGGAGGGGTTCAGGGCTCTATAACTACTTCTGAATTTTTCTATCAGTCACCCAATTTTAGGCCTTCCCCTTCACTCTGATCCATAGGTAGCTGGTGCTGCCCATTCCAATGCCTTTGAGGGATTTGAAGTTAAGGTCAAAGAATTCACAACTTTTCCTACTATAATCTTAACACTCACCTTTCCTAAATCTGTTAAGTCAATTAGCACAATTACCCTTGCCCATCTGCTATCATCTTCACAACTGGCCTCCTCTCTCATTCTCCTATCCTTGAGGGTTTGTGCCCTTTAAAAACAATCTTTCGTTTAGTTTTAGTGGTTTGGGGAGGGAGAAAGAACTAAAAAGGTGTGTTCAATCTGCCATCTTTAGCCCTCAAATCTCCTCCATTCCATTTTTGGGCAGTTATGGCAGGAAGTTCCTTCCTATTGGTGTGACCTCTTTAGAGAAAAACTGGCCATTCTATCAAAATTTTAAATGCAAATAAATTTCAGTCCAGCAATTCTACTGCTAAAAATTGTTCTAAACATATATTCATAAAAGTTGGGCAATATAAGTTCATAATACATAAGTATACAATAAATGTACATAAATATCTAAATACATGAAGAAACAAATAGGAAATAGTCTAAATGTCTAGCAGTAGAAATATGAAAAAATAAATTATAGTAAGTCATCCCTCAATATTCATGGGAGCTTGTTTCCAGGACCCCAAATCCTAGGATGATCAAGTTCCTTATATAAAATGATGTCGTATTTGCACATAACCTATGCACATCCTCCCACATACTTTAAATCATCTCTAGATTACTTATAATACCTAATACAATGTAAATGCTATGTAAACAGATGTTATATTGTATTGTTTAGGGAATAATAAGAAAAAAAGGTCTGTGCATGTTTCATACAGACACAACCATCCATTTTTGTCTGAGCATTTTTGACCTATGGTTGGTTGAATTCACTGATGCAGAACCCGCAGATACGAAGGCCGATTGTATATGTATATGATGTGAGACCTTCCAGCTGTTTAAAAGAAAGAGGTAGGTCTGTGTAGAGGCATACAAGCAGAGAGACTAAAGACTATGAACTCTGAAGCCACGGTTCATATGCCAGCTTTGCCACTGCGTGACCTCAGCCAACTTGTTTAGTTTCTCTCTCTTCTGCTCATCTATAAAATGGGATTGAATCAGTTTCCTATGCTATATGGCAAATTACCACAAATTTAGAGGCTTAAAGCAGTACATATTTATTATCTCACTGTTTCTATGAGTCAGAAGGTACAGGCAGGACTTAGCTGGGGCCTCTGCTCCGGGTTCCACATACCTGTAATCAAGGTGTCGGATGGGGTGTGTTCTCATCTGGAGGAAGACTGCTTTCAAGCTGGAGAAGAATCTGCTTTCAAGCTCACTCAAGTTGTTCGCAGAATTCACTTCCTTGTGTCTGCAGGACTAAGGGACCCAGCTTCATGCTGGTTGTCAACTTAAGGCCACCTCAGCCCCTAGAGCTTGTCCTCAGCTTCTACAAGGCACCTTCAGTTCTAAGCAACATAGTCGCTCCACTGAGTCAGCATAGTCTCTAAAGCTAGTCGGCTGGCAAGACAGAGACTTGTATAATGGCTTGTATAATCATGGGAGTGACACTCATCACCTTTGCCTATTCAGTTAGAACAAAGTCACAGGTCCTATCCACACTCAAGGGGAGGGGATTATACAAGGATGTGAACCCCAAGAGGCAGATACCATTTTGGGGGGGCACCCTTGGGTCAATCTGCTCCAGAGGCTAACAACGGGGCAAATCTCAAAGGGCTGTTGTGAGAATTGAATGAGTTATTATATAGAAGAAAGCAACTAGGCAATGCCTGGTTTATAGTTAGCACCAAATAAATACTAGCAATTGTTATTTTTATCATCATCACACCTGATGATTTATAAATATATCAAAGAAATATTATAAAGTGAAAAAGCAAGTTGCAGAACATTAGACAATATAATTTATTTACAAATTTTAAAACATACAAACATATGTTCAGACATATGTATAGAAATTTTCTGTTAACTGTTAATATTTATGGGGGAAAATAAGGCTTCAAGAAGAATAAAGTGCCCCTCTGCATTGTATTGAAATATGTTTCATATATAAAGCACTGGTGACTATCCCTTGGTCACTCTTTCATGAATGAACTCCAATTTTTCAGTGTTTGTCAAAGGGACTGCTATGAGCATGTGTAATGGGACAATTCTTAATTTTGAAGGAATTTCCTGTGCTTTGAGATCATTTAAATGCCAAGGCCCCTGCCCACTAAGAGCCATCAGTGGCCCCCTAGTCCTGTGACAACACCAAATGCCCTCCACCATATTTTCAAAAACCTTTTGGGTGAATGGGGAGGTTTTCTGTCCCTGGTTAAAAATCACTATGACCTTTTAAAAAGATGGTACCCAGAATTGCTGCACAGGTGGGCAGGTGACATGTACCAGAACTTACAGGAGCCCTTCAAACCCTGAGATTCCAAGAAATTACTCATCCAACCCAACTGTATTTTGGCTGCTCAATCCACCAGTGTTTGTAGGAACTAGAAATTTTCTTCTAAACCCACACTTCTGGGCAAGATCCTAACCTCCAAACTTATTTAATTCAACTCAGCAGTAATTTATTGAGATTTTATGCACAAAGCATTGTACTTGATGCTATGAGAGGGAAAAAAAAAGAATTTTAAGATGTGATCTCTTTCTCAAAGAGCTTCTAGTCCAGTTGGAGTGGATAAGATGAAACTATCAGAAACAGTAGGAAACAACACAAGGGAGAGTATGATTAAGGGCCAGACTTCTTCTACCACCAGTGATACCGCTTGCTAATGTTTCTTTATGACTTATCCTATGGCCCCTTCACAGTTTTCCACCTTAAGAGGGAAAGAATACATCCATCCCACACCATGGCAAAGGGGAAGGGTTATCCAGATTAACTTAGGCCCATCAAGACTTAGTCCAGGAACAAGTGTGGCTCTATCCCACTAAATGTCAGGAATTTCCCCTTCCAGTCATTGTGACTATCAAGAAATGTCCCCACGCATTTTCAAATACCTTTGGGGGTTAAGTATCGCAAAGGTTGAGTACTTTTTTTTTAAAGGTAGTTGCTACACAGTGGAAGATAAGCACAATAGCATTTGCGGAGATAACTATAAAATCCAGTCCTATATCATCCCCATTTTAGAGGTGAAAAAACTGAGGCTTAGAGAGTCTAAGTAACTTGCCCAAAGTTACTTTGTGATCATAGGCAAGTCTTTAAACCTCTCTAATCTGCAACTACTTCTTCTTTTTTTTATTTCAAAATATTAAGGGGATACAAATGTTTTTGTTACATGGATAGCTTTTATAATGCTTGTCAGGGTTTTTAGTGCGACCACCACCCAAATAGTATACCCAATAGGTAAGTTTTCCCTCCTCCCTTCTTAATTTCCAATGACCTTTACATCTGTTTGTGCCCATGTGTGCTCATGGATTAGTTCCCAAATATTAGAGAGTACATGTAATGTTTGTTTTTCCATTCCTGAGACACTTTGCTTAGTATAATATTCTCCAGTTCCACCCAGGTTGCTGCATAAATTATTTCATCACTTTTTTATGGCTGTGTAGTACTCCATGGCATATATATATACCACATTTTCTTAAGTCACTCATGAATTGATGGGCACTTAGTTTAATTCCACATCTTTGCAGTTGTGAATTGTGTTGCAATAAACATTCTAGTGCAGGTGTCTTTTTGATAAAATGACTTCTTTTCCTTTGAGTAGATACTCACAGTGGGACCTTTGGGCCAAATGGTAAGTCTACATTTATTTCTGTATTCCATAGAGGTTGTGCTAATTTGCAGTCCCACAAACAGTATGTAAGATTTCCTTTCTCTCTGCATCCACACCAGCATCTATTGTTTTTTGACTTTTTAATAATGGTCATTCTGACAGAGATAAGGTACTATCTTGTTGTGGTTTTAATTTGCTTTTCCCTGATTATTAGTGATGTGGAGCATTTTTTCATATGTTTGTTGGCCATTTGTCTATCTTCTTTTGAAAAACTTCTGTTCATATTTTTTGCCCACTTTTTAATGGAGTTATTTTTTCTTGCTGATTTATTTGAGTTCTTTGTAGATTCTGGATATTAGCTCTTTATCAGTTGTATAGTTTGCAAATATTTTCCCCCATTCTGTAGGTTGTCTATTTACCCTGTTGATTGTCATGCTAGAGTGAAGTAGCATCATCATAGCTCACTGCAACCTCAAGCCCCTGGGCTCAAGCAAGCAATTCTCCTGCTTCAACCTCCCGAGTAGCTGGGACTACAGGTGCATGTCACCACACCTGGCTAGTTTTTTGGTCTCCCTGTCTCAGCCTCCCAAAGTGCTAGGATTACAGGAGTGAGCCACCACACCCACCAAGAAGCTTTTTAATTTAATCGAGTCCCATGTATTTATTTTTGTTGTTGCTATATTTGCCTTTGGGGGTTTAGTCATAAATTCTTTGCCTAGGCCAATGTCTAAAAGTAGCACACTGAATTCAATAGCATATTACAAAGATAATTCACCATGATCAACTGGGTTTCATCCCAGGGATGCAAGGATGGTTCAACACATGCAAATCAATAAAAGTGATTCACTACATAAACAGAAGCAAAAACAAAGACTATATGATCTTCTCAATAGATCCAGAAAAAGCATTTGACAAAATTCATCACCCTTTCATGATAACAACACTTAAAAAACTAGGCATAGAAGGAATATACTTCAAAATAATAAAAGCCATATATGACAAACCCACAGCCAACATCACAGTGAATGGGGAAAAGTTGAAAGAATTCCCCCTAAAAACTGAAACAAGACAAGGGGGCCCACTGTCACCACTTCTGTTCAACTGGAAGTCCTAGCAAGAGCAATCAGGCAAGAGAAAGAAATAAAGGGTATCTAAATCATGAAAAATGAAGTCAAACTACCCCATTTCACAGACAATATGATCTTGTACCTAGAAAATCCTAAAGATTCCACCAAAAGACTCCTAGAATAGATAAATAAATTCAGAAAAATCTCAGGTTACAAAATCAATGTACACAAATAAGTAGTATTTCTATATACTAATAACAGTCAAGTTGAGAGTCAAATCAAAGACTCAATGCCATTCACAATAGCTATGAAGAAAATAAAATACCTAGGAATGTACTTAACCAAGGAGGAGAAATATCTCTATAAGGAGAACTACAAAACACTGTTGAAAGAAATTGCAGATGACACAAACAAATGGAAAAACATTTCATGCTCATGGATTGGTAGAATCAACATTGTTAAAATGTCCATACTGCCCAAAGTGATTTACAGATTCAACACAATTTCCATCAAAATATCAACGTCATATTTCACAGATCTAGAAAAAATAGTTTTACACTTCATTTGGAACCCAAAAAGAGACCAAATAGCCAAAGCAATCTTAAGCAAAAAGAACAAATCTGGAGACGTTACATTACCAGACTTCAAATTATACTACAAGACTATAGTAACCAAAATAGCATGGTACTTGTATAAAAGTACAGACATAGACCAACGGAACAAAATAGAGAACCCAGATACAAAACCATATACCTATGACCAACTGATCTTTGACAAAGAAGACAACAATATACACTGGGGAAAGAAACCCTATTCAATAAATGGTGCTGGGAAAACTGGATAGCCACAAGTAGAAGAATAAAACAGGACCTCTATCATTGCCATATATAAAAATTAACTCAAGATGGATAAAAGACTTAAATGTAAGGCATGAAACCATAAAAATACTTCTATCATAGGGAGCTACCATCAGGAAGTTTGCAAATTTTGTAATCTTTATGTAAGCTGAGCACACACATTTGAACATGTGTGTGCACTTATAACCTGCCTCCATTCCAGAAGAGAACAGTGAAAACCTTAGAGATGACATCAAATGACCTCTACCAAAATTGTCTCAAATATTATAATTTATATTCCTTCCTAACTTAACTTCTGTCCCCCGTGGCCCCGGGGAAAGGACAGAAATCAATTAGTTGGCAATTATAACAGGTTAGCCCTTAAGATATGACAGATGAATTCGATGTAATCCCCAAAGGGGAATATCTGAGCAAACTTAAAAGGAACTTGGTGTGAGCATTGTGTGCTCTGCCTCTCAATCAGTAGGCCCTGAATTATTCCAGTGTCTCACTGCTTACCTCACTCTTCTCTTGATCTTGCCACCGTGTGGGGCAAGTCTGCTGTAACTGCCTTCCTAGCAGTGTTCTACTCAAGCACAGAAGCCTCTTCCAAAAACACCCCCAAATTCCTGGAAAACCATTCCTCACCCTATGAGCAGGCTTCCTCACCCCAGTTCCTGAAGCCCCAGCTTGGTGGTCATGTTCCACTGATTAATCAGAAAGAGAAGGTGGTTTCCGGGATTCTTACTCCACCACACACTCACTGAAGGCAAATATTTCCCAAAGAATAGCTATTCATTGCTTGGTCTTTTACCTTCCAGCCTTCATCATTCTTTCCAAAGTCTAAGGAGGGTAGACTTTGCAAAGTACCCAGAATGATGCTACATTCTTTCTTTATTTATTCAATCATTTATTCATTTAACAAATAGACACTAGGTATCTCCTCTGTGCAAAGCTCTGTCTTTTGGGAATTTATAGATGAGTGGGAGATAGAGAGCGCGGACAATTATAATCCAAAAGACACTTGCCTCCCTGGAGCTGCTTTTAAGATCATTCATGTTATTTGCAGAATTCATTCCTTGTGTCTGCAAGACTGAGGACCCTATGCTTAAGGGAGAGGGAGTCAGGGAAGAGTTCACAAAGGAAGTAGTACCGATGCTGCTCCACTCTTCCCAGGTGGACAGGAAGAGTTAGGAAGAGGACATTTCAGAAAAATTAAACAGCAGCACAAAGGCATAGCATATGGCATGTTCATATCAGACATATGAATGTCTGTCTGGTAGCTCAGCCTTACTGATGCTCAAAGTTTGAAAAGAGAGTGGCAAGGTCATAAGGCTGGTCAAGTACTCAGGGGCCAGATTTTGAAAGGTTTGCATGCAAGATTAAGAGGTTGAAATGGGGAGCCACCGAAACAATTTGGGATTTTTGTTTTGTTTTGTTTAATTAATTTTGTTTTAATTGACAAATAAAAATTGTATATATCATGTACATGATGTTTTGAAATATGTATACACTCTGGAATGGCTAAATTGAGCTAATTAACATATGCATTACCTTACATGCTTACCATTTTTTGTGGTGAGAACACAAAATCTACTGTCTTTGCAATTTTCAAGAAAACAATATACTGTTACTGACTATAGTCACCACATTGTACCAGAGATTTCTTGAACTTATTCCACCTACCTAACTGGGATTTTGTATCCTTTGACCAACATCTCCCCACCCTACCCCATCCCCAGTGAAGTATTTTGAATCAGAGAATGACATGATCAGATCTTGTGTCAGAAAGATCACACTTCCCACCTCCACCCTCACCCCTGTGCCCAGCAGTAAGAACAGAGCAGATGAAGGGGAATGCACAGGGAGGATTTGAGGCAAGACCTGGCAGGCTGTGATGGGGTCTTAACTGTGCAGTGACCATGCAAGAGGAGAGAAAGGAGTAGATCAAGGAGAATTTGATGAGGCTGAAGTTGCTGGTGAGGGTGAGGGAAGACTTCACCTCAACAACACATTTGGAGGAGAAGTGTGTCTGAGTCCAGGTTGGGGCCTGTTGACTTGGAGATGCCCATGGGACACACGAGAAGAGATATCCAGGAAGGGTCAAGGGCTCCCTCCAAGGTTAGGCTGGGATAAACATATGTGGCAGTCACACCCATAGAAATGTGGTGGCTGAAGTCACAGCAGATGATGCTGGAATTCCCCAGGGCTCTCCCTGAGTGACGGGAGGAGAAAAGAGAGCCCACGATAGATTCATGGGAACACACAAAGAAGTCATATGGAGACTACAAAGACATTGAGACAAACAATAAATGTGGTTGACTCCTCCTTTGGATCCTGACATTGTTTCTTCTCTTTCATATAATATAGGTGTGGACAAATTGGACCAATAATATCTTGTACATTGCTATATTTGAGGGCTTAAAGTAGTACGCACAGTAAAAATTGCAGCAAACTATGATTCCTTGTCTGCTCAAATCAAGGTATAGCACACTTGCCCTACAGCTATGTGGCACTGTTTGCATAGGTGTCTTTGCGCGGGCCCAGTTGCATTACTGTGTGAGTAAGGGTAGAGTTGGGGAAAGACACACAGGACTATTTCCCTTTTCTGGAGCTGCAGATGTGGGGGATGGGGGCAGAGGAGGAGAGTGTGAATATCAAGACATTGAGCTAAAGGACACATGATGTCAAGAGTGGTAGAGGTGAATCTCCAGGGACAGACAACAGAGGAAAAGACAAATATCTCAGTGACACATGGGAAAAGGGATTTTCCTCCTTTATTTTAAAAGCCGTGTTGGGTGTGTGTGCACACACATGCACATGTACCTAATGGAACGCATTTAAAACCCCAGTTGCCATCATATGATGAACATATAATTTATTTAAGCCTTGATTTCTATGATATGGAGACTTCTTTATCCATAGAATTGGAAAAATGTGATCTCCACCATTAGAAATTATGATAGTGTTTACATCTGGAGGGCATTTATTGATGAGAAAGGAGTTGGACGGAGTTGTATGGGGTAATAGAAATGTTCTATATCTTGATCTGGGTGGTGGTTAAATAGGTAATACATATGTAAAAATTCTTCAGGCTGAACATCTAAGACTTGTGTGCTTTACTATATGTAAATTCTGTATCAATAAAAATAGGTAATTTGAAACAAATTAAATATAGCATACATTCTCCATCCTCCCCCCCCTCCCCGCGCGTGCACACACACACACAGACATACACACAACAGATGAATACACAATAAGGTCTATGTTGCCCAGGAAAGAAAATGAAATCAGAAGAGGACTAATCCACTGGAAATCCAGGCAAGTGGAAGGAATTGGAGAATCCCATGAGATCCAAGGGCTGATGCAATGAAAAAGGGAATGATAAAGCCGAGCTGAGGGTGGGTGTCACCAAGATGAAATAGCCCTGCCAGATGGCAAAGTCCAAGGTAGGGCTGTTGGTCTGAGAGGCTGCAATGGAAAGGAGGTGAAGATCATTGGAACTGAGGTCTCCAAGAGAATGGAACATTAGAAGCATCCACTACGTAGTCACTAAGGGTCCCCAAGAAGAGAGAAGGAGGAGTAGTTCTAGATGTCAAAGATCTTAAAGCATCTGAGGAAGTAGCCAAGGGATGAGATGGCAGCTTGAGATGATAGCAAACCACTCAAGTGATTCACGAATGTTTTTTGATGAGAGACAAGGGGAAAATTGAAGTAACTGATACAGGGTATAGGGTACTCCTTGGGAAATGGAATTAAGTGAAAATGGAAAGTTAAAGGTTAGTGTTATATTCTTGAGAGGGAAGGGAGAATTGTCGGTGTTAGGTCACCTTCTGTTTGCCTCTGTGCTATCCAACACTAATAAACTATCTAGACTCCCCCAACTTCCCCACACCAACTAGGAGTTCCTTAAGGACAGTGCCCCTCACAATGCCTGGGGTGAAATGAGGGTCCAGTGAATGAAAAGAAGAAAGAAAAGAAAAGAAGGAAGGTAGCAGGGGAGGGTCTAAATTCTATGGAAAACATCAGGCTACAATTTTTTTAAGTAAATTAAACTATGCCATAGTAGAATAAGTGGGGTCCAAAATTTTAACGTAGGAAAATACAGTATTATGACACTGAAAGGTTATTAGAAAATAATATTTTAAAATTTAAAAACATTTGTATTTATTATATATTTAGGCAAATGACTTATGAATGAACTGACCAAGTATCAAATGATTAGAAGGAAGTCACTTTCTAGCCCCTCCCCAAAAGATAAATACTATAATGAACCACATCCCCAAGAAGCAGGGTTGAAATGAGGGTGGGAGCCAATTGGCAATTGTATTATATTAGATGTCATGTTATCATGGGTGGAGTGTGCCAAGTTTTACTGTATCAAACAGAGTGTGATTCAAGAAGCATCATCATCACCACCACCACCACCACCATTATCATCATGATCACACCCACTCCTCTGCAAAGAATGTTGTTTTTCAAAGTTTCTAAGTGGCCCCAGTGGAAACCAGAATCTGCATGTGTCTAGATAGGAATCAGAAGCTTAATCGACCTGTAAAAATTTCTTCTAGGAATTCAGATAAGCTCTCATAGATGACTATCTGTTTCAAGGGACACAGAATAGCAGAGTCAAGGGAGGCGAGCAGAGGAGACAGCAGCTCCCAAGAGTCTGGCTGGGAGAAACTTGTCAAGCTCAGCATGGTCTTCTCATACATTCTCTGGGCTCTTTCCCCTCTTCAGCTCTTCATCTTTCACTACCTTCCTCCTTGTTGCTCTCATCAGGGCAGAAATCATTCTGATAAATCAAGGAATCAGAGACTAATTAAACCATCTCCCCAGGGAATTGTGAAAAGAGGGCAGTGTCATGAGGGAAGGTTATCTCTAAGGGTAAACTTTAGGCATCAAGGAACTAGATCTGATAGCAATTTGGAAAACTGAAATTGCACCATCTAGGCACCTATCTGTGATAGCATCCGAGTCAACTCATCAGTATTCAGGGATCTCCTAAAGAGCTCAGTCTCAGTTGTTCCAGCCCCTCTACAACTGGGCACTATGCCAGGGGTTGATTTCATAGCCTCCTTTGCAGGCTGTTTTCCAGCTTATATGAATTAAGATACACTGTATTTGGAGATTCTTTTAATATTTTAAGATGTCCTTTGAAGTACATGAAAATATCCTTCCATGAGGCCCCACCAGGGTGAAAAACTTTTGCTGTCAGCATCTCCTTGGGGCTACTTTATAAAAACTATAATAAAATCTATACCCACCCATAATCTTAGAAATTGTGAGTACTTTTATTTAATGTTTGAAAATGTGGGATATGTATAGGGAAGGTAAACCTGACTTAACATGTATGTAAAGGTCAGTTCTTTAACTAGGAAAATCATAGTACAAAATAGCACAGGTAAGACCAAGTAATTAATTAAAATCAAGTGGTCAGTCATTTTCACATGTACTCAGTCCATGTCTGCTTAATGTCACTATCACAAATGTGTCCTAGATTTAAACGCAAAGCATTTCTTCCTGATTAAACTGAAGATGTAGTGATTTATACACTGCATAATATAATCTGATAATAAAAAATACTTAATTTCTCTTAAAAGCACCCAAATTCATTCACTTACACCATGTGGAAAAGAAAGGATTCCAGATAAGGACTTAGTTGAAGCAGTAATAGACACAGAACAAAAACTTGGAGAAACTCCTTAATTACTTTTGCATAAAATGCAGAGTCCTGCAAAACATTTAAAAATTTATTCACTCAGCATCACAGATGCTGTCAGCAAAATCTTATTCAAGAAAAGATTTGCTTTTCCAACTCATGCAGACTTTCTTCTTCCTCAATTTAAACAAACTGAATAGGCCTGGTGATTAATCTAGAAGGATTATACTGTGTAAGAATAATACCTTAGAACAACTAAGAGGAATGCCTTGTTATATTAGCTCTGGGCAGAATTTCTACATCCCAAATAGTCATGAGTTATGGTTGACTGGAGTAATAGCCCTAGTTACACAGTAAACTGTTGTTCTTAAAGGGAATCTTCTCTTAAAGGGAGATTTACGGACTGCTTCTTTCAAAACTACAGCTCTCCAGGCCCCTCCCCAACACCTGTGAATTGGAATTTCTGAAAGTAGCGCTCAAGAATCTGTATTTTTATTTTATTTTTTTGTAGAGATGGGATCTCGTTATGTTGCCCAGGTTAGTCTCCAACTCCTGGCCTTAAATGATCCTCCTGCCTCGGCCTCCCAAAGTGCTGGGATTACAGGTGTGAGCTACCACTCCTGGCCAATCTGTATTTTTAAAGGCATTCCAGGTGATTCTTACGAACATTAACATTTGAGAGCTACTAAATTAAAGCTATATTTCTTCATATTCCTTTTGGATTCCAGAGAGTAATGAAATTTGCAATTCCCACTATTTCTTTCAGTTTATAAAACATCAGGGGAAAAAATCAAGTAAAATTAGCTCAAATGTCACTGCTGTCATGTGGTGGCTGTCCTACTAGGGATTAAGCTATTTATATATTCTCCTGAATTTTGGTTTCTTCCTCTGAAAATAGGGATAACAATATCTACTTCACAGGATTCAGGAGAATTAGATCATACAGATTAAGTCAGACTGGACACAAAACAGTAAACAGCTCCACCCTTGATCGATTACATGCACAAGGGATGAGGAATGATTTTACGCAGGAAGTGACAAAGTCTTCGTGATTTTGTTCAGTGACAAATCTGCTCTTAATTATAACACCAAACATGGAATAGTTGCCTCCAATCAACAGCCAATATTCCCAGTAAAAAACGAAGTGAGACAAGAATGTTCAGAACCACTGCAAGTACTTAACATTCTAGATGTTTGAGAAGTGATGAGACAAGAAAAAAAAGTATAAATGTCACAAAAGAAGCCAAGAAATATTTGAATGATATGATTACTAGTAAAACTCATATCAAGTAACATTTATTATTACAAATAGGACAATTTAGTAAGACAGTTAGAAAATATATAAAAGGCTTTCTTTCATTATAATGTAAATTTTAATAACAGCAAATTTTACATATAATGGAAAAATATTCTATTACCAAAGCACAACAAAACATAAAATACATAGGAATTAATCTAAAAAGAAATATATAGGACCTGCATATTTTGTAAAAATCAAAATTTTTTATGTTTTGTACCACAATTTTTAAAAGAAGATCAACGTTGGCAGGAAAAAAAAAACCCAAATTTTACTGAAATATGTAAAACATCTGAGAAATAGACATAAATTAACTTATTGAATGAGAAAAGTCAGCCTCATAAAATGTCAATTCATTCCGTAATAGTTTGTACATTTAATGCAGTTCCAATTAGAATTTTAAAAATGTTTTCTGAAATTTGAAAAAATTATTTCAAATTATTCCAGTGGTGCTGGTATAGGAGATATAGTGAGCTCAGTGAAATGGAAGAGAAAGTCCAGAAACTGACAAATGTGCATAAATACTAGCCATATAGTAAAGGTGGCATTTTAAATAAATAGGAAGATGAGGATTATTCAGTGAATAGGACTGGGACTTCTTTTAAAAAATAGTATAGAATTTTAATGTTGATGTCTTAAATTCAATCTATTTACCAAAATTAATTACATGTCAACTGAATAGTCAAATTTCTTTTTTAGGCTGGGCACCATGGCTCACACCTGTAATCCTAGCACTCTGGGAGGCCGAGGCTGGAGGATCTCTTGAGGTCAGGAATTCGAGACCAGCCTGAGCAAGAGTGGGACCCCATATCTACTAAAAATAGAAAAAATTAGCTGGATGTGGTGGTGCATGCCTGTAGTTCCAGCTACTGGGGAGGTTGAGGCAGGAGGATTGCTTGAGCCCAGGAGGTTGAGGTTGCAGTGAGCTATGACGACGCCACTGCACTCTCGCCCTGGGCGACAGAGGGAGACTCTCAGACCTTGCAGGGATGAATGAATAGTCAAATATTTTAAAATGAAAAAGCAAACAAAACCCTGAATGAAAATAGGGTATTTACATAATACTAAAATAAGAAAGACTTTACATATATTACACCATAGCAGAAACTATAAAGAAAAAAAATTGATGAATTTTGTTTTATAGGTCAAAAAGCCATACACAAAATAAAGAAAAACAGGGGAAAGTTTTTGCAACATAGATGACAGAGTCAATATCCTTACTATATAGAGGGTATCTTAAGTATATATAATAACTCACTTAGTTAGCAGTTATGCATATACACTGTTTAAAATGCTTTGCATATGTTAGCTTATTTAATCTTCACAACAACCCTCTGAGGTAGGCATGATTCCTCATTTTATAGATGAGAAAACTGAGGCATAGAAAGGCTAAGTAACTTAACCAGGGTCATATAGCTAGTAAGAGGAAGAGTGGGGTTTGGGCCCAGGCAGTGTGGGTCCTGGCTGATAACCACTCTGCTATGTTGCCAGTGAGTTAGTGGAGTTTCTGTACTAATACAAAGAAATTGAGAAAAAGATGAACAACATAGACAAAGCACCAAAAACTTAAGGAAGCAAATCACCAAAAAGTATATCTGACCATGAAACGCACATAAATATATTTAGATTCATAAGGAAAGAAATAGCATATTAAACATTGAGATACGATTTTATTATACCTATCAAATTGACAAAGATTTTTAAAAGTTAAGTGCCCGATGTTGGCCACAATACTGAGAAATGGACACTTTCATACACTGCTGGTGGGAAAGCAATCTGGTACCACCTTCATGAAGGGCAATGTGGCAATATTTATCCAAAGTCTTAAAATGTGCATGCCCTTTGACCCTAAATTTCACTTCTAGGAATTTATTCTGAAGAAAATGTCAAGTGAGTGCAAAGATATCTTTGTAATTCATTGCAATATTACATACGACAGAAAAAATGAAAATAATCTACATGTATAAAATTCAGCTAATAAAACCTACTAAGCTAATAAAAAATAATGTTGTAGAATATATTCCTTTTTTTTTTTTTGAGACAAGTTCTCACTCTGTCATCAGGGCTAGAGTGCAGTAGTGCAATCATAGCTCTCACTACAACCTCAAACTCCTGCGTAGACTATATTCTTGACATGAAAATATGGAAAGATAAATATAACATATTGCCAAATTATTTGGAAGTACAGTATGATAGCTCTTTTGTAATATAAATTTAAATGCCCAGGAAGATTAGGTAGATAGATAGATAGATAGACAGATGGAGATACAGATATAAAAATAATAATAATGGTGACTTCTGGGTAGTTGAATTATGAGTAGTTTTTCCCTTGTGCTTTTTGGTGTTTTCCAAATTTTCTCTATTGAGCATGTTCTGTAAATACGGGGGACAACACTCATTCTTAGGAAAAAGGAAAAAAAAAATCAGGAAGCATTTTTCCAGCCAAGGAATGGACAAAACAGTGTCAGGCTGCTGGAGGAAAAGAGCAGAGCAGAAGAAGAGTGTAAATAACAAGAGGAGAAGCCATTTCTAAGTGACAAGTGACAATTGGCTTATTGCAGACTCCTTTGATGGGACACTAAGGCTCCTTAGCAATGCAGTTAGCAAAATTCTAGAGAACCCTTTGAAAGAGCTCAAAAACACGATGAGAAGGGCATAATTCATTCAAGAACTCAGCCACCCCACAATGACTATTAATAGCTGGGCCAAGAATGGGGCAGCATAAACACAACAATGCGAGAGGTGAGATCTGAACCAGCAGGAAAGGAAAGCAATTCTCATAACCATCTTTGGTAAGAACTTGATTCACCAGTGCCTTAGGCCAGGAGGAACAGGAGTTCATATCATTCCTACTGCAAATCATTAATAATGTATTACACCTAATTATGTGAGCGTTAAGTATGTAGTAAATTATATTGAGCTCAAATTCCATGGAACATGCTCCTTCAATCTCAAGTGTTGTCTTCAGAGGTTAGAGCTAGAGGTTCCTTCACATGTCTGGATGAGCCCTGTCTGACTTCACATCAACGTTTCTGGTGGCTGGATTGGCTAACCTTCACAAAATGCTATTGTAACAATGGATTATACTATCTTGGAGGGTTCCTTAAGAAGAAAGCTTCTGGCACAATGCCAGCAGTCATAAATGTTGTTGAATTTATATTGTAAGCCCTGCAAGCAGGTTGTAGTTACTGGAGCTAGACGTTAGAGGTTGGACGCAAGAGACAAAAAAAAAAATGAAGTCTTTCAGCAACAACAAAACACCATCACTTTCAATTTCTACCACCAGTTAGATTAGAATAATTGAATGTTCTATCACAAATTTCAACACTAAAGGAGAATAATTTTGGTGTCAGAAAGGAGCTTTGAAATTATTCAATGATGTGTGGGGGGGAAATGCATCACAGAGGAATATTCTTTTCATTTGAAGAATGAAGATAGAAGTGATACAGAAAGCCTATGGAAGATTATTAGGCTATGGATAGTGATCGAGTCTCTCTCCATATTCATAATAGCATAGAAGAGGAAATAATCTCAGCTAAGTTAGGCAAGAACCTTCTGACTTGCAGGAGGGTTTGACACTCCAATGGTTTTCTTTTTTTTTTTTTTTTTACAAAAACTTGCTCATTTAATAGAAATGATTATATACAGTTGCTTACGTATATACTTACTTTTTTTTTTTTTTTTGAGACAGAGTCTCGCTTTGTTGCCCGGGCTAGAGTGAGTGCCGTGGCATCAGCCTAGCTCACAGCAACCTCAAACTCCTGGGCTTAAGCAATCCTTCTGCCTCAGCCTCCCGAGTAGCTGGGACTACAGGCATGCGCCACCATGCCCGGCTAATTTTTTCTATATATATATTGTAGTTGGCCAGATAATTTCTTTCTATTTTTAGTAGAGACGGGGTCTCGCTCTTGCTCAGGCTGGTCTCGAACTCCTGAGCTCAAAGGATCCACCGGCCTCGGCCTCCCAGAGTGCTAGGATTACAGGCGTGAGCCACCGCGCCTGGCCATTACGTATATACTTATAAAAACTATTGAATGGTTTTCTGAAGATGGTCATGGAGCCTTCCCTCCCCCAGACACATTTAAGAGCAGGAGGATGCCTAACCCCCTGTCTGGGGTGGTGGAGGGGAAGCCTCCATAGTGATAAAGACATGTACTCTGTGGCATTATACGGGGCTTTCTGGTCCTGTGTTTCTATAAACAATGGAGAGAGACTTATTTTTAGATTCTTAGCTATTACCTTTCTGTGTTGACCTTACAAATATTCATCACATACCCCTCCATCCTATCACATGTTTTTCCTCTTTATCTTTATGGAGCTATTTTGCTACTTGCTTGGGGAGAAGAGAAGAAATGCAGGTAAGTTATCCCCAGCTGCTGCTTTCTCAGAAAGGACTCTTTCCCCCAGCAGAATAATAATAACAACTATTAACACCTGCATGCATCCTCAATAGACTGTGCATATTTTCAGCTGCCCACACCCTGTCTTCAAAGCAGCTACTGCTTCTGAAAATTGTCTGCCAGGGAGTAAAGGGAAAAAATAGTGTGGAGAGGGAAAACAATTTCTTAGTTTTTTATAAAAATGGGAATATGTGTGTGTGTGTGTGTGTGTGTGTGTATGTGTGTGTAAAGCTGGATTAGACAGTACTTTTATAAGGTTGGAGTTGAAGACAAATTATAGAAACTCAGAATGAAGTTCGAACAAGGGTCAGGAGAGGGCTAGCACAGATCTAAAAACTAAAAATCAGTTTGTTCCTTGCCATAAAATTACTTTCTCCCTTAAAATAATTTTTATTCATCCTAATAATTAGCTGCGATTTTAGCAGGACTGGTTGGTCATTTTTATTTCTGGGACACATGTGTGGTCCTATTCACGTAAATGACTTTTTTTGCCAAATACAAAATGTGGCCAACATAGACATTCTTCTCACCTGCTCCTTCATCAGACACTTCTGGACTGGCCTTCCTTTAGAAGGATAAACGTCTTTGATGTATACTGCAGCTCTCAGAATTGATCAAGAAATTATCTGTCCACTCTTATAAATCAGTATATCTATCCACTCTTATAAGACAGCAACCTGGAAGAAAAACAAGAAAGGCCATGAACATATAGAGGACACTAGCTAATCAAATACACACAAGATTCTCACCACCCATTAATAATAACAAAAGAAGGAAGCTAAAAAACTGATAATATTCAACATTGATTCAAGTGTGGAGAAGCAGGTATGATTTGTGGGAGTAAAAACTAGTGTAATTTCTCAGAAGAGAAATTTGATAGCTCTATCAAATCTTTAAATGCATATATCTTTGCCCCAGAAAGCCCACTTCTGGATATTTATCTTACAGATATAATAATGCAAAGGTCTACGATCAGAGATATTTATTAAAGCTATATTTGAAATAGCAAAAAAAAAAAATCTGGATACAGCTTAAGTATCCATCAAAAAGAGGGACTAATTACAGCAATTATGGTACCTTCATATTGTGGAATATTATATAAATCCTTAAAAAGATCAGAAACCTGTCTGTAAACATATTTTAATTAAATTGTATTTAATACCCATATATGAATTTATTTTTAAAGTTAAATGATATTAAAAGCCTTAAAAAATTCCATAATTTTCCATTTCACCCTTCCCTAGTTTTCCAGTGCCTTCCCTGAAAACAATCCACATCTCACTATTGTATTAATAGCTGTCCTGTTTTCTGGCATTTACAAATGCCAGAACTGTTGTTTCTGGGAAACATGTAGTTCTGTTTATTTAAATGATTTTTTTTAGCAAATACAAAATATAAAAGTATAATTCAAGCCACATATTTAATTTTAAATTTTCTAGTAGCCACATTTTTAAAAATTAAAAGAAACAGGTAATACAAACTTTAATAATATCTTTTATTTAATCTAATATATTCAAAATATATCATTTCAACATGTAATCAATATAAAAATAATGAGGGGTTGTACATTTTTTTTACTAAGTCTTCAAAATTCAGTGAGTAGTTCACACTAACAGCATATCTCAGTTTGTACCAGCCACATTTCCAGTGCTCAGTAGTCACATGTGGCTAGTGACTATCATGTTGGATAGCACAGCTCTAAACAAAGAATACTGCTGTCTTTTGATTCATTATTGACTTCCTATTATGGATAGGTGGAGGTCTAGCTCTCTTAAGACTGGGCTTTGTCTCTCATGGCTTTGTAATACATTATACTCTTTTGATTAACTAAATATTCAGTATTTACATTATATATCCATGCAAATAAATCACAGCCAAGCACTACAGTATATGCTACAGTATATGTAGTATGCTATGATAATGCTTCCTTTCTTGTTTTTTCTTGTTTTGTTTTTCCAGAATTTAGTAATTGCCTTATTTTTTTTATTAACTTGAGAATCTTTATACCTATTATACTAATTCTTCTACTCCATACAATGGCCTTTTAGGACAGTGTTCCACTAGTCAGTCCCATCAGGTAATCTATCAATTCTCAGTGGTCTCCTATCTTCTATTTGTTTGCTTTATACTCTCATTCTGATCAACCTCATCCACTAGTAGTTTCATACAGTTAAAAAGACTAGTCTAATATCCACACTACCCAAAGTGATCTACAGATTCAATGCATCCTATCAAAATCCCAGTGATATTTTTTGCAGAGATAGAAAAAACACATCCTAAAATTCATATGGAACCTCAAGGGACTGCAAATAACCAAAACAACTTTGGAAAAGAACAAATTTGCAGGACTTACACTTCCTGATTTTAAAACAATTACAGATCTACAGTAATCAAAATAGTATGATACTGACATAAAGACAGATATATAGACTAATGGAATACAATAGAAAGCCCAGAATAAACTCTCACATAGATGGTCAAATGATCTTTGACACAGGTGCCAAGGCCACTCAATGGGAAAGGATAGTCTTTTTAACAAATAGTGCTGTGAAAACAGTATATCTACATGCAAAAAAATGAAGTTGGACCCTTATCTTCCAATATCTCTATCTACAAAAACTAACTCAAAATGGATTAAAGACTAAACATAAGACCCCAAACAATAAATTTGCCAGAAGAAAATATTGGGGAAAGCTTCATAACATTGTATTTGGCAGTGATTTCTTGAATATAACACCAAAAGCACAGGTAACAGAAGCAAAATTAGACAAATGGGACTACATCAAATTTTTAAAAGTTTTAAAAGTTTTATACATCAAAGACACAATCAACAGAGTAAAAAGGCAACCTACAGAATGGGAGAAAATATTTGCAAATCATATATCTGATAATGGATTAATATCTAGAACTTCTACAACTCAGGGAAAAAAATCAAATAACCCAATTTAAAAATGGCCAAAGAACTTGAATACACATTTTCCAAAGATGATATACAAATGGCTAACAGTCACAATGCTCAACATCACTAATCAGCAAAGGAATGCAAATCAAAACCACAATGTGATATCACTTTACACTCATTAGCATGGCTGCTATTTAAAAAAAAAACAGAAAATAAATATTGGCAAAGATATGGAAAAATTAGAACACTGCACTGTTTGTGAATTGGAAATGGTGCAACCACTATGGAAAACAGTATGGTGGTTTCACACAAAATTAAAAATAGGACTACCATATGATCCAGCAATTCCACTCCAAATAGATTCAAAATAACTGAAAGCGGGAACTCAAATTGATATTTGCACACCCATATTTATAGCAAGAGTATTCACAATAGCCAAGAGGTGGAAGCAACCTAAATTTCCATTTGTGGATGAATGTATTAACAAAATGTGATATAAACATACAATGGAATATTATCCAGCCTTAAGATGAAAGAAAATCTGTCACATGTTCCAAAATGGATGAACCTGAGGACTTTATGCTAAATGAAAGAAGTCAGTCACCAAAAGACAAATACTGTCTGAATCCACTTATGTGAGGTATCCAACGTAGTCAAATTCATAGAAACAGAAAGTAGAATTGAATTGTGGTTACCAAGTGAAGAGGAGGGGGAATGGGGAGTTCATCATTTAATGGATACAGACTTTCAGTTTTGCAAGATGAAAGAGTTCTGGAGATCTGTTTCACAACAATGTGAATATACTTGGCACTACTGAACAGCACAATTAAAAGTGGTTAGGATGTTAGATTTTATATGTTTCTTACCATAATTTTTAAAAAAGACTGGTACAATGGCAAAAGGCTTGGCAATGACAGTACTCAACCAGTCTCCTGAGTCATGGTGCTCCAACGTGCACTGATTGCCGTCTATATGTGATACATAATTGTCATCCTGGGATCCCCCTTCAACACTCTCCAGGAGATTCCCTTCCCTTCTCCACAGCGACAGATCTTCTGGTTTTTGTATTCGATGCTTTCCTCTTACTTGGCTTATTCACTTGTCTATATGGAATGTATCCTCTAGGAGCTTCCTCAGAAGGAGGACTTAAAGTTTGTTTTTTTTTTAGATTTGCCTGCCTGAAAGTATCTTTTTTCCATCTTCTTATTTGGCTTGCTATAGACATCTAGATTGGAAATGTCTGTCACATTTTTTAAAGCATTGTCTATTATCTTCTAGCTTTCAGTGCTGCTGCTGAGAAGTTGCTCATCCCTTGGGCATGGCCTGTTTTTTCTCTCTGGGAGCTTACAGAATCTCCCTTATTCCTAATTGTACATTGAAGGTATTTTTTATCCATCAACTAGGCAATCATTACCACCCTTTAATCTCAAAATTCATGTCCATCAGTTCTGAAAAATATTCTCTCCTCATGTTCTCTGATCTCTTTTTCTTTCTGGGACTTCTACTGTTATATTTTTGGACCTTCAGGATTCATCCTCTTTTTTTCGTCTGTTTGCTTCCCTATTTTCAACTCTTTCCTTTTGCTCTACTTGCTGGAAACTTTCTTATCCAACCCCTCTTTTGAATTTTTTACTTCTGATATCTTTCCAACATCCAGGGGTTCTTTCTGTTTCCAAACATTACTTTTCTTTCATCCTCCCTAGTAATCCTTTACAAACATTACTTTTTTATAGCATCCTGTTTTTCTTTCATGGAAGAAATATTTTCCCTGAGAATATTAATGTTAGGTATCTTCTACCTGTACAAGTTGCTTTTCTGTTTATTTCAGACTTGCCTGTGTTAGATGCTGCCCTCATTCACATAGCTGGTTGTCTGCTCATGTTTAGAAGAAGGGGAGAAGGGTTGATTGGAAGCCTTAAGCTTGAGGCTGGGAGCACTGACTTTGACCTTCACTGTAGACTGATCTAGGTGATACAGGGTCTGTATCTTTATGTCTTTCTGCGTGCACAGGTCAGATTCTCTTGGGTGTACTCTTCCAACCTCTACCTGGAGGGTGAAGGCTTGACTGCTGAACTTGGTGTGCCAAGTGGGTAAAAGTCTTCAGTATGCATATGGTCATTAATTACCCCCATTTTCAGTACAGAGTTTGTGCCTTCACCTGTGCCTTGCATCCACAGTCCAGAAACCCTGCTACTCACATCTGCTCTCTTCTTACTACCCGGATACACATACTTACGGCTATCCACTGCTGAGCCTTTGAGCATCCTGAATCAGAGCAGGTGGTTCTCTGCTTTCTCCATGGCCAGTTTGGGATTCAGCTTTCCTGGGTCTACTATATCCATTGCCACTCATCCACTTGCCTTTCTGCTTCCAAAATTTTTAAGAACTTTTGCTTCCTCTCCTATTTGCTCCACCCTTATGAATTTTGGTCTTAAAAATAAATCCCTTTCTGTAGTTTTAATGGAGTTTTTGGACTACAGAAAAATTATGTGTTCAAGCTACCATAACTCAGAAGTCCCCCAAATAAATCTATTTTTTAAAAAAGGAAAAAATTCATTCAGAACACATAATATAGTATATTCCCATTTATGAGAAAAAAAAGACTAGACTATATATAGGCTGATAGAGATAAAAAAGACATCTGGAAAAATAAATGAAGATGAGGGTTTTTTTTTTACTTTTCACCTTATTCCCTTCTGTACTGGTTGGTTTCTTTTTCAAATGCTATAAGCATGAATAACTTGTGAAAACCTAGTTTTAAAAAAACATTTTAAAGATCTAGTTAAAAAAAGGAAAATCATATTTAAGAAAGAGAGCATGTCACAGTCCAGCATGAACCCATCACCTGCTCTAGCTTGTCCATGGTATCAGAGACGGTTAGAACCAATCACATAGTTGGAAAGCACACAAGCTCTATGTTTGGTTTCAGAGAACTTTGAAAACAGTACTCTTCCCACTTAGGCCATTCTGCCTTAGAAAATAGAAACAACCTAGACCTTAACTCCAGAAAAAGAGGAGTAGTATGAAACAGACCAGGCCAGACTACCTTGGCTCCTGAGGTACCTCTGACCAGATGTTTCTGCTCCGCTTCCCACATCATCCTCCCCTTTCCCCGAGCTTCCTCCACTTCATCCCCCCAGCACAGGCACATGTGGTAGTCAGGACTTCAGGACTTTCCAGCTCACTGAAAGCCTGAATATGTGCTCCTGAGTGACTCATACATCACATAGCCAAAGCTACTCCAAGTCTGGTTCCGTGGAGCCTTTGTTCTTTTAACAAACATTTATTTGTGGCAGGAGAGAGTAACGATTATTCCATTCAAATTGATTCGGTTTGAATCCTGGCTCCACTAGTGACTAGCAAACTACTTAACCTCTCTCTACTCAGTTTCCTCATTTATGAAATGGAGATGATTATGACGACTGCCTTCTAGGCTGCTGTGAGGACTAAGCGAACTCATACTTGTAAATGCTTACTGAGTACCTGCCCTATACTAGAGATGGTTCTAGGGCCAACAGTAACAAAAGTCATCAAAATAGAGATTCCTGCTCCCATGGAGCTTAAGGTCTAGTAGGAAAGACACACTCCTGTTGTCTAAAAACGAACCAACCAAAAAGACACAAACAACAAATAAGTACACATTGTAATGAGGTCCAAAAAGAAAAAGTATTAAGTGTAGTAAAGGTTACAACAGGGAACATGTTTCACAAAAAATTCTCATAGCTCAGGCAGGCATTCAGTGCTTTTGCAACAAAAGGTACTCAGAAAGGGCTCCTTAATCACCAACACTGGGAGCATGTTATGGATTCTTCTACTTAGGATTGCATTTCAAAAGAAATGTGCCCTTTTCTACAATTGTGCAATTGTGACAGACCACTGAATTATCTTAATAAACATATAGGCAGATTGCAATGTACCTATGCTTTGGAGAAAAGGAGAGCTGTGCACGTTATTTCTCCCCCAAACTAAAGCGTAAGTGCCCATTTGCTCTCTACGGTAATACAAGAATTGCTAGCACTTACTAAGCACTAAGTGCAAAAGCACTGCAAGCCTTATGTCGGACAGTCCCTAGTTTCACACTGCCAACTTTCCAGTTCTTGGGAAGACTCCCAGCTACCCCAGGGAAGATCTCAGAGCCTCCCCACCCCATCTCTGCCTCAGGCCAATAGTTTGTTAGGCCTGTTAAACCCACACCTGATGATGTGCCCTACACTACCAACCCAAGCTTCTACCAGTCTTAAATCTTATCTAGGTAAAGCTTATAGCTTAAAGCAATTTGCAATCATGATTTACAATAGTATGAAATCTGTGAGATCAATCCAAAAGGTTCAGACAGCCCTAGTCCTATGATTCTCACAGGTAAAGGAATTTAATGGGCTATGAACAGCTATAGATTTCCATCCTCTTTTCCTAGTTATTTAGGGTTCAAGTGTTGATGCAAACTTCCAGCCTGACTCTGTCTCTGGTTTTCATGATCAAAGGGATTTCCCCAGCAGTTCAGTAAAAGAGAGAAAGGAAGGGTAATTTACTAAGTACTTCCCTTTCTTATAGTCATGAGGCCCCTGCTATTTCCTGAGACACTCAGAAAGTATCAATGAATATGGCCAAGCCAGAATATAGAAGTTACCTTATGATAAAGAGAAAATAAGACATACACATGTATCAACATGTGCTCAACTAAGTGTAAATGTATGAAAGATGGGCCTTGGGTGACTGGGGCCAGACAAGACAGATCAAGGGAGACTTGAGGAAGGATTGGACATAAGCTTCATTCATTCATCAAACAAATTTTTTATTAAGGACTTACTATGTGCCAGGCACTATTCTAGATGCTGGGGAACCAGTAGTGAGCAAAATCAGTCCTGTTATCTGCTCTTGTACAACGTATAACTTGATGGGAAAAACCAAAATTAATCAAGTAGTTACACAAATGAGTGTATTAATCACAGACTGTGATAAGCATATATACAGGGAAAAAAGGGGGGTTCCTAGGAGTGCCTGTAACAGGAACCTGACAAACTAGAAACAGTTAAAAAAAGGTTTTCTTAAGAAAGTGAGCATTGAGCTAAGAACTGAAGGGTGAGTAGGAGCTGTCTGGGCAAAGGAGGAGGAAGAGAAAAAAGACTGTTCTAGGCAAATGCGTATCATGTGCAAAGGCCCCGTGGCAGGGAGGAGCCAACACATTCAGGGAGCTGGAAGGAGGAGTACAGAGGGGAGAAGGATGGTGCAAGGTAAGACTGAAGAGCAGGGCCATGCTGGACACTGGAGGCCACAGCATGCATGTGTACTTTCAGCCTAACAGCCATAGGGAGTCATTGAGGGTTTTTAAACCAGATGGAGAGAGAGCAGATTGACATCATGAAAACTTCACTCTGAGACCAGATAGAAAGTTATGGTCCAGGTGGAAGATGATGGAAACATTGACTGGGGTTGCGGCAATGGAGGCAGAGAGAAGTTGATAAATCTGAAAATTATTTGCAAGGTAAAATGACAGGATTTCTGAAGGATTACATATGGGGTGAGAGGGAAGAAGGCACCTGCCAGGATCCTAGGTTTTTACTAGAGCTTAAGGAAGAAGGGACTAGCCTTGGGGAAAGCTGGCAGGAAGGAGAAGCAGCTGAGCTGGTGCACCTTGGAGCTGGACAGGTGGGTCTGTCTAGTGTGTGTCTTTCTGAGAACACTAAAGCTGTTTTATGGTAGGAGAAAACACTAGAGGATCACTAGAGAAGTCTGCAAACTGGGGATCAACTTTAACTTTGCCGCTGATTATTTGCATGGTCTTAGACAAAACAGTTCACCTCTCTGGATTTCAGTTCCCTGAAAGGTCCCTCACACATTCCTCCCATATCCGAATCTCCTGAAGTGCTTGCTAACATGCTCATTTATGGACATTTGTCTCCACTGGAAAATGAAAAAGCATTGACTTTAAAAGAGTTGCCTAATGTCATACAGGTAGTAAGAGCCAGAATGAGGGCTCAAATCCAGGTCTGACTCACCCCAAAACTGTAAAATATGAGTAACAGAGGAGAAAATGAAGAAGGTCTCAAATAGCATTTCCACAGCATCACTAGTGACATGTCATGATGCAACAGGGCCAAGTCTGGGGAAAACAGCAGACAGCTGTCCCTCTGTCTCCTAGTTGGATACTGCTACAGTGAAGTTTCATTATTTCCTCACTTCCTCTACTGACCCAGGGCAGACGCCACCACATCTTCAATGAGACACACACAGGATTCTGACGGTTTACAAAATGAAAAAATCCTAAAAACAAACAAAATTTCCCTTTGAAACCGACTGGAAGAACCAAATCTACCTCAACTCTACCCTGAAGCTATATACAATGTTTTTAAAAGAATTTCAGGATGTTGACACTATAGAAACCATGACAAACATGTAATTAAACTTCTGAAAAATGAGGCTGACATGTCATGTCATATGACTTATGAGATGCTTTCAAGAAAGCCATGAGGAATTGAAGAGAGTTCTTTTTTTTTTTTTTTTTTTAAAAAAATTGAGACAGAGTCTTGCTTTGTTGCCCAGGCTAGAATGAGTGCCGTGGTGTCAGCCTAGCTCACAGCAACCTCAGACTCCTCGGCTTAAGAGATCCTCCTGCCTCAGCCTCCCGAGTAGCTGGGACTACAGGCATGCGCCACCATGCCCGGCTAATTTTTTCTATATATATTTTTAGTTGGCCAGATAATTTCTTTCTATTTTTAGTAGAGACAGGGTCTTGCTCTTGCTCAGGCTGGTCTTGAACTCCTGACCTCGAGCGATCCACCTGCCTCAGCCTCCCAGAGTGCTAGGATTACAGGCGTGAGCCACCGCGCCCGGCTGAAGGGAGTTCTTTAAAGCATCAAACTCCCAGGAAGAAGTCATTTCATTGGGACTGATTTTTAAAAATTATCCACATAAGTAAGTAATACACACAAATTAGCCACACAAATAATCTCCAAAGTAGATCTGGATTTGGATGGCACTTAGGGCTTTTGAAGGTCTTTGTTCTTTCCTGATAGTTTCTAATGGGCTTGTTAAGTTTTTCCAACTAGTCTGGAAGAAGGTCTAGTAATTCCTTTTACGTTCCCACCAGTGCCCAGTACATCTAGCATAGCACCAGGTGTGTAGTAGTAGTACTGAGAGTAAGCATTTATGGAATACTAAATACTTTACATGTATTATCTGATTTATCTTCACAACGGCCCACATAAATGGGGAAACTGAGGTCACACCACTAGTAAATGGCAGAGCTCCAATTCCCACCCCGTCCAGAGGATTCCCAACACCCTCCCTCACCTTGCGCTGATATGGGCCAAATGAATCATCTCCTTCCTTTCTATTTCTTCCTCTCTTTCTTCCAAATGTATTCTTAGGATCTGTTAATCACTAGCATAATTATAAAAATCATTACCTTGAGGGAAAACAGTGACTTCATATTGGTAGATGAGAATGATAAAATGCTAAAACGTTTTTAGCCAACGTAAAATGTACATATCAGTTGGTCCAGCAATCCCATTGCTAGAGATATAGCCAAAGAATATACTCACACAAATACACTAAAAACCCCCCAAAACTGTATATATTAATAGTAATGTTTATTCCAGCACTGTTTGTATATAAAAGAACTAGAAATGACTTAAATGTCCATCAGTAGGACCCTTAATAAATTCTATTACTTTTCATGGAATACTATGCAGCTTTTGAAAAAGAATAAGGTAGATATGTGTGTGTGTGTGAATATGGAAAGATCTTCAAGAAATACTAAATGGAATCAGAAGGAACAGGGCATTTTATACAGTACAACCTCACCTTTGATGGTTAAACTAAATAAAAGATAGGCACCTGTAACAGCAGGTCATTTTTGAAGTATTTCCCAATTTATGTTCCTGTATCAGCAAACTTATTTCTCTCTCTGAACTTGCGCTAAGACAGCACTAGAGTTGAGACAGAGGAAGATACGCCCTAGGAGAAGTCCCTAGCAGACAGGAAGGAGAAGTAAAATAAAAGCCCAACCTTCAGGCTCGAAGGGCTGTGGGAAGAAGAGAAACCTAGCAGGCTGGCAGAGGGTCAGACACGTGGGCTGTGGAAATCCTGCCTCCCAGCCCAAAATCCCAGAGGGGAGGGGTGAGGTTGAGGGGCAAGTCAAAAGCAGAAGGGCTCTTGCTCCTTTTCCATTTCGCTGGCTAGGAAGATACTGGCCCTGCAGTGCCCGGCACCTCTGTGAGGTGTGATGAGGCAGGAAAAAGGCCTGGATTCAGTGGCCAAGGACTCCTTAGGCAGGTGGCATGGGAGTGTACACAAGCTCCTTTGAACCCTGAGAAGGGGCACAGAAGGTGCCTGGCAGTGTTGGTGACCAGCTTACAAAGGAGAAAGGGAGGGACCACCGTGCTGAGAGGTCCCAGGCCTGCCCCAGGGGAATCGCAGATGGCCCAAGCCAGAGCAAGCTGAGGGAGCACAGGCCTCGTGTCCACTAGCGGCAGGTTTTAAGGGCACATACCCACAGGGAGAAGGTGTGACCCAAGCTCCCATCGCAGGTACCAGTAAGCGACCAGATAACTTCCCCAAGGCACCATCTTGGGGAGGAGAAGCCGAGGAGCAGAGTGCTGAAGGACCCAGCATTTCCTCGAAAGGAGGTGTGTCAAAGCGAAAGGAGACAGTCTAAAGCAGAAGAGACTGGGCTCCCATTAGCCAGCAGGGCCAGGCTTCCCTGCTGCCCGGGGAGGAAGCACTTGTAAGAAAAAAGATAACCTACCAGTTAGAGCAAAACCAAGGCACTGCCCTTTGTATCTCCAAGAGCAGGGAGTGAGTTAATCTGTGACCCACTACACAAAAATATATTGTATAAAACTTCCAGAACTCTTAGAGAGGTTACCAGCTTACCTCTGAGGTCAGTAGGTGTGCAGGGGGGAAACTTTACTATTTTTGTAATAGAAAGTGTTAAAATGTTTTAAATAGGCATTGCCAGAAGCACTGATAATGCAGAATTAAATAGTCCCACTTCCCATTTATACCCTATTTCTGCATTTAAAAATCTAAATGATAATTTGCTAGAAACCAATAAGGTTTTCTATTTTATTGCTCATTGATCAACTCTTTAGTCCCATATCCAAATCCAAACAATCTGAATGTTACAAGAGTCCATCACATTTAAATCTCATTGAAACAGCAGTATCAGATTAACTCCTGCATCACACATATCAGAAGTAATTCCCTGAGTGCTTTACAGTTATTAAAGATTCATCTGTCCATTCATTCATTCCATAAATATTTTTTGAGGACATATTATGTTCCAGGTACTTTCACAGGGACTGGGATACAGTGATGAATAAAACAAAGTCTGGGTCCTCAAGAAGCTTCTATACGAGTGGGAGAGAGAGACAATAAACACACACACCCATGATAAATAATATAATCTCAGCTGCTGGTAAATGCTATGATAAAAATAAATCAGGATAAGGGAAAACAGAATTAATAGACATGAGATTTATTTTGAACTGAATTGTTATCGGACTCTTAGCAAATAATTCTCATTTTAAAATATCTTTAGAGAGTAAAATGATTCTGCTTCCAGTACTCTGTCTTTTAAGATTTTTTAAAAACACAAAATAACAACACAGAAGAAACATACATATGAGGGTGCTGTAGCAGATTAAGAGATAGTGCAAACTATGGGAGCATGAGAAGGTAGGGTACTTATCTGAAGATCTATTGGAATTTTGAGCTTAGTGGCACACAAAGTTAGCACTTAAGGTCTGCCCCAAATTGTGTTCTTATAGTCGGTATTATTTTATAAGACAAAGGGAGGCTCAGAGAGGTCCAGTGATAGCCCTGGGTTGTGGTTGCTGAGGCTCAAATTTGATTTTAAACTTCATATTCTACAGCATTCTGTAGCCACACAAGTTGTATGAAAAGTAGGGGTTTTATTTAAATTCAAATATAGGATGCTCTCATAGTGACCTGAATACCCTTCGGTTTGGCCTGGACTGTTTTTTCCTTTGTTTTGCTTGGTTTTAAAGTCCATACCTGCAGGCATTGGGTCGGAAAGGTCTGCTTAGGTTTTCAACACTGGTTCCCAGAACGCAAAGAGGAGGCCCGGGGCAGAGGCACAGTGGGCATTGCAGACTTGGTGTGCTAAAGAGACTGGTAGGATTTCTGTATCTCTAAGACTGAATTCATTCCCCATGGGCAAACTACTTCCATCCCAGATACTTCTAGAACCTTTCCTAAAAGTATCGGTTTTGGCATCTGATGAACTTGGGTGGGAATTGGCTTTGCTGCCTCCTAGCTGTGGGATCACAGGTGAGTTAACTGACCTCTCTGAAATTTAGTGTCTCCATCTATAAAACACAAAGTATTGATTTGTGTGAATGGATTTGTTCAGAAAATGTTTTTTGGCCATTTACTGTATGCCAAACACTGTGCCAGATGCTGGAGATATAAATAAAATATTTTAATAAAATCTTTTCCCGTCATGAAGCACCTACTGTACTGGAGCAGACACACATAAACCATGATTCTGATGCCATGCAAATAATTCCAGTAGACACTTAGACAGAGGTGGCATCTCCCCTGTGGTAGAGGCTTCCGGCCTCATGAGAGGGTCACACTTCTGTCCCCTTACAGTCAGGCAGGGCCATGTAACAGGGCTGGCCAGTGGGCTGAAAATGAGACTAACATCATCACTTCTGGGCCAATCCACTACAATACCTTCTCTTCTCCTGTCATAGCAACCAAGGAAGCCGGGGGTTCTGACCAGTACAAATATAGCATGGGGGAGCCCCCATCAGCCCTGGCAGGTGGGTCTTTGATGGGAGCTGCCAAAGAGAATGACCCAGACATGCAGCAGACTTTGACTGACCAAGCAAAAAAATTGTGTTAAGCCACCAAACTGGTGGGTTGTAAGTCATTACAATGTGATCTAGCCTCACTAATTCATAAACCAACCTGCAAAACGTGTTCTGGAAGAGCCAAACGCTGAGTGGGTGTTTAGTGAGGGTGAGAGAAGAGCCAGGGGAAGAGATGGGTGAGGACCACTAGAACAGAGAGGAAGCAGAGCAAAGCCCTAGAGGACTGAAATGGCCTGGTAAGGTGGGGAATTGCAAATAGTTTGGGTGCGCTGAAATGCAGAGAGAAAGGAAGAGGGGCAAGAGAGAGAGGGAATACGTGGACTGAGACCAAACTGTGGAGGGCCTTGTGGGCCATGTTAGTAGCTTTGGCCTTTACCCTAAAGGTGATGGGAACTATGCAGGGCTTTTGAGCAAAGACTGACATGTTCATCTGTGGTTATGCAGAGGAGAGATTGGGGCAGGACTAAAGACAGGAGACCAAGATGAAACTAAACAACTTATGGAAAGTACCTACTATGCTACCTGACAGGCAGAAGTACATGACTTCCCTTTGCCCTTCCTCTGCTCATATATTAATACAGTTTTAGAAACTAGCCAACCCTGAAGCACAGCAATCTCATTTTTAAGACTCTTATTTTCCTTTTTTCCTTTTTCTTTCCTTTTTTTTATTTCAGATATTACAGGGGTACAAATGCTTTGGTTACATAAATTGCTTTTGTACTGCCTGACAAGCATGCCCATCCCCCAGATGGTGTGCTCCACCCATCAGGTATGAATATACCCATCCCCTCCTCCCTCTTCCCACCTGCCTGACATCCTATGAATGTTACTTCCCATGTGTGCACATTAGTGTTGATCAGTGAGTACTACCTTAATGGTGCATACATGTGGTGTTTGTTTTTCCATTCTTGTGCTACTTCACTCAGAAAAATGGGCTCCAGCTCTATCCAGGATAATTCAATAGGTAGTTTATCTTTTTATGGCTGAGTAGAACTCCATAGTACATATACCACATTTTATTAATCCATTCATGTATTGATGGGCACTTGGGTTGTTTCCACATTTTTGCAGTTGTGAATTGTGCTGCTATAAACATTTGAGTGCAGGTATCTTTTTTATAGAATGTCTTTTTGGGAGTGCTGGATCAAATGGTAGGTCTATTTTTAGTTCTTTGAGGTGTCTCCATACTACTTTCTTAGAAGTTGTACTAATTTGCAGTCCCACCAGCAGTGTATGAGTGTTCCTATCTCTCTGCATCCACAGCAACATTGGTTCTTTTGGGATTTTTTGATAAAAGCCATTCTCACTGGAGTTAAGTGATATCTCATTGTGGTTTTGATTTCCATTTCCCTGATGATTAGGACTGTTTAGAAATAAATACCCAGGTGTGATGGCTCATGCCTGTAATCCCAGCAATTTAGGAGGCTGAGACAGGAGGATCACTTGAGGCCAGCAGATCAAGACCAGCCTGGGCAATATAGTGAGACCCTGTCTCTAAAAATAAATAAGTAAAAAAAAGAAAGAACAAAGAAATAAATGCTTTGTTATATAAAAATGTACATACAAGGATGTCTTCTGCAGCCTTGGCTGTAGAGGTAGAAAACCAAAACCAACTTGGATGTCCATCAAAAGGAAATTGGTTGGACAAATCATGGGATGTGCTATTAATATATTACATATTATTTAAAAGAATGAAAACTACATTAATTGACTTGAGTGGGGTATCCGTCATGTAGAGCTAGGTGAGAAAAACAAATTTCAGAGTAATATGCATTGTATGATTTCATTACTATAAAATAAATAAATAACCCCATTATTGTATAATAATTAGGATGCCGGTTAGTATCCATTTGTGTGAGTTTGTGGCAGGGTGTGGAGGCAGTACAGGCTATTAACAGCAGTCATCTCAAGGGGCTGGCAATCTGCCATAGTTACAATTAGCATGCATTATTTTATAATTTTTTTAATTAATAAAAAATTAAAAGAAAAACCCTATCCTAGAGAATTGGAATTGATAATGTTTTTCCTACAGAGATTGTTATTAACTACAAAGGCATAAAAACCAATCTTTCAACCAGAAGATTCCTCTTCCAGTTGAAGTTTGTTCTTCTTACTGGAACACAATTGTTTTTAAATCTAATGTCCTACCTTGAGTTCTCTGTGATTATTAAATCCAATGGATTGAATCCCAGGATCTCAGGGGATTTAAACGGATCCAGACTTTCAATGCTAATTGCTCGCTGAGAGGAAGCCCCGTTCACTTTTAGGAAATGGATGGGCCTTCCCATCAGGATAAGCAAATTACTTTGGGCTGTACGGAAAAGGTAACCAATCTTCCAAAAGGATTCATTGGCCTTAAAACAACAAGGACATGCAAATCAAGCTGAATCATTAAAAATTCCTTGAGGTCAGGGGTCAAGGCCTGTAGTAAACTGATGAATCTAACTTAATGAAAGCAAAGCACCAACCTCATAGAATACCTGAGTTAAAGTCCCCCGTGCTCTCATTTTCCAGCCTTTTCTACCAGGCACTATGAAAAATAGCCCCCTCGTTCTAGACATAATCTCAGGAGGTATACGCATGCTGAATTTAAGGTGTCTATGGCACATCCCAGTGGAAATGTCCACTAGGCTGTCTAGAATGCAAGAACTTGAGGGATCAGAGTTAGGGACATAAACTTGGAAGTAAGTAAGTAAAGCCACGCAAGGATAAGCTGGCCCATGGAAGGCAGAGAAAAGAGTGACTAGTGTAGCGTGGTGGTTAAGATCACAGAGTCCCTGTTCTACCCTTTTCTAGCTGGGTGATCTTGGGCGTGTTACTTAACTCTTCTAATGCTCCATTATTTCATCTGAAAATTCTAGTTGATAATCATGGCTCCTTTAGAAAATTGTGGTGAGGGCTAACTGAGACAATATACTCAGACTTAGATCACCTGGTGCACGGTGAGCTCTCCTAAATGTGACCTATTATTGTATAGGGATCAGCCAGGGCACTGGCCTGGGGCACGTCCACAAGGAGGAAGAAGGAGCAGCAGAGAGAGAGGAGAGTTGAGGCCAAGCAGGAAGCATTGGTGAGATAGGCTAGAGGTAAGGTAAGACTGGGACTGAAATGATTCATTGATTAGCAATAAGTCACTCTGACTGGGCCACAGCTGTTCAGGGTGGAAGCCAGACAGACTGTTTCCAAAGCAAAACAGGCAGCAATACTAGCATCAGGAGAGATCCAGGAACCAAAGGATACCTTAAAAGAAGGTTAAAAAATGTCAGAATAAACTTTTATTTAATTAATATTTTTATGAGTACCAAAGTAATATATAATCAATGCAGAAGACTTGGAAAACAAAAAAAAAAGCAGGAAAAGAAGTATTGCTTATTCTAGCATCCAGAGAGATCTACATTTTTTCTGTGTATGTGCATTTATAGAAGGGTGTGGCAAGAATACTTCCTCTTGTCATGTGACAAGCATAGTCTGTATTTGCCCAATATTTTGAAACCTAATATTTAAAGACACTTGAAGAAAACTTTGAAGAATATCCTTATGATATTAAAGTAGACTAAATAAGTCTTTTTGGCCAGGCCCAGTCGCTCATGCCTGTAATCCTAGCACTTTGGGTGACCAAGGCATGAGGGCCCTTGAGGCCAGGAGTTCGAGACCAGCCTGGGCAACATAGTGAGACTCCATATCTACAAAATTATAAAATAGCCAGGTGTGGTGACACACACCTGTAGTCCTAGCTACTCAGGAGGCTGAGGCAGGAGGATTGTTCAAGCTCAGGACTTTAAGGCTGCAGTAAACTATGACTGTGCCACTGCACCACAGCCTAGGTGATAGAGTGAGACCCCATCTCTAACAAAACAAACAAAACAAAATAAAAATCTGTCATAGAATCGAGAGAGAGAGAGAGGGGAAAAAAAGCCTTTTTAAGTATGTCACAAAATCTAGAACCCATAAAAGAAAGGCTATAGAGTCTGCTTCATATAAATCTAAACTTTCTTCATGGCCAAAAAACACTATAAACTAAGCAGAAAAATAAATAATAAACTAAAAATACATGTGAAAAACAAAAGTTTGCCTTTTGGAATATATCAAGAGCTCCTTCAAATCAATAGAAAAGGATCAACAACCAATAGAAAAATATACAAAGGATAGGAACATAGAGTTCGTGGAAAACAAAATAAAAATGGTTCTCAATATCTGACCAGATATTGGGCAGATATCCCTCTTACTTACAATAAGAGAGATGCAAATTAAAACCATTCTGATACATGTTTTTTCCTCATCAGTCTGGCAAAGATCAGGAAGTCTGAGAGTACCATGTGCTGACAAAAGTCTGAGGAATGTTCTTACACCTCACTTGAGTGAGTATTAAATTGGTACAACCTCTGTCTCTATCTGTCAAAATTTCCCATATCCTTTGAGCCAGCAATTTGATTTCTAGGAAACTATCTCACTGATACATTCACAAGTGTGAAATTGCACATGGACAAGATTATTCACTGTAGCTTTAGCTGTAACAAGAAAGATTGGAAACAACCTAAAATTCCATCAGTGGGGGATGGGTTAAATCAATGGAATGCCAGGGCTAAAAAGGAAGAGGCAACCCTGTATCTCCCCATAAGAATCAATTGCTAAAACACATTCAATAAAAAAAAGCAAAGTGTAGAACAGTGTAGTTAGTGTACCACCACTTATGTAGAAGAATAAAAATAAATATTCATGGAAATATGAATATTTTGTTTATAAATGCATGCAATATTTCCAGAAGGAATCACAAGGAACCAGTAACAGTAGTCGCCCCTAAGGGCTCCAGCATGGCAAAAGTGACTTACTTTTCATTGAGTACCCTTTGGTACCTTTTGAATTTCGTGCCATGGGTATGTGCTACCTGTGCAAAAACTAGAAACTTGAAATACAACATTTTAAACCAAAATGAAATCTATGAGCCACTCTATTTGGCCTTTTTTTTTTTTTTTCTTTTTTTTGGTGGCCATTTCTGTTTTTTTAAGCTATCTTCCCCCTTCTTGCTTGTCTACTTTGATCCTTTTCTCTCTTTTTTCTTCTCTTCTCTTTTTTCTCTTACCCACACCTCTGTCTAATATCAACAACTAAACAACAACAATTAGCATCTGCTGACAATTTAGTATATACTAATAACTGCTTCATGAATATGATTTCATTAAATTCTCACAACCACCCCCAAATGGTTTTATTTTCCTCAGTTTACAAATGAGGAAACTCAGGCACAGGGCATTGAAGCACCTTACCCAAAGCCACACAAGTAGTAAATGATAGAGCTGGGCTTTAAACCAAGGGCGCCTCTTCAATCCATGCTTTTCCTAGTAAACCATACTGCCTGTGACATGGAATAAGCATATATATATTTTAAATTTTTGAATAAAGTATTATAGTCTTTCTAATTTGCAAATCAAATGAGCTTAATATTTCATATGGCTTTTAAAAAGCATATACAAAGAAAATTTTATAAATTAAGCTGCTCTTTACTTCTAAATCTTTGATGATTATTTTCAATACATAAATTGCAAGGAGACCCCACCTTTCATTCATTCCTCAGTCTGTGCACTAATCAAGTGCTTCAAATTGTGCTATTCCTTGGCATGAGAAAGAAGAAGCCCTCAAGAAACTCTCAAATCAATTGTGGAGAAAGAAATAATAATAATAATAGCTCATGTTTATTGAGCCTACAATGTGCCAGGCAGGTGCCAAGCACTTTACATAGGTTCCTACCACTATATGACATAAGGTATAATTGTTAACCCCATTTTACAAATGGAAACAATGAAGCCCAGATGGTAAATAACTTCCCAGTGGATCATAGCTTGTAAATTACAGAACAAGGATTTGAACCCAGGCAGTTTGGCTCTAGAGCCTGTGCCATCACACCACTGCCTGGAAACAGATTAGTACAGTACATGACTCTGAGACAGCCCAGAGGAAAACCCGCATTATTCCTGGAAATGGATCAACAGAGGCTTCCGGGAGGATGGAGGCATGATCTGAGTCTTGATAGGAGTTCAGTACATAGAGACGTCATGGCATCCGCAAGATGTAATTCTACCCTGCGCTGAAACTGTTCAGAAAAGACTTACATGCTTTGGAAAGAAAAAAAAAAAAAAGTAGCATAGACTCCCATGTGACCTGCCTGGGAACTGTGCCATGTAATGGAATAAAGTTCTATCAGGGATTTTTATATTTTACTCAATATTCTTAAGTTTGGCTGTAACATAGCCAAATATCAACCAAGTTCCTGTCATCAGTAGGTACTGTTAGAAGATTGGATTTAATGGCATTGTTTGTTTTTCTAATGCAACATCCTAGAAATACGCAACAGAACTGTAGCAGAGATGAATCAGAAGAAGGATGCAGCACAAGATGCCATGCCAAGAATAATATTAAGAAAAGTGATTCTCTGTCATTCTGGTACAGTTAAGAGCAAACTTATTATTCAAGAACCAGCAATCCCTTAGAGACCCTAAGAACCCTTCAGGGCTCTCCTCATCCTGTCCACTCAGGGGCCCAAAGCCAACCCCTTTATTCATCAGCTCTGGTTGGGGTGGGACAGTGACAAAGCAGAAATCCTAGGTTTCTGGGCTACTGTCTTGCTGCATCAAATTCCCACAGTCACTAATCTCCAGTTCCTAACTTGGCCCATGGCTCAAAAGAGCTAGGTTCAGCCTCTGCCCAGATCCACCAAGGCATGATCCAGTACCTGGCTGAGGAAAACACAAGGGTATCTAATTCTTTCCTGTGGATTTCCTAACTCTCCCTAATTCAGCTGGTAGCCTATGCCTATCTGTTTTTAAAAGTAGCAGCCTTCATTTGGGGGCATAGAAGCAGCATACTTTGATGAGAATAATCTCTTTCCTTAAAATGCATTTTTTTTTTTTTTTTTTGAGACAGAGTCTGTTGCCTGGGCTAGAGTGCCATGGCATCAGCTCACAGCAACCTCAAACTCCTGGGCTCAAGCGATCCTCCTGCCTCAGGCTCCCAAGTAGCTGGGACTACAGGCATATGCCACCATGCCCGGCTAATTTTTTATATATATATTTTTTTAGTTGTCCATATAATTTCTTTCTATTTTTAGTAGAGATGGGGTCTCGCTCTTGCTCAGGCTGGTCTCGAACTCCTGACCTTGAGCGATCCTCCCACCTCGACCTCCCAGAGTGCTAGGATTACAGGCATGAGCCACCGCGCCCTGCCCTTAAAATGCTTTTAAAAATTGCCTTTGAAATGAGACAAGATCAAATGGTCTTTAATGCCTTTGATACATTCTTTCCTTACACTCCCCACATAGTAGTCATATAATAACTAATCTCTGGATTGAATTGATTTTGCCTTCAAAATATCCCTCTGTTTCCTTGGGCCCACTGATCTGTGGCAAATATTCAAAACTAGCTGAGGAACAGAGGGAGGGTAAGGCTCTGATTTGTAGCATTTGCCAATTTCTGTGGTATAAATATTTCCACCTCGTTTAATTTCAAACTACCATCAGGAGTCACTGAATGCAGAGATGGGAAGTGGTAGGCACAACTGGCTCTCTTGAACCTGAGTCAGCCAGCTCCTGCACACTCCGGATGGCTAGCCTCCATCTGGTCTTACACTGAGATGATTGCAACAGCCTCCAAGCCCACCTCCGTAACTCCAGTCCCCCATGGTCTTCTTTCTGCTCACTCAGATTAAATACTTTCATCGTATCACTGTCCTTAAACCATGTTCCTTGGCTCCCTATTCCTTCACCTCCTTCAGTTTCTCATCCATAAAGTGAAGATAACATAGCCACCTCCATAGAGTGAAGTTTAAATGAATTAAGTATGTAAAGCATCTAGCTCAGCACCTTGCATTCAACAAATACCTGATTGATCCTACATATCAATCCTCAATTACTCAAAGTACCTCAGAAGGAAAACAATACTGTGGTTATAGAATTCAAGGGCCAGGAGTCCTCCTAGGACTTCACCCAATACATCCAAACTATCCCAAATCGGTGCTTACAATTATATTTTTAAAGAGGTCAGGGTCAGGGGGAAGAATGCTGAAAAATTCAGTAATTCCCCATTTCAGAATCTCAGAGTCCTCAAGAGAGACCATGGCCAAACACCCAAATACCTTCCCTGACTATCATCAAGGGATGCTATCTGCTTCTACTCCCACAAAAAATACAGTTTCCCTTGTACAAGCAACACAATCACAGTAGGTGAGAGGTCACCCAAGGGCTACAGCCAGAACTAGAGATGGAAAGGAGAGATATGTTGCAAGAGTGGAAAATCCTTATCAAGAGATACATATTTTTTTTTCTGGCTTTGTAAAAACAGGCCCCGATAAGAAATTTCAAGATACAAGAGGTAATGAACCACACAAGATGAGGAGAGATGATGACACCATCATCCATGACAATTCTCCACATGTACTGCCACCAATGAAGAGCAATGAGCTACTGATGCCCACTGTGAAGTCCAACCACAGCTTGTCTATGTCTAGACCCAGATGAAAGCAAGCTTCAGCTGAACTGAAAACACATTTCCATGATGCCCAACAACCAGCACAACTTACTGATTTAGGGATTATACTACTCCATGAACAACTGAGAAGTTAACCTCCCAGGAAACCCAGTGATTATTTTAAATGTGTCTTATCCCCATTAAAATATAAACTCTTCCCCCGTGCTTTATGAAGTGAATAGTGTGCATATGCAAGAGTCACCTATAAACCTCACTTGATATTTTCCTTCTGAACTCTGTTATATCTATAGCCATTATTTACCCCACCTCTATCCAGAGAGTCACCCAGAATGTTATGCATACAAAGAAGTATAAAAAAGAAAAGCAGGGTTATGGTATTTTCCTGTTTCATACAGATATATATGTATATATGTAAAATATATATATATCTCTACATGGAAAAATGACTAGAATGATTATATGATAATGATAACAATGATTACTGCTGGGTGGTAAGATTATATATTTTCAAAATTTTTTTTCCTTTTTGCCTATCTCTATTTTCTGTTTTCTACATTGAATATGTATTACTTGTATAATTCTCTTTAAGTTAAAAACACTTAGTTTTGAATACTGATCTGTTCCTGCTTGTATAATAACTAAGAAATCGGCTGCTTCCTTGCAGTGATATGCTCGGCTCTGGCATCTCCTGAATCACTTTAGTCCTGCGTGAGGCCACCAAGATCCTGGGCATGTCAAAATGGGTGGCACTGTGACCAGCCAAAACAAGTCTACTAATTAGTCCTTGGGTGAGAACTGGAAGACACCATGAGACTTTTGGGCTTTCAAGCACGATGTCTCAATTTACAGACTCCTATTCCTAAAGTTCTTAGTAGACTCTATATTACTAAGCATGGCCAGTGAAGATCCACAGAAACACAGAATGCTCGAGCTAGGAGGGACTTTAGAGAGCATCTCTCTAAGCGAGCCCGGAGATGGGAGAGCACCTTGCCCAGAATCCTCCAGTCAGTCGTCATCTCAACACTCAAATCTGCCAAGAGCTACACTTGCAAAACACAAGAAACCAAGGTTTTAGCAATGCAGTAAAAAGACAAGCCTAATTCAGGGAAATCCTACACTCAGCCAAAATTTTTGCTGGCAGTATGAAACGCCAGCTTCCTTCTGAATCCTGTAATCCAAGTCCAGAAGACCAACAGGGCCTTTACAAGCCTGGCCAAGAGAGTGCCCGTACAGCATCAGACAAAAACAGCTCAGGACCAAATCTCCTTCTGACATCTGCCCTGCCCTGCCCTGCTATCTTCAATAGCTTTATTGGGTCCACAGTGAACAAACATAACACAGAGAAGGAGTATATATGACAGCCTTTCTACTGGTTGTCCTAGAAGGATGGAAGGGTGTGAGGCACTTAATAGCAGTCACTTAGGCACCAAGCCCCCAAACAAACCTTTGGGAATAGGAAGCCATTTCCACACATCCTGATCACTTACCAAGCCGACTAGCGAAGCAGGTCATGCCTCCCCTCCTGTCCCCACGTCTCCCCCACCCCTCCGCCATCCCTATCTCATAGGAAAGTAGCACATAGGAAACATGGCCTCCAGGGTAAGGGATATAGGAAAGTCATCCCACAAAGCCTTTGGGGGACACAATACTGCAGCTCAGACATGGACCACTGCTAGAGACCCAGCAGCACAGGGGGAGCTACAGGGAGTGACAGCCGATGGCCAGCCCAGGCTTCCTGTGTACACCCTCACATGGAGGCGCCAGCGCCCACTGGAGCCATGTCTGTGGTAGGTCTGCAGGGCAAGGACTCTGCTGTGTGCCGCACACACCCATACACACGCATAGCTACGTATAACACAGAATCCAATAGCTTGAAGAAATTACCTGTGATTCTTTGACCTGCTCACCTGAATCTGAATTCTTCTGTAACATTTTAAATCAATCCAGGTGGGTCCTTCTTCGGGGATAATAGAACCCAATGTCTCAGAATTACAGAGTGCTAAACATGCCCAAAGCATTTCATTGACATTATTCCACCATCAAGACTAGAGAGGCCTTCCCTACCTTCTATGAATTCAGCTGGCTGAGGAGAACACACATGAGGCTTTGCTCAAAGGGATTTAAGACACTCTCTTTTTAGCAAATAACCAGCCAAAAGGGCAGGGAAGGGAGGTGAAAGACGTCATAGCCAGGCCAGCAGAATCCCCTGGTCTTACTATTACATGTGATGATTTCAAATGATTTCTTAGTACCTTAATTTTGAGAGAAAAGAGGAGAGGAAACCAACCAATGCTTTGCATGTTTAGTTTCTGCCTATGACACTGAACTCAGAGAACTGAGATCTTCAGAGAAACCAAAGATGCTTTAAATGACTCGTGAGGATGAATGAACTTACTGCTCCTAGCTGACAAACTGCAGGTTCCTAGTTACAAAGCAGAACCAGCAGCCACCAACATAGAAGGCCTTCCCCACAGATGGAGAAGAGACAAAGCACTGAAACTCAGCCTGAGGGACCTCCCCAGCCATAGGGAGCCAGGGAAATTGACTCCCTCAGGATCAGCAAAGCAATTTCACATCCCCAAACCAGCTTCAGAGCAACTTGCTTATCAACATCTTGAGACCAGGACACTCTCTCCCAGGCCTAGAGACCAGGGTGAAGGGGATGCAGGGGTGTCCCTAAGCAGGGGGAGTCTATATTATTACCCCAAAAGAGGCCATTTCCCTCCTAATATTCCTGGGATTTTCCACTTCAGCAGGGGGAAGGTAACTCAGTACACAGCAAAATGACGGGGGCACAGAACAGATGACCTCTCTACACAGTTTTTAATCAGAAACACAGCAGGGCAGATGAGTCCCTTCCCTGGCCCAGCGGCAGCAAGGTCCAAGCAGAGCATACCCTCCGTCTCAGAAAAACTGAGGCCAGACCAAGATGTCCAATAGGACATCAGAGCTGAGGCTCTAAGGCCAGGACTGAGACTGAACCAGGCTGGGAATTGTCAAGAGCTTTGGTCACCAGCCCTGGCTGCCCTACAATTTCCACTGGCTCTTTCCACATGTCCCTAATATTGCCTGTCCAAGTAAAACCACCACTCTTCCCAAAGCAGGATACTTCCCAGAGCCTTCAGGCATGGTATCTGCTCAGTAGGACTCAGTCCCAGAGGACGGTGTTAAATCACCCATTGTTTCATTTTGCAAACTTTTTATGACTTGGTGACAAGTGAAACTACATTCTGACAGCAACTGCAAGTTCCCTAGTACCCAGTGACTTCCCTTTTTTTCTTGAGACTCTCCCTCCTGTTAAATCACAGACCCATCCATCTCCAACGCTCAGAATATAGCCAGAAAGCACGACACCACATCTTAACTTGTGAGATGTGCAGAACCCTTCTCCTCCTGCAAGCTTAAGTACCAAATGGAAGCCACTTTTTCCCCTTCATCTTGAATGTATTAGTAGACTCTGAACTGGACTCTAACAACATATAGGAAAGAAGTCATGGGTAGTAATTCTGGGGGACAGAGAGAGGACCAGCCCTCCCTACATAAGGTGGACAAGGAAGCAGAGCTGCCTTGGTTTCCCTTCTCCTTCCCCACACACTCCCATTTGTCCTGCCTCTCTTGGTCTCAGCTGGCAGTCACTTCAAATCAGCAATGGTGCAATCCAGCAACTAAGAAATTAGTTAATAAATGCTGACAGCACAGCCCTTCCTGGTCATTCATACATATTAAAATATGGGGAAGATTTTGGGACAGGGGGTATATGGGAAATCTCTGTACCTTCCTCTTGATTTTGCTGTGAACCTAAAACTGCCCTTAAAAAGAGTCTTTAAAAAAATACAAGGGATGAGCCCTCCAAGTGGAAAACCCATTGAGCTGCACAGGAATGATGCTATCATGGTGGAATTGTGCATGTTGCATTAATGCTTTGGAGCAAAGGAGAGCCCATTTCTCCCACAAGCAAATGCCAGCCCAGGCATTGACACTAATGAAGATCCATGCTAGCAACATGCAGGGGGCAGACAGCGTCACCAACCTCTCTTTACACATGCATTCCTACTCCCCACACAACTTGCTCTTTTTTGACTGCCAGAAGTATAAGATCTGTGGTTAAGTCAGGACCCTCCACCCTCAAGGGCCATTTTCAGGAGTTTGATTAATGACAATGACCATGCATGGGAAGGCTGTGGACTTCTGTCATAAAAACTTAGCAGAAAGCCTTGGAAAAGGTCGAAGAGCAAGACACAAGCTGGGCTAATTATCTAAATCAAGGGACCTGGTTTGGGGATTTTAATGTTCTCAAAAAAGAAGAAATCTCCCTGCCCCCTACTTTGTGCCATAAGGCATTTTCAACAAAACCCAGACTCTCATTATTTCTTCAGAGGGAAAATGATTGGGACATCACATCACTGGCACAGTGGTCTGGCTCATTCACAGTCCCTCATTGGCAAGACATCAGGTGAACTGACAGAGCAGAGCTGGAGGAGTTCTCAGAGGCAAAGGGTCTAAGCCAAGGAGTGTTAGGATGAGTGAGCATTTACTGTGGGATTACTGTGCGCTAGAGATTTTGCACACTCTATCTCATTCAGTCTTCACAACAGCGCTGTAAGAGAAGAAATATTATCACCCCAGTTTTATAGGTGAATAAACAAGGGCACAGACCAGATCCTTGGTGTAACAAACAGATCCTTGATGTAACTCAGTTAGGGTCAAACAGCTAGCAAGTGGTAGAGCTGGGCTTTAAACCCAAGCTGCAAGACCCAAGTGTTTGTGCTCTGTCACGTGCCCTCCCACAGAGAACCGTGTTGATGGCACCAAACCACTGAAAATTATAGTGTGTGTATATTTGTGTGTGGGTTGTATACTCATACATAAGCCAATGATGTAAATACAGAGATTGTTACAGCCCAACCAGGTGCACTGCCCACTGCTCAAGAGGAAGCAATACGTGGAGACAGTAGGGTTTACAATAGAGAAAGAGTTTAATATTGCAAGCACCATGTGAGGAGATAGGAAGAATTTCTCAACTCCATCTCCCCAAAAATTTGGGAGAAAGGGTTCTTAAAGATAGTTTGGTAGGCAAAAGGCTAGGCGATTGGGTTTGCTAATTGACTAGGTTTGGGGCAGAACCATGCAGTGTAGAAATTGTCTTCTTTGCTGCGTTGGTTCTCGGGTGGGAGTCACAAGACAGTTGAGTCAGTTCCTTGGTATGGGCCACTGGTCTGGGTGGGTCAGCTGTTCCACTGGAATTCAGGGCTGGAAGACATCTCAAAAACTAGCCTTAGGTTTCACAGGGTGATGTTATCGATGGGAAAAGTTAAGAATCTTTATGATCATCAGCTATGTGACTCCTGAGTAGCAATTATAGGAAAACTAACTAGGAGACAGTGGCTGGTTATTATCATTGTTTTTAGCTATGTCTCTAGGGAAACTGTGGCCTTGGGGCCACATGTGGCCCTCCAGATCCCCAAGTGTGGCCCCTCAACCAAATCCAAACTTCACAGAACAAATCCCTTTATTAAAAAGATTTATTCTGTAAAATTTAGATTCAGTAAAAAGTCTGCACTCGAGGATCCAGAAGGCCACATGTGGTCCAAGGCCACAGGTTCCCCACCCTACTAGCCCTTACCATAGTTCTCGACTTGCACCCCTTTATTAATTTGGAAAGGGCAGTTTCAAGGTGAGTACTTGGGTAGCTGAGAAAACCTCTCCCAGACTAGAATAACAGAGGATTTATACTAGGGATTAGACATTACCTGTGGGAAAAGGAGCCAGGAAAGGAAGGAGACTTACTTTTCCCTGTATGCCCTAAGATCCTGTTTCAATATTTTCTCATGGACACGTACTGCCTATTTAAAAACACTTGTTCTTGACAAGATAAATCTGTATGTTGTCTTGTGTCATGAAGTTCAGGTATTTGAAATTTACCAAGTGATATTTTCTAGAAAACAGATATTTGAGAAAAAGCAAAAATCCCACACTACGGAGGCCTGTCACACCACACGGGAGCCAGGAGATGGGGGGGGGGGGCTTCATTTAGAGCAGGAAAGAGAACTCAGTTCCGGAGTGCCTAAGTTGCTTAAGACCCAAGAGCACTAAAAGTGAAACCATTCAACCACCCTCCCCCATTTTCATTTTCTTTTCTGTTCTTTTTTTTCCTTTCAAAAGAATAATTATTTCTAGAGGGATTTTTAAAATATTGCCAGGTGACTGAGAAGGGTGTATGTGCGTGTGTGTATGTGCGTGTGTGTGTGTGTGTGTGTGTGTGTGTGTGTGTGTTTTGTTTTGGAGCGTGCTAAAGCCTTTTTTGACTTTACAGGATTAAAATTAGATATTTTCTTTCATCAGTTTTGCTGTAGAAAATGAAAATCCTTACAATGGCTAGAAGCAGCCTCATTTGCGTTTTCAAACCAAAAATCCCCAGTACTCCCAGAGGACTGCTGCTTCTGTAGGCTTAGACGATCAGTGAAAGAATGGATGACTTCACTTTCCACAAGAGGCAGGTCCGAAAAATGTTATGCACAAAACAAAACTTGAGCAAATCATCCATATTTTAAACGCCCTAGCAGAGGTCATTGTCTTAGCAATCTTGAAGAGATCCTCTTTGCAAAGCAAAGAAGCTGATAGCGATGTTAACGCTCTGTTTTGTAAATAACCGTTTTGGTGCAGTGCAAGGGTCCCAGTTTCCACCCTGAGCCATCCTCAGAGTCCTCTGGGTTTCTGGAGACTGGTAGGGCTGCCAGATCTAGAACTCTCTGGGTTTCTGGAGACTGGTAGGGTTGCCAGATGTAGAGGCCATTTGCGTGTTACTAAGGACCCTCCTGCAAGAGACATCATCCTCGGGGAAGAGGGCTTCTGTACAAGCTTGACCCAATACGAAAGGACTGGAGGGGAAGCTGATTCAGAGCTACAGCCTGGCCTGTGTTAGCAGTTTCTTTCCAGCCACCTTTGAATTCAAATCATGTCACAGGACGAAAGGGAGCTATGAACACAAGCTCTGGAAGATGCCTCAAGGTCCTCCTTTAACATCCCCATCAAAGAGGTGAGTAGTGTTTCTCCCCATTTCTGCCCTGAACGAAGTGAGCTTCAGTAACTTGAGAGCTCCAGCAGACCCAGGGCCCGTTCAGGTGGCCCGGGGAGCAGAACCCACCTGTTGCTGGCAGTGGTGATGGGACTCACGTGGCAGTGGGTCCCTCTGGCATAAAGACCGAAGTCCTCACTTGGAGGACCCCCAAAGAGCCACTAGGGAGAGAGCAGGGCAGTAGTGACCTCCCCTATGTGGGCTGGAGCCCGCGAGGAGGAAACCAACAGATGCCCGGCACTGTGGCAAAAAGGAGTCGCACAATCCACCTGGAGACTTCTAGAAATAACTGCACAAGATTTGGGGTGGCCAGGCAGTTCTGCAATGGCTGGTCACAGCAAAAGCCAGGAAATCAAAGCACTCAGATGACTGGCAGTATTACCTTCTTTGTAACCCCAGGCCGGGGGCTGTGGTCTGAAGAAACAGGTCAGAATATTTTAGGTTTTTTACAAATACAGATTAACTGGCATGCTAAATCCTAGTCTGTTAATCTGGTAACTGAAGTAATTTTAAAAAAAAAAAACATAGTCAGCTTTAGCTTCCTTTTTTTCCCCTCCTCATCAAACTTCGTGCTTGCCTTCAGCTTTTCTCTTTGTCAAGACATGCCAAAATGCTAAGTCACTTAAAAGAAAAAAAAAAAAAGAAAGTAAAGGAAGAGTGATACTACTACTTAGCGATAGCCTCAGTGATGACCTAAACTGCACTTTTTTCCCCAGTTATGATTCCTTGTGATGCTAAAGGACGTCACATTGCACAATCTTAATAAGGTTTCCAATCAGCCCCACCCGCTCTGGCCCCTCCCCCCCACCCCCCTCCAGCAAAGTTTTATCAAATGTGGGATTTTCCCATGAGGCTCAAAATTAGAGTCTCAAGCCCCAATAAATATAAGACTGGAGATGTCTGAGGCTCATTCTACCCTTGAGCCCTCCAGGAACGAAAGAGAGCTCCATCTGCCCTCCAGGAACCCAGCTATGAAATCCCTCTCCGCACGTAAGTGAAGGAAATCCCTAGCCCTGGAGGCGCCGGCGGGGGGCGGCAGCGGCAGCGCCTGTGCGAGGGAGGGACGTGTGGCCGGCCAGGGCTGGCCCGCGGCCAGCAGAGGCGAGCTCCCAGCTGCGCGTCGGTTCACTGGACTCTCTCCTCCCTCCCGCACAGGCGCCTTCTCTCTGGGGCTGCTCCTGGTGGTGGCTACTGCATTCCCCACCCCAGAACCTCTGGAAGAAGAAACCAAGGATGATGCTACCCCAAACAAGCCATCGCTCACCACTCCAGAGCAAACAGAAGGACTTATTAAGCACCTCCTGGGAAAAATCGATGAACTGACAGAGCAGGTGGGTAGCCTTGGCGATGGGGACAAGACGGCCCGTGTGGGCATGTGTTCTCCTTGCCCCTGCGTGTGGACAGGGGCGGCTGCATGGGGAGGTCTTTGCTGGGTTCTGGGGCACTTTAGATTTGAGGCCAAAGGGGCAGGCTAGACTGTCTTCTGTACATCTCCTCTACTTGCTGGTCTCAGGAGTTTCCTTTCCTTTCTGGAAAACACAGAATGGGGCTGGAATCCATGCCACCTGGCCCATTCTCAGCTCCACACTTGGCAGGAGCTCCCTTTTCCCTAACCAAAAAATAAGGTCTGTGAACCTTCTTTTTATTCCTTGGACTTTAGGAGGATTAGAAAAGTGCCACCTGAAGTGAATGTTCAGCTTCTTGGGGAAGTTGCAATACTTTTCGGTGACATAAGCTCAGTGGTTAGGACTCCCCAAAGTCATTCCAGCTAAGGTGGATACTTTAGAGGCTACCAAAGTGGCAAAATCATATGTAGGTTAAAGCATCTCCCAACTTTAAATGCAAGATATTTTGGCTCTGTTTGTTAGAAAGAAAAGAACACAGGAGAGGGGATTGGGAGCCGGGACTCTAGTTCTGGTTCTGCCAAATCAGGTTTGTCATCTTGGGCAAATTCCACCTCTGGGCCGGGCGCGGTGGCTCACGCCTGTAATCCTAGCTCTGGGAGGCCGAGGCGGGTGGATCGCTCGAGGTCAGGAGTTCGAGACCAGCCTGAGCAAGAGTGAGACCCCGTCTCTACTAAAAATAGAAAGAAATTATCTGGCCAACTAAAAATATATATACAAAAAAATTAGCCGGGCATGGTGGCGCATGCCTGTAGCCCCAGCTACTCGGGAGGCTGAGGCAGTAGGATTGCTTAAGCCCAGGAGTCTGAGGTTGCTGTGAGCTAGGCTGATGCCACGGCACTCACTCTAGCCCGGGTAACAAAGTGAGACTCTGTCTCAAAAAAAAAAAAAAAAAAAAAAAACAAATTCCACCTCTGGATCCATCTGTAAAACTGTGGAGTTGGAACTAGATGATCTCACAGGTCCTTCCAGCTGGAACATTCAATGGCTTGAATTATATTCACCCAATTATCATCAAAATTGCTGTCCTTTATTAAGTACCCACTATGTGCCAGGCACTTTATATGAATAGTATGTCTAATCCTCGTAACAAACTTGCAAACTTTAATGATCCCCGATTTGGAGATAAGGAAACTGAGACTCGGGATGAGTAACACACCTGAAGTCACAGTGAGCCTGGACTTGGACCGAAGTGTGCCCAAATTCACCGGACTTTGTTTGCCAGGATGCCAGTGGGTTTTGACTTCGGTTTTCTTAGAGACTTTCCTGGCTGTGGCAGAACAGGAATTGGCCCTCTAGTGGTGTTTGTTTTAGGGGCACTTACATGATAACAATTTTGGTATTCTTTCCCAGTTGTGTGAAAAGGGTACCAAATGTGGAGACATCAAGGAGGCACTGGCAGGAAACCACCTGAAGCTTCCACAGATGACAGACAAAGATGGATGCTTCCAAGCTGGATTCAGTCAGGTATGAACTCGTTGCATTCACTTTTAGCTATCACTTAGGTAAAATTCTCCCTCTTGCATTACAGTACCTTTATACCCATCGATCCAGGCAGTCAACAAAGAAGGGGATAGATGTAAAGAACATTATTATGTAATTTCATGAGGATGCCAACTAAAGCTTTTTGGAAGGCAGTTTATCCTCTGAGCAGGCTTGGCCTGAGATGGCCCCTCTGTGCTGGGATTTTCACAGCTGCTAAACGTTAGAAACCCCTGCAGGTTTAGCTAGTTCGTCCTGAGTAAGGGAGTCTGCGGGGCCTTTCTCCTCTCTGACTTCCCCTGGCAGGATCCTTGCTCAGTTAATTCTCCACACCCTTCTCCTTCCACACAGTGAGATAACCTGCACTGATGTGATTATTCCTTAAAAGGAGGTTTCGGCCCAACGTTGACAAGGGCAGGAGTGCAGGAAGAGGATCCAGGAAGGATCCCTGTTGCCACATTCGAGCACCTGTTGGGCTTTGGGTCAAATTAATTAAGTGGTGCCTTTAATTGTCCGGATATTTACCATTGTAAATATGCTTCCTGATGTCCCAAAACGTGATGCCTAGCAGGTACTTAAAGTTCTCTGGAGAGGCAAAGGGAGAAGATGCCGAATTATAGCAATTTGAACTTTTAAAATTGATTCTTTTTTTTTCCCCCTGGTCCTTCACTTAGGATTAAAATTGGTTCTATCTCCTAGTAATAACTAATTTTCCCACCATCTTCTCCCTTAGGACGTTTGCTTGCAAAATATCGCTGGTGGACTTGCAGGGTATCACACATACCTGGAGTACATCGAGGACAAGTTTGAGGATGATACGAATGATGCCAAAACTTTGGAAATGGGCATCAAATATCTGATCGAGATCCTGAAGCAAAAGGTGAGTGTTTCCCCTCCTCCCCTCACTTGGCATGGGGAAGACAGGCCCAAAGGAAGCAGCCTGGACAATTCAGGGATGCAAGGCTATGTGTAAATGGAAGGCTCTGAAGAATAGTCCCCTAAAGTTTAAACTTTTGTTTTTGTTTTTGGCTCTCTTCTGCAAAAGGACATTGATAACTGTATTTAAAACTATATTAAAGGAGGTGGATTTTAACATCAATTTATAACAGCTTAAGAGATAACAAGAAAAGATTTGTAGAGGCAGAAGGAAGCACATCCAAGCCCACCCAGTGATCCATAATAACAAAGAACAGAAAGCACAAAAACAATTTTAACATTTTTTTTTTTTTGAGACAGAGTCTCACTCTGTTGCCCAGGCTAGAATGAGTGCCATGGCATCAGCCTAGCTCACAGCAACCTCAAACTCCTGGGCTCAAGCAATCCTTCTGCCTCAGCCTCCCAAGTAGCTGGGACTACAGGCATGCACCACCATGCCTGGCTAATTTTTTCTATATATATATATTTTTAGTTGTCCATATAATTTCTTTCTATTTTTAGTAGAGACGGGGTCTCGCTCTTGCTCAGGCTGGTCTCGAACTCCTGAGCTCCAACGATCCACTCACCTTGGCTTCCCAGAGTGCTGGGATTACAGGCATGAGCCACCGCGCCCGGCCTAATTTTAACATTTTAATTAGTGCCAAGTGGCATTCTTTTCATTGTGGTTGTTTCAACTCTTTTTCCCTACATTTTACCAGAGAGTTCATTCAGAAAAGTGGCCAAAGGCTAAAGGCTGGGCCACCAGCAGCTACCTATTCAAAAGGCAGACCCTGTGGGGGCTGCGTGGGTGGGAAAGCCAATCGGAGTGCAAGAGAAGGGCCCTGGAATGAAACCCCGGTGCTGATCCTGCCAAACCAAGTGTCTCAGTACTTTAATGTGCACAGGAATGCCCCAGGGATCTTGTGATGCAGAATCTGATTGGGCAGGTCTGGGGTGGGCCTTAGATCTGCATTTCTAATAAGCCTATATCCCTGGCCATGCTGCAGCACTCCAGATGCAAACGGAGGTGCAAGGCCTTCCACGATTACTTGCCCCTATGTGGGTGGGTCTATGGAAAGGTGCTCCCCAGTTCTCTTCACACCACCAGATCAGTGGACTCTCAACAGATGTTGCATGGATGGTGAGAGGGAAACTGGAGGAAAGTATTAGAGTTAGAGGCCACTAAGAACCCATTAAAATGCCTTTAAGTATGGGTTCCTCATTCACCTATTAAATTCCAACTGTGTGCCAGGTACTGGTTCAACAGAAGACAGATAAGATAGTGGTGTTGCCTTCAAGATGCTTATGGTCTAATGGGAGGCAGAGCAGCAAAGGAATGATTAAAATTCAGTTGCTATGAAAGGGTCCTGCTCAGGGTGGGCTTGGAGCAGAAGCACCTCCCCCGACCTGGGCGAGTCAGGGCAGGCAGCCCCAGTGGGTCTCATTCACCCCAAATTTGAACACCTTCCCACAGCCCAGAGCATCCTTCCACTGCAGAGGATTTGTTCAATTATTTAAAGAATCCTTTTTGTTTTCTTTTCCCTTCAGATAAAGAATGCAGAGGCAGTAACCACCCCTAGCCCAACAGCAAATGCCAAACTGGTAGAGGAACTGCAGTCGCAGGATGAGTGGGTGCAGCACACGGCGATTAGCATCATCTTGCGCAGCCTTCAGGAATTCCTGCAGTTCAGCTTGAGGGCTATTCGGATGAATAGGGGGGACAACTAAACTAAGATTGGTGTAGTTCATGGGCATTCCTTCCCCTGGTCCCAAACCACTCCACTGTGCACATAACTTAGGTTGTTCTCTGTGAAAAACCTAAAGTATAAGCGTTAGGACACTATTTTAATTATTTTTAATTTATTGATATTTAAATATGTGAAGTCAAGTTAATTTATCTAAGTGATATTTATATTTTTATGAAGTGCCACTTGAAATGTTTTATGTCTTCGTTCTGAGATAATATACAGTGGCTATGCAGTTTGAATATCCTCTGTTTCAGAGCCAGATCATCTCTTGGAATGTATAGGCTTACCTCAGATAAATTGCTAACTTATACATATTTTTAAAAGAGATATTTATATTGTATTTATATAATAATGTTTAAATGATTTTGATACCATTAAATCGTAGTTTTTGAATCAGCAATTAAGACTTTGTGAATTGTGTGAAGCTTACTATAAACAAGTTTCTTGTCATCGCCACCACCCCAAAAAAAGCTATACTCAATCACTTGGAGAAAGCTATGATGGAGCATCCACCACATGGCAGGCACCATGCTAGGTGTGTGACATCCATCACATCCTTTAATCCCAGCACTCACATACTGCTTCCTAGATGTGGGAGAGTAAGTGATTTACCTAAGTCATCCAACTGGAAGGTAGGGCAAGGGCCCAGATTTGAAACTCATATCCACCTGCCTCTAGGCCCCCTATTCTTCACCTTTAGGTCCCACTGTCTCCCAGGGAACTGAAAGAGATGCTGAAAATCCCAAAACATGTTAATGTGGGGAATATGTTTAAAGATGCAATCAAAGACTTTGGGATCATACAACCACTTTTATAAGACAGCAGCAATTTGCAAGCTTCCAAATAGTGACCAGAAGGTCTGCCTCCCTCCCTTGGGTTACTGAAACATTGTACATATCTATCTGTCACAACACCTACTACATTATATCACACCTTAAATAAAATTGATGGATTTTGCTTTCTAGCCAATATGTGGGTTCCTCAAGAAACCAGACACTAGTGTGTTCATCTTTGCATCTTGGGCTCATGGCCCAGAACTTGTACAAAGGAGCCCCCAATAAACATTTGTTGAGTGAATAAAGTATACATAGATGTATACTTTATTCAAATGTAAGAAGACACCTCAATTCTTAGGGGCATATAGTGTTAGGAGAAATTGCTAACTCTGTGTACTTATGTAGCTTCATCTTAAGGAAAAATAGCAAGAATTAGAAAGAAACTAGATCCTAAAGACTTCTAGAGAAGGCAATGAGTAGTCAATAGATGAATACCTCCACTTCCTTCCCCTCTGACAATGATCTTCATCTGCCCTCTCAACTCGCCCATCGAGAATGGTGGTGAGAGGCAATCTGGACAACTTCACATGACCCCTCTACCCCATCTCAACACAGCACCGGGAATTTGGTACAGATTTCCCCTTTCCAACCCCAGCAATATGAAAGTTCTGTCTTCTAACAAAGCTTTTCTCCCACCCTAACCACCAGAGACTTCTTCCTCCAGGGGAGGAGTTCTGCTGGGTAAGGGAAAATCCACGGAGGCCAAGAACTGAGAGGAGCTGAGCAAGAAAAGAGCCACATGCTCTGAATTCTAGAAACCATGCATCACAAGTGGGCTTCCCAAAATTAGGGTCAAATCAAAGAATAAAGAGAAATAGCACTTCACCAATTCTTCCATTCTTCAAACAAAAATGTGTTGGGCACCATATATAAGTCAGGGAATGCTTGTGATGAAGAGGTGAACAGATAGAAATGGGCTCTGCGCTCATACAGTACACACTGAGGCAGGGAAAACAGACATTGAACAAAGACTGTGAGTATGATGAGGTTTACAACAAAGAAATGTGGGTGCACTGAGAACCCATACTGGGGTCACCAATAGCAGGGGTACCTAAGTAAAACTGGGGAGGGCAGCCATGGAGGCTTCCTTGAGGAAGAAAGAGGTTTTGGCTGAGATAAGAAAGATATATAGGAGTTAGCCAGGCCAATATGGGCAGGAAGAGCATTCCAGACAGAGGGATCAGAATGTGCAAACGTCTGAATCAACAAAAAGTATGGTTGAGACGTGAAAACTACATTATTTCCAATTTATGAAGGGCAAGAAGGAGGGTGGTTGAAATGGGGTGGAGAGGAAGGCCAGGACCAGATCATCAACAGCATCAGAAGCCATATTCAAAATTTTGGAATTATCCCCATGTGGTGAGAGGACACTGACAGATTTTAAGTAGCAGAATGGCATGGGAGACTTACATTTTAATATGATCACTCAAGCTGCAGTGTGGAGAATGGATGGGAAAGCGGCTGGAAGAGGATGTTGGGGTAACTTCAACCTAATCCTCAGTGAATGTGACCTTACGTGGAAATTGAATCTTTGCAGATGTAATCAAGATAAGATGAGTCATTAGGGTGGACACACGGGAAGAAGTTCAATGGAAGACAGACAGATGGAGAGATGCATCTATCAGCCAAGGAATAGCAAGGATTACCGACAACTACCAGAGGTAGGAAGAGGCAAGGAAGGATCCTCCCCTACAGGTTTCGGAGGGAGCATGGCTTTGCTGACACCTTGACTTCAGACTTCCAGCCTCCAGAACTGTAAGAGAATAAATTCCTGTTCTTTTAAGGCACCCAGCTTAGTTACAGCAGCCCTAGGAAACTAATACAGCTACTACAGCAGCACACAGTAGGAGAGTCGAATCTAAAGTAGAGGGCCGGGGAAAAGATTCCCAGCAGAAATGACATCGAAGCTTATATCAAAAGAATGTGTAGGATTCAGCCATTTGGGGAGGCAGGAGGGGTGTTCCACCTGGTGAGCAGAGTGGGTGCAAAGGCTCGGAGGCAAAGGAGAACATGTCGGAGAAACTGAAGAAATCCTAAATGGCTGAATCACAAATAGTAGAAATGAAGCTAAAGTAGTAGGGTCCAAGTCATGAAAGAGCATAGAGAACAGATGAAATAAAATTGCTAATATAACCAAAAGATAAGGAGCAACTTTCTTGGAAGGATTTTTTGATTTGGTTTTTTTTGTTTATTTGTTTTTGTTTTTGTTTTAATTTCCCTGCTTTCGTTTTTTAACTGTTGAGGGATTTTTCAGTTTTTTTCTGGTGGCATGGGATCAAGAGTTTGGGCTCCAGAGGCAGGGAGGAGATCTAGAACAGATCCAGTTCTCTGCAGCAGCAGGTGCCAGCAGCAGGGCAGACAGTACCAAGGAGGTGGGAGACAAACCAAAACAAAACACAGAGACAGAGAAAAGACAAGAAGGAGCTCCTTGCAGCAGATGTGCCCTAGAAACTTCAGACACTGCAAAGAACCAATTTTACTTTATCTTCTCCCTTACTCATAAAACGTCCATAAGTTTTGTTCACCAGCACAAAGCAAATATCTGTTAGCCAAGTGGTAACCCAACTCTGAAAAATGAAGGGAGGTTCATGTCCACATTTGGGGGCAAAATGGACAAAGGATGGTTGAAACCACAGTAAGATTCAGAAACGAGACTTCAAAACGTGATCAAGGAGAAACCAAAGGTAAGACTTCAATGTGAGAAGTGACAGGCAACAACCAGGACATGTAAGACTCCACCAAGAAAATCAAGAATACTCAGAGAGATTTGGGAGGGATTTGAAATTCCTGTAGTCAGCTTTGGATGGAGATATTAGTATATTGGCTATTATATTTAGACGCTAAAGGAAAGGATTATCCCCAAATGCTAGAGGCTTGAGGACACTTAGGTTACACTATTCATATGAACCAAAAATTTGCAAGCAAGAAAGCCAACAGGGAGGCAGCAGGACAGATTTCACTTCTGATAACAATTCCAGAGTTTCTGCTGGGTTAAGGATGGGAAGGAAGAGATAAACCAACCCCCAAACATGCCCACATGCTGTAAGAAAATACTACTAATGATGATGATGATGATATAGCTACTACTGAGCACTTACTCTGTGCCAGGCATGGTTCAATGTATGTTATTTTCAAGGCACATGTACTAACTAAAGGAGCAGGGACGCTAAACAACTTGTACAGTCACAAAGTTTGAAAATTCCACAGCAGACTGATAGTTATCCTTTCAGATTTATCTTCACTTTTTCTATAGTAATAATAGACACATAGCTACCCATCTAAAGGCTACATTTCCCACCCTCCTTTGCAGTTAGGTGTGGCTATGCTAAAAAAAGAACATAGTAGGCCTAAGACAGCTATCCTTAGGAAGGCCTGCTCGCAAGCTTGGCCCTTGTCTGGGGTTGGGAATTTGAATGGTAAACAGTTCTCTTACATCAAAATAAAACTTGCCCCAAATGAAAAAAATGCCTAAATCATTTGTACGAACAATATGGTTTATATGAACCACCTGTTTTGCTTCTGGGAATCTGAAATTTTAATACGTACAAAGCAGAGGGTACCCCCAGTAAAAACCTTGGGCACTAAGTTGCTAATGACTTCCTTGGTAGACACATGTTGTCACAACTCATTGCTGAAGGAATTAAGTACATTCTGTGTCACTCCACTGGAAGAGGACTCTTGGATGCCTGTGTCTGGTTTCCTCCAGAATTCACCCACGTGTCTTTTCCCTTTGCTGAGTTTGCTTTGTATCCTTTTGCTATGATAAATCATAGCCATGAGTATAACTATATGCTGAGTACTGTGAGCCCTCCTGGTAAATCACCAATTCGGAGGGTGGTCTTAGGAGCCCCTTACACAGTGGCTAGGTTTTCAATGAAACAGGAGGAGAAGTGATGCCATTTTACTTTCACTTGCCTAAGAAGAAATTGCTTGCACTCCATTTCTAGTATTTTATCTTTCTGTGGATTAGAACAAAAATGTGGTGAGGAACCAGCTTCAATCATGCAGAAGAAAGCAATAGTCCAATGTCCATAGTCCAATGTCCACATGGTACACAGTCCCATGTTCATAGTCCAATGTCCACATGGCACACAGTAGCTTCATGTGTGTATTTATTTTAAAATTTAAATTAATTAAAGGTAAATAAAATTTAAAATGAAGGACCCCAATTTCACATATGGCTAGTAGCTATCATAGGAGCAGACAGCATGTCTGAGCACAGCTTCCCTTGATGCCCAGGTCTTTAATCAGGGCACAAACCTGTTGGTAACATTGTCCACATGACGTGTGATCTTCCAGCATCTGAAAAGCTCAATTCTCACTCTAGCCCAGACCCTTTATAGTGAGAGCTCACATCATTATTCTGGAAGAACTTACACAATGTGCTTCCTTTTTTAGGTATGTAATGCCACAAATTTCCTTCTCAGTACTGCTTTAGCTTTGTCCCACAAATTTTTATATGTTGCATTTTCATTTTTGTTTAGTTTGAATTTTTTTTTATTCTCTTGAGAATTCCTCTTTGACACACGTATTAGATGTGTGCTGTTTAGTTTCCCAGTGTTTGGAGATTTTTTCTATTATCTTTCTGACATTCATTTCTAATTTGATTCCATTGGAGTCAGAGAGCATACTCTATATGATTTCAATTTTTTTTAACTTTGTTGAGGTTTGTTTTATGGCCCAGATATAGTCTATCTTGGTATATGTTCCACAGGTGCTTCAAAAGAACACATATTCGACTGTTGTTAGATGTTTTACATGTCAATTAGACCCTGTTGATGGTGCTGTTGAGTTCTATATATCCTTGATGCTTTAATCTCTAGTTGTTCTATCAGTTGTTGAGAGAGGAACATTGAGTCTCCAACTAGAATTGTGGATTTATCTATTACTTCTTTTAGTTCTATCGGTTTTTGCTTCACATTGCAGTTTGGTTGTTTGGTGAACACACACTTGGAATCCCCATGTTTTCTGAGTGGATTGACCTTTTTATCATTATGTAATGTCCCTCTCTGTCCTTGATATTTTTCTTTGCTCTGAAATCTATTTTATCTGACTTTAACACAGCTACTTCTGCTTTCTTTTGATTAAGGTTTGCATGGTATATATTTTCCATTCTTTATTTTTAACCTACATATATCATTTGAACTATTTGAACGGAGTTTCTTTTACAACATATAGCTGGGTCATTCTTTTTAAGTCCACTATGCCAATATCTGTCTTTTAATTGGTATTCTTAAACCATTGACCTTTAATGTAAGTGTCAATATGTTAAGGCTTAAGAATGCCATTTCATTTTTTTACTTTACATTTGATCTCTCTGTAATTTTTGCTTCTCTATTTTCATTTTCCTGACTTCCAATAGGTTATCTGAACATTTTCTAAAATTCTATTTTGATTTACCTATAGTGCTTTTGAGTGTTTTTCTTTGTAGATCTCTTTTAGTGGTTTCTCTGGGCATTACATTATAGATATATGACTTATCAGAATCCATTGGTATCAATATTTTACCAGTTCAAATGAAGTACAGAAACTTTATCTCTCTTTATATCCCTTTACTTTCTTCTGTTTACAATATCAGTCTTCATTGTTTCCTCTCCATGAGCTGAGAAGCTGAGAACCACATTTGATGGTTATACATTTTGCTTCAATAATCAAACATGGTCTAGAATACTCGTGAAAAGGAAAGTCTACTGTTTTTTCTCTTCTTTTTTTCTGCTCTTTTCAGGTTCTTTCTTCCTTACTGGTATTCTAAGATCATTTCTTTTTTGTTTAAACAATTTCTTTTAGTCATTCTTTTAGGATAGGTCTTCTGGCAACAAGGTTTTTTAGTTTTCCATCATCTGAGAATGTCTTGATTTCTCCTTCATTCCTGGACTATTTAATATTTTTGCACTGGATATAGAATTCTGAGTGGACAGTTCTTTTCTTTCAACACTTGAAAAATGTTGTCTCTCCCCTCTGGCCTCCATGGTTTCTGATGAGAAATCTACTTGCCATTCAAATTATTTTTTCCCTATAGGTAATAAATAATGTGTCATTTCTCTCTAGCTACTTTCAAAAATTTTTCTTTGTCTTTAGTCTTCAGGTGGGGAGGAAAATCTAGATTCTCCACTTGTCCTGGGTCAACACCCAGGTGGGAGGGACCTCTAGTTACTGCCAGGCAGGGATGGGAGATCAGGGTCCCTACTGGGCCTCCATGGACACCACCCTGGCTGGAGAGGCATGCCTGCTCCCCATGTGGACTCCACTGACATTCTATTGGGGAGGGAAAGGGCCACCTCCTTAAGGACAGCGGGGAGTGGATGTCCAGGCTTTCCACATGGTCTCTATAGCACAGAGGGAGGGGACTCATTACCACCTGGCAGGGATGAAAGTCCTGGCTCCCCACTCAGCCTTCTCTGAGATCACCCCAGTGGGGTGTTGGGATGCCTCCCTACAGCCTCATAAGAGCGTAAGTCTAGGCTCCTCACTGGTCACAGCGGTAAAGCGAAGTAGTGGGACCATAGTTTTTTCTGGGATATTTGGCCAGAGTCTAGTGGTTATTATCTGAAAGCTTTCTGTTTTGCCAGGCTGTCCCTTCCTTAGTCCTAAAGAGATCAGGCTTTTCTTGGGACTTTGTTTGTGCCCGTTGGTGTTTCTTGATTCTCCAGAAACTATCTGGATACCTTCTCCTCCAGTATCGAGTCTGAAATAGATGAGGCAAAAAGCAAAGCCAGGGAACTCACCACCAAGTCACTCCTCAGGTCCTGAGGTCTCTAGCTTGTCTGCCTCTTCTCTTCACTTTCCAGAGTCTTCTTCGGTTTGTTTGATCTATTATGTCCAGAGTTGTAGTTGTACCTAGTAGGAGGAATAGGGAAAAGTATGAGTATTCAATCTACCTGGAAGAAGAATATGTGCTTCCTTTTAAAACAATGTATCCTAAATCAGGTACTCCCAATTCTTAACCCAAAGTCAGATTTGCAAGGCCACATCAGCACAACACAGAGTCTGTGCCAGTGAGCCATCTCTCACTGCCACCAGCTTTCCATTTCCCTACAGGACATATGGAAATAATATTCAGAAAGGAAAAACAGAACAACAGACTAAAATTAAGAACCCAGAAGACACAATAGATGCTAATCATACATTCCAAGTTCCAGTGTCCTTTTTTGTGGGTAATATTCTTATATGCTAAACTGATGTTCTTTTCATTTCTAGTCCTTCCTTTTTGCCCATGACCCTCTCCCCATTCAAACTAAACCTTAAGGTACCTTCTCCCTCCAGGGAGGGGTGCTTCTGCAGAAAAGCAGATCTTTTTTCAGTTATAACAGGCTGAACTTTTGAGTATGTGGCAAAAAGTATATATTACCAAATGGATTCGACAGAGTGCATAATTATATAAAATTCAATTTTTCCTGTCCTAAAGGAAATACGGATTTTCTTGGCTATGGAAGATAGGGAGTCATAGATGAAAAACAAGAGTTACTTATTGATAAATATCTCTGAGAATAGCATCAAAATGTTTTGTGTGTTTTTGAAGGATCCAAGTAAGAACAGCCTGGAGAGGCCTTAGGATTGGACAAGGCAGACATGACAGCCAGCTGTGCTGTGTCTGATGAATAGAAGCCCAATTTAGATGACAACCACTGAGGACAGGTGGCTTGTTCCCACCCCCATCCCCACCCCCAGGAAGTCTTAGCACTCCTGGGACCAGCATTCAGTCCTGAAGGTGTGAGGGCCACAGGGAGAGCAAGAGCCTGAATTGACAAAGGAAACTCTGATTTAGCTGAAGTTAAACTTCTATGAAATGGGGGCTTGCTATAGAAATTATATTCTATTTTAAAAATATATACATGTCTTACATACCTATGTTGAAAGCCTAAGATTTGTGCCTACTACAGAAATAATAAGTAACAAAGAAATGTTGGAAAGAAACAGAAATATTCAAGTAAGAGACTTGGTTTTCCAATAGAGTTGGTACAGTAAGTATATATTAATATTGAGAAACGAATTAATGAAACTTTTGTTTAGCACATTCACAAACATTTAAAATGTTAATGAGGCTCTATTCCAGGAGGTAATAATCAACTATGAAATGCCATAAAGACTAAGAGCTATAATTGGTAGTTCCATACACAATGGACAATTCAGGTTTTAGAAGTTTCTACCCTTTGAACAAGAGCCACAAAGGAAAAATGAAAATTGAGAGTTTCATGGAAAGAGTCAAATATTCTGTTTAGAAAAAAAAAAAAAAAAGCAGTGAGAACTGTCAAGGGCCAAACACATGATTCATTTATACGCTTAAAGGCATGGGTTCAGCTTAATGACATAGTGGTTGGGCCACTGCAGATAAAGTGGCTGCAGGCATTTTTCCATCTCTGCGCAGTACATCAGATACAGAAATGGTGCTATGAGGTTGAACCTTCACTGTATATGTGAAATGCCCCATCACGGTCAGATACTAACTTTCCTTCCTTGCTTTCCCAGCCAGCGTTTCCCAGAGTGGATTCTGAAGAACAGTGCCCAGGAATCTGCTTCTTCACAGGTTCCCAGGGGATTTTGATGATTCAGAAGGTGGGGATCAAGGGCGTACGCGGCTCCGACTCCGGCTCGGGCTCCGTTAAATCAGATCAATGGCCACAGCCTCTGCTGTTTGCGGAAAGGCTCCCTCCACCTGTCTCCCCCACTAGCTCCTCGCCGCGTCTCTTTCCTCCCGAGTCTCCAGCGCCGACGCCTCTCTGGGGCCAGAGCAAACCTGCACCATCGCAGCTACCTTTGAGTTCAGCTTCCTCAAAGACAACTGTGCTTGAGGGGCTTCTGGATAAAGATGGCGAAGTCATGATAGTCGACGCCACTGCCCTCTCTCAGAATTTCCTGAAAACAATAAGGATGAAAATTTGAGGGGAACAAAGACAAACAGCAGCGTCAGTGAAACAGGGGGAAGATCAGGGCTGCAGTGCAGGCCGGAAGCACACTGCCCCCACCGGGGCCTGCACGGCGACGGCGGAGGGACGGAGCCCTTGCACGGCCAGCAATTGGCCGCGTTGGCGGGGCCGCCCTGGACGCAGAGCAACAAGCCCTGAGGGCGGGACGGCCCACAGAGTGAGGTGCGGTCTCGCTTCAGACGCAACACGCTTCTCTAATGAAAACTAATTCAAACGCAATTGGTAATTCCATGATACCAGTATGATGAGGAAATTGTGTAGGTTCGTATTTGATCTTTCCCAGTCATGTTGAAGCGACCAGGGGCAAGAGTTCTCACAATTAAAGAGAAAGTCTTTAAAATATATGAAATCTTGAATTTAAAAAAAAGGCTGAGGCCGGGCGCGGTGGCTCACGCCTGTAATCCCAGCACTCTGGGAGGCCGAGGCGGGGGATCGCTCGAGGTCAGGAGTTCGAGACCAGCCTGAGCAAGAAGACAGACCCCCGTCTCTACTAACAATAGAAAGAAATTATCTGGCCAACTAAAAATCTATATAGAAAAAATTAGCCGGGCATGGTGGCGCATGCCTGTAGTCCCAGCTACTCGGGAGGCTGAGGCAGTAGGATCGCTGGAGCCCAGGAGTTTGAGGTTGCTGTGAGCTAGGCTGACGCCACGGCACTCACTCTAGCCCGGGCAACAAAGTGAGACTCTGTCTCAAAAAAAAAAAAAAAAAAAAAAGGCTGAAAATTCTTTGCTAGAAATACTGGCTGGTTTAGTGACTTCAGGAACCTGTACATTTTCTACTTACACTAACCATTTCAGGAAACTGAGAGTACAGATAAAACTGCGAAGGCATTTCCCTCAGGTTAAAAAAAAAAAAAATCAATGAATTTTTTTTGACCTGGATCAGATATTTTTCATTGTGATATGAAACTCTGTTAAAAGCAAAGGCTCTCAAGGCCCTACATACATCTCAATTTAAGGCTGCAAAGGATCTACTCAATTATGCTTGATATAAATTCGTGTGGAGATTTAACTGTGCTGTTGGGTTTTGTTTATTTTTTTAATAGACTTTTATTTTTTAGAGCAGTTTAGGCCCACAGCAAAATTGAGCAGAACAGAGATATCCCATATATCCTCTGCCCCTACACATCCACAGCCTCCTCTATTATCCATATCCCACACTAGACAGTGCATTTGTTACAATCAACGAACCTACATTGATACATCATTATCACCCAAAGTCCATAATTTTCATTAGGGTTCACCCTTGGTGTTGTATTATATATTCTATGGGTTTGGACAAATGTATAATGACATATATCCACCCTTACAGTATCATACAGAGTAGTTCCACTGCCCTAGAAATCCTCCATGGTCTGCCTATCCCTTCCTCCTCCCATCCCCTGGCAACCACTGATCTTTTTACTGTCTTCAGAGTTTTGCCTTTTCCAGGACGTCATATAATTGAAATTGTACAATATGCTTTCATATTGGCTTCTTTTACTTAATAATATGCATTTAAGTTCCTTTCATATCTTTTCATGGCTTGATAGTTCATTTCTTTTTAAAACTGAATAATATTCCATTGTCTGGATATATCACACTTCATTTATCCATTCACTACTGAAGAACACCTTGGTTGCTTTCAGGTTTTGGTGATTATGAATAAAAGTAATATAAACATTCATGGATAGGTTTTTGTGTAGACATAAGTTTTCAACTCCTTTAGGTAAATACCAAGGAGCATGACTGCTGAGTCATATGGTAAGGGTATGTTTAGTTTTGCAAGAAATCACCAAACTGTCCTCCAAAGTGGCTCTATGTACCATTCCGTATTCCTGCCAGCAATTAATGAGAGTTCCTGCTGCTCCACATCCTTGCCAGCATATGGTGCTGTCAGTGTTGTGGATTTTGGCTATTCTAACAGGTGTGTAGTGGTACCTCATTGTTGTTTTAATTTGTATATCTTTGATAACATATGATGTGGAACACCTTTTCATATGCTTATTTTCCATTTGTGTATCTTCTTTGGTGAGGTATACATTAAGGGTTTTGGACCATTGTTTAATTGTTTATTTTCTTATTGTTGAGTTTTAAGAGTTCTTTGTATATTTAGTATAACAGTCCTTTATCAGATATGTCTTTTACAAATATTTTCTCCCAATCTGTGGTTTGTCTTTTCATTCTCTTGACATTGTCTTTCACTCAGCAGAAATTTTTAATTTTAACGAAGTCCAGCTTATCAATGCTTTCTTTCATGGATTGTGCCTTTGATGTCATATCTAAAAAATCATCACCAAACCCAAGGTCAACTATATTCAAAAATATTAATATCAAAAAACACAAAAAAGATATTAATATCCTCAGAGAGATAAGAGAAGACATTGCATCCATAAAACAAGAAAAAAAGAACATTTCAAGAACAAAAAAGAAGTAAAAAAAAAACATCAAAAAATGTAAAAGGTAACCAGTCTAAGAGATGCAACACCCAAAACTAACAAGAGTTACGGAAAGAGAGAACAGGGAAATGAGGAATGGAAATCAACAAAATAATTCAAGAAAAGAAATTTTCCAGAATAGAAATACACAGTTTCCAGACTGAAAGGGCCACTGAATGTATAACACAATTAATAAAAAGGCCCCCCACATCAAGGCATATTCTTGTGAAATTTCAGAACTCTAGGGACAAACAGAAGATTCTGCATGCTTCAGAAAGGAAAAAAAACAGGTCACACACAAAAAAAACTAGGAATCAAGGCTTTACACTTCTCAACTACAACACTACAAGCAAGAATATTGGAAGAACAAGAAGCAATGGAGCAGACAGTGATTTCTTGAATATGACACCAAAGGCACCAGTAACAAAATAATGGACAAAGTGGACTTCATGAAAATTTAAAATTTTGTGCATAAAAAGACGCTATCAACAAAAGTAAAATGGCAACCCATAGAATGGGAGAATAGGTTTTCAAATCATGTATCTGATAAGAGATTAATATGCAGAATAAATAGAGAACTCCTAAAACTCAATACAAAAAAAAAAAAACCTGACTCAAAAATGGTCAAAGGATTTGAATAAACTTTCTATAGAAGGTATACAAAAGGCCAGTAGGCACAGATTTGTTGAAAAGATGCTCAACACCACTAATCATCAGGGAAATTCAAACCAAAACTACAATGAGATACCATCTCACACCCATTAGGATGGCCACTATCAAAAAAGAAAAAAAATACTCAGAAAATAACAAGTGTTGGCAAAGATGTGGAGAGATTGAAACCCTTGTGCATTGTTGGCAGAATGTAAAATGGTACAGAGGCAGTGGAATTACAGTATAGAAGTTCCTCGAAAAATTAAAAATAGAATTACCATTTGATCCAGCATTTTGCATCTCAGTATAGTCAAAAGAATTGAAAAGAGGATTATCAAAAAGAAGAGAGATAATAAATGTTGACAAGGGTGTGGAGAAAAGGAAACCCTACTACACAAGTGAAAATGTAGAGTGATGCAGTCATTATGGAAAACAGTAAGAAGATTCCTAAAAAAATTAAAAATAGAAATATGACCCAGCAATGCCTCTTCTGAGTATATAGCCAAAAGAGATGTGAAGTCATCTCCTCATAAAGATAGCTGCACTCCCATGTTTACTGCAACATAATTCACAATAGCCAAGAGAAGGAATCAGCCAAAGGGTACATCAACGGATGAATGGATAAAGAAAACTATATATGTAGGGTTTTTTTCCGATGGAATAATTATCCAGCCTTATAAAAGAATGAGATCCTGCCATTTGCCACAATGTGGATGGATCTGGAGGACATTATGCTCAGTGATATAAGCCAGACACAGAAAGAAAAATATTGCTTGATCTCATTTATTTATGGATCTAAAAAAATAAAAATAAAAGAGGTCAAATATACAGAGAAAGAGGGAAAAACAGTGGTTACCAGGGTTGGGATGGGTTACCAGGGTTACCAGGGTTGAGATGTAAATCAAAGGATATAAAGTAGCAGATATGTGGGATAAAGAAGTCTGGAGATCTAATGTGTGACATGAGGACTATAATTAATAAAATTCTATTAGGGATTTTGTTAAATAAGTAGATTTTTGCCACTCTTTTCAAAAAAAGTAACTCTGCGAGATGATAGATATGTTCATTTGCTTCACTGTAGTAACCATTTTGCTGTCTATATGTATCCCACAACATCACACTGTAAATCTCAAATATACACAATAAAATTTATTTGAAAGAAAGCAAGCTTTATTACTGATAATAATAATAATAATGATTGAAAGTAGAGTCTTTCCTTGGAGGAGTGGGAAGGTGCTTGCAATTTTATTTCTAAATGTTTTAAATTACCATTATTTTTATTTGACAAATCATAATTGTATTACATTTATGGAGTACAATGTGAGTTTTGATATGAAGTCTGTCCAGAAAGTATCCAGCCATGTAATATGAAAAATAGAGACATTGACTGAAGAAGATACAAGGCACAAGAAACATTGTACATAGGACAACTGATGCCTCAGTCACCTTCAAAGCAGTCACCTTGGGACCTCACATGGTTCTTCCAGTGTCTCTTAACCTAACCTGTACACATTCAACTTTCTCAAGTGTTCTGCTTGTTGCAGGCCTTCCAGGACATGAATCACTTTCAACAGATTCTCCACCATCTTTGAAGCATTTGTGCCACACTTTTATTTGCGCTGTACTCATTGTATCATCCTCAAAAGCCTTCTGAATCATCTGAATAGTTTCTGCAGAGGAATGTTCAAGCTTAATGCAAAATTTGATGCAGATTCATTGCTCTACTCGCTCAGTCATTTTGAATGCAAGGGCCACACAGTGCACATGCTCACTCAGTGGTGTCTGGTGTCCCACTGACTAGTACAGTGACATTGTCATTGGTCACACATGTGCATTCCAGTCCACCAGCCTTGGCTGCCAGGTTACAATGAAGTTATGCAAACCATTCTCGTTATATTAACAATGGCTGGTTACTTTCTGGACAAACCTCATATATGTATACAATGTAGAATTACTACATCAAGCTAATTAACATATCCATCACCTCATTTAATCTTTTTTTTTGTGGCGATACACTTGAAATTTACTCTTTTAGTTATTTTGAAATATACAATGCATTATTATTTAATACAGTCACCCTGCTGTGCAATAGATCTCAAAACTTATTCCTCCTGTCTAGCTGAAACTTTGTGCTTTTAGACCAGCAACTCCCATTCCCTCACTCCCCTCTCTCCAGCCTCTCGTAACCATCATTCTACTCTCTACTTCTATGAATTCAGCTTTTTTTAGGTTTCACATATAAGTGAAATTATGCAGTATTTGTCTTTTTGTGCCTGGATTATTTCACTTAGCTTAATGTTCTTTAGATTCATTCATGTTCCAAATAACAGATTTTTTTTCTTTTTAAAGGCTGAGTAGTATTCCATTGTATATATATGCAACATTTTCTTTATCCATTCATCCACTGATGGACACTTAAATTGATTCCATATATTGGCTATTGTGAACAGTCCTGCAATGAACATGTGAGTGCAGATATCCCTTCAAAATATTTATTTCAATTCCTTTGAATATATCCCAGAAGTGATATTGCTAGATCATATAGTAGTTCTATTTTTAGTTTTTTAAGGATAAAAGCAGAGTCTGGAAGAGATATTTGTACATCCATATTCACAGCAGCACTATTCAAAATAGTTAAAACATAGAAGCAATGGAAGTGTCCATAGATGGATGAATGGACAGAATGCCTAAGTGAGCCCTGTACTACTACCTATATTCAGCCTGTCTTGACCATAGGCTAATTAAGTGAGCTCCTGCTTTCCTCTTTGTGTCCTACAACCTAGATCAACTGAGGATATGTAGAATGTGTGCTTTCACCCAATATTTCTCAATCTTTAGCATGCATCAAAATCTCTGGAGGGTCAATAAAACACAGATTGTTAGGCCCCAACCTGGGATTCAGATTCAGTAGTTCTGGACAAGAAGCTAGAAATTTCTAATATTCCCAGATGACTTGATGCTGGTGGCCAAGCAATCATACTTTGAGACCACCTCAGCAAGGGCACTTGGCCCATGATGTTCCATGTCACCTGCATCTGGGAGCCTGGGGTCATTCCTGCTATGCCATCTGGGAGCTGGAGCATCAGTCAGCATTCCTGAGACACCTACACTCTCAGTGAGCCCCATTCATGCTCCAAAGTTACACATGTCTGGCTCAGAAACTTACACAGAAATGAAACACACATGAATGAAAACAAGTGCATACAAGAGCTTCAGGATCCCCCTTATTTAGATCTGCAAATGGCAATACTGGGTCTCCCTGCCCAGGTACCCAAGTTTATCCAACAAGTCTGTCTTCTCCACCCACTTACACCTTGGATCAAGCTAAAGTTGTGCCTGTGTCAATCTAGCCACCTATCAAGCAGGTGTTCTCTCTATTTATTTATTTCAGTTTGATTTCACTAATCTTTAACCCTTTATAGTTTGAAATGCATTTAGGAACTATTTAAAAATTAATAATACATATAAAAACCTATGGGATGCAGACAGAGCCAATCATATATTCATTTAACAAACATATATAGTGAGTGCCTACTATGTGCCAGGCACTGTTCTAGGCACTAAGGATAAAACAGTGGGAAAATACCAACAAAAATCCCTAATTTCGGGCCGGGCACAGTGGCTCACGCCTGTAATACTAGCACTCTGGGAGGCCAAGGCGAGTGGATCACTCAAGGTCAGGAGTTTGAGACCAGCCTAAACAAGAGCGAGACCCCCATCTCTACTAAAAATAGAAAGAAATTATCTGGCCAACTAAAAATGTATATAGAAAAAATTAGCTGGGCATGGTGGCACAAGCCTATAGTCCCAGCTACTCGGGAGGCTGAGGCAGTAGGATCACTTAAGCCCAGGAGTTTGAGGTTGCTGTGAGGTAGGCTGATGCCACGGCACTCACTCTAGCCTGGGCAACAAAGCGAGACTCTGTCTCAAAAAAAAAAAAAAAGAAAAAGAAAATATCCCTAATTTCATTGAGCTTACCTTCAAGGGAAGAGTGTCAAACACAGATAAAATAAGTAAACTATATGTAATTTTAGAAGCTGCTAAGTGACATGGAGGAAAGTGAAGCAAGGCAGAGAGAGAGTAGAGGGAGGAGTTGCAGTTTTAAATAGAGTGGCCAAGGAAGGCATCACAACAAAATGACTTGGAGGTAGAGAAGCAAGCAGTCACCTAGATAGGGGAAGGGCATTCCAGACTGGCTGGGCAGAGGATGCAGGAGAGAGAAGGAGGCGAGGTGCTGTGGGGAGGAAAACAGACAAAGGAGCATGATCACCACATTTGGTTACACAGGGTGTTCACTGTGTAAGCAGGTGCTAAAATCCAGCCCATGTCTGCTTGCCAAGTCACTCATCCTGGTGCAAGACTGTGTCCTCCTGGAGAAAGGGGAGTCTTTTTTCCAACTTGCAAGGAATTCACAGGAGACATGCATGGCTAGTGCTAGCCCTTGGAGGTAGCAGGTCAAAGAGTATGAAGGTTTTTGAGCAAAGGAAAGACATCTGACTTATGTTTTAAGAGAACTACTTTAGTCTCTGTGTTGAGGATAAATTGTGGGGGTTGCCAGGGGTGGCAAGGATGGATGCAGGGAGACCAGTATGGAGGTTAATCTGATAAAACACGTGGAAGATGATGGTGGCTTGGACCACAGCAGTAGCAGTGCAGGAGGGGAGAAGTGGCTGGATTCTTGATACATTTTTAAAGGAGAGCCATCAGTGTTTGCTGACAAATGGATATAGGATAAACAGAGAAGTCAAGGATAACTCTAAGTATGGGGGATGAGCAACTGGAAGGATGAAGTTGTCATTGAATAAAGGATGAAGGAAGCCTACAGAAGAAACAAGTTTCAGAGAAATAGCAGGAGTTCAATTTAGAGCATGACAAATTTGAGATGCCTGTTAGCTATCTTATGTGGTAATACTGAGAAGCTAATTCATAGGTAAGTCTGGAGTTCAGTGTAGAAGAGCAGACTGCAGAAATAAATGGGAGCATTTTAAGCCCCATAAATGCTAAGAAAAACCATGAGGCTGGGAGAGGTCACCAACAGAGATAGAGAAGCAAAGAAGACCAAAGCCTGGGACTTTCCAACACCAAGACATAGAGGACAAAAGAAGGAACCAGCAAAGGAGACTGAGACGGAGCAGCCAGTGTGACAGGATGCAAACACAGCAGTGCAGGGGAGCCAAGAGAAGAAAACATTTCAAGGAGGAAGGAGTGATCAACTGTGCAATGTGCTGCCGAAAGATCTAGCAGGAAACAGTCTGAGAAATGACCACGGCACTAGGCAATGAGGAGGTTTGTGCACATTCTCAGAGAAATACTCATTACCTTAACCTTCATTCTGAAAAAAGACTGAAAACAAACATCCAACTTAATAAGCTAGAAAAGTAAATTTTTAAAAATAGGAAAAACTATTTTTGTAAAACAATAATTCATCAAAAAGGAAAAACACTCTACAATACTATAAATGATAATTCCAAGAGTGGGTTCTATAAAAGTACCAGTAGACACAAACCTCTGGCAAGACTGCTTAAGAAATGACTGAATAAGAAACAGAAAACACATACAATTAGTGTTTAGAAAGTGAATGTCACCCTAGTTTCAAAAGTTTAACAATTGAAAGAAAATGTCATGTAAAACTTTAGGCCTATAATATTTGTATTGATAAAATGGATTCTATTTTAGGAAATTACATATTATAAAAATTAACTTGAGAAAAAGGAAAAAAAGGAGTAGCTCAATAACCATTAAACAGTTTGAGAAGATCGTTAAAGACATGTCTCCAAAAACACTAAGCCTAGACAGTCTTAAAGCAAAGTTTCTTTTATTAAAACTGAAAGAACACATAGTTCCTAAGTTACTTAACTTGTTACCAAAAAAAAAAAAAAAAAAACAGAAAAATATGGAAGCCATAATAATCTTGATGGCAAAACTTGAGAAAAATAGCATAAAAAAGAAAGCCACATTTTCATTTAAGAATAAAAATTAAACCTTAGGAAAATGAATTTAGCAGATTATTAAAAATAATGATATATCATAAACAAGTAGGATTTGTATCAGGAATGCAAAGATGCTGAAATATTAAGAAACCTATTAATAAAATTCTTTGTTAAAGAAACACCATATAATCATCTTAATGGCTTCTAAAAAAGACTACTGATAAAATTCAACATTTTACCAAAGAGGAACTCTTAAGAAATTATAAACAGAAAAAATTCACTTACCTTTAATTGTGTTTTTCAGCAAAAATAAAAAAAGATATAACCTTTTAAAAGGTCAATTTGGCAGTAGCTATCGATATTGAAAACTGGCATATCATTTGATCAATAAACCTATTGCCATGAAATTATTGTCCAGTAATATTTACATGCATGTGTGAAGATATACATACATAGAATACATTCACTGCAACATTCTTTACAATAGCAAAATACGTCTGCCAATTAGTGGAATGATTAAATAAATTACAGGTCATCTACTCAATAAAACCCTGTGCCATTAAAGAATAGGATAGCTCTATATACTCTCACTTAGCTTCATGTGCAAACTAACAGTCAGTAAAAAAAGGCAAGTTGCAGACCAGTATGCATTGCTTGATGCCATTTTTGTTTTAAAATGTGTGTGTTCCTGCATGCATAGAAAAACAATTTTAAAGGCTATATCCCAAGTCGTTACTGTGGTTACCTCTGAGGGATGGGGGTGGGGGATATATTTTCTCTATTTTATTCATTTAATTCAACAAATATTCCTTGAAAGCGTACCTTGGACCACACAATGAACGATAATTCTAAGTTACTGGAATTTTTTTGTACTAATTACTTTAGTGCTGAAGGAAAGTATTTTATTTTATGCATTTTATGAAAAGTAACACACACACGGTACAAAATTCAAGGCACAGAAAAGAGTGAAGAGCCTCCGTGAGGGAGGCTCACATCAGGGCCCAAGTCATGAATTCACGCCACCCAGAGGCATTCACTATTGCCGCTTCTTACACATACTCTCGGAGATATTTCTCACATTCAGGAGCATGTGGGGATTGACAAGACCATTCCCCTTATTTGGGGCAGATTTGTCTTTTTTTCTACATGGCAGTCTGTGAAGACAGGAAGCTATTGCTAAGGTGCTGAACGAGAAGCACTGGGCTTCAGTGCAATCCTTCCTAGAACATACCTCTTTATTGTCTCATTAGTTAGTCTCAGCCACACACCAGCATCATTGTCAACTCATCAGTGTGAATGTTCCTTCTGCAGACCCACTCTTTAACCCCACAGATATTCACGTCCAAACTCCTGCTTGGGTAGGGCAGAAGAGTTGCCCAGCGGCAGAGTGGGAGGGGGATTAGCTTTTCAAATAGTCCTTCCCCATTCCTCCTCTGCCAACTCACACCAAGATCCAGAGGCATCTTGGTGCTGCTGGTTACTGCCTATGTCCCTCAGGGATCTTATCAACTTCCCCCACAACCAGCCCAGAGCCCCCATGCCTTGAGCAGCTCATCCAACTACCACTCCCACCTGCTTTTCAGCTTCTAAAATATGATTGTTTTCTCTTTTCCTGTTCTTCCTACCCTTACGGGTCTATGACTACTTTTAAATCCCTTTACTGTAGGTCTAGTGAGATATTAGGAGGGAGGAGAATTAGATAGATGTGTTAAAGCTGCCATGGTAACCCTGAAATTCTCATTAATTTTTGTGTTGTTTAGTTGGTTTTTTTTTTTTTGAGATAGGGTCTCACTCTGTCACTCAGGCTGGTGTGCAGTAGCATGATCATAGCTCACTGCAGCCTCAAACTCTTGGGATCAAGTGATCCTCCCACCTCCACCTCCCAAGTAGCTGGGACTACAGGCACTGCCACTATGCCCATGTAATTTTTTTTTCTTTTTTATTTTTGTAGAGACAGGGTCTCACTATGTTGCCCAGGCTAGTCTCAAACTCCTGGCCTCAAACAATCCTCCCACTTCAGCCTCCCAAAGTTCTAGGATTACAGACATGAGCCACCATGCTCAACCCCATTAATTTTTTTTAAAATAAAGTAAAGCTATTTTTTAAATAGCTCAATAGTTCCATACAAAGAACTACCACTAAACAAGAAAGAAAAAACAACCCAATACAAAAATGGGTAAAGAACTGTAATAAGACATTTCTCCAAAGAAGATATACAGATAACCAAAAAGCACATGAAAAGATGTTCAACATCAGTGGCCATTTGGGAAATGCAAATCAAAACCCCAATGAGATACTACTTCACAAACATTAAGGTTGCTATTATTAAAAACAAGAGCAGCAACAACAAAAATAACAGCAAAACACCCAGGAAATAACAAGTGTTCGTGAGGATGTGGAGAAATTGAAACCCTGTACATCACTGGTGGGGATGTTAAAATGGTGCAGGCTCTGTGGAAAACAGTTTGACAGTTCCTCAGAAAATTAAACTTAGAGTTCCCATATAATCCAGCACTTCCACTTCTAGGTACATACACAAAAGAATTGACAGCAGGGATGCAAACAAATACTTATACAACAATGTTCATAGCAGTGTTATTCACAATAGCCAAAAGGTGAAAACAACCTAAATGTCCATCAATGAATGAATGGTATATGTGGTTTATACGGTCAATGGAATAGTATTGAATCTTAAAATGTAATGAAATTCTAATACATGCTACAACATGGATGAACCTTGAAAGCATGCATGACTGTGAGCCTAAATGAAACAAGCTAGACTCAAAGAACAAATATTGTATGATTCTACGTACCTGAGGTACCTAGGATAGGCAAATTCATAGAGATGGAAAGTAAAATAGAGGTCACCAGGGCTGGGGAGAGAGGAGAATGGATAATTAGTATTTAATGGGTACAAATTTCTGTAGGGATGATGAAAAAGTTCTGGAAAATGGACAGTGCTGGTGATTGCAAAACATTGTGAATGTACTTAATGATACTGATACTTAAAAATAGTTTAATGGGCAATTTTGTTATATATATTTGATCACAATAAAAAAAATTTTAATAGACTACACATACTCCAAACACCAGTGATTAGCATGAGGTTGCTCTGTTAACTAAATTTCTGGGCAAAGTTAGAATTGAGCAGAAAACTTTTTAGAGAAGAAAATTCATTCTGGGACTTTTCATATGACCACAAATAAAATCAACTCAAATCTATTCAGCAAATGAGTTGTCAAAAGTGACTACTCATCAATTCAGAACTGAGTTATCACAGTAAATAGCTGGGAAGAAATAATAACAAATACATATTATTTAGATTGTTAGATATTGTGTAGGTATTTAGGAATTATAGATGACATGATGCATTGAACTTGGGGTCTGAATACCTGGGGGTTTTGAATCCTAACTGCCACTTCTTAGCTGTGGGAGGTTTGATGGCAGAATGAGAAAAACATTATCCATTTTGAGTTATGCTAATAAGGAGATAATGCATTTGACAAAGCTCTGTCGGCTGTAATGCAGTATCCAAATGGGAGCTATGGTATCTCTACAATGTTTTCCGCATTTATAGTTTCCATCAGCTCAGTGTTACTCTAAGTGTGGTCTATGAAATGATGCTGGTCCATGAACTCTTTGTGACAGGTCTTCAGTAAGATACATACCAAAGCTGACTGGTATTTGGAAACAGCAATTTCAAATTGCCGCAACATTCAAGCATGTGAGCAGTGGTTTCTTTCGCAGAGCAAGGTATAGAGCAGTGCAGTGTTAGCGAACTCATGAGATGAGTTGCATGTGGCATGAGCTACAGCCTAGTCCTGAGCAGCAGGACCATTTATTTTAAGGTTAGACTGTCAACTGAAACCTGAAAGTATATAAAAACTGAAAAATGTAGGCATTATTAACTTATCTTTTACAATTAATTTAAATGTTAGTCAAGCCTTTTTTAAAAATCAGATGGCAAAATGGCTTCATTGGACAGTTTTGCCCAAAAAAGACATAATTTTTCTGAATGTGGCAATAGTAGTTGACTAAATGATCATGATGGGAGTGATTCCAAAGAAAGAAAGATTAAAAGGGTTTATACCTGTTTTGCTGGGAATAGGATCCCTCATATACCAGGTTTGCTTGTTTTTTTGTAGCGATAATTTTGTGGTCCCCAACCCCCATGGCCTGTAAGAGACTGGGCCACAGAACTCCACTCCCATCTCCCCCACCCTCCCTTCCATCCGTGGAAAAATTGTCTTCCATGAAACTTAGGAACCTAGGGTGGTGGGGTGCTCAGTAGGAGGTGAGTGGCAGTTGAGCAAGTGAAGCTTCACCTGTACTTACAGCTGCTCCCCATCACTGGCATCACGGCCTGAGCTTTGCCTCGCTCCCCCACCCCACCTCCCCCAAGTCTGTGGAAAAATCGTCTTCCATGAAATGGGTCCATGATGCCAAAAAGGTTGGGGACTGCTGCTGTAAGTGAAGGTTAAGTGCTAAACCACAGTGTGTTGTTAATGGGAAAAAAAAAACCCAAACTCTGTAAAATAATTTTAGAGAGATTTACTCTGAGCCAGATTTGAGGACCATAACCCGGAGCCATGCTCAAGAAGTCTTGAGCAAGTGGACTTGCTGCGACTGGGTTATGGTTTGGTTTTATACATTTCAGGGAGACAGGGGTTACAGGTAAAGTGATAAATCGATGCGTGGAAGCCATACACTGGTTTGGCTCGAAAAGCTAGAAGGGGGGAGTGCTTACAGGTTGTAGGTGGGTTTAAAGATTCTTTGACTTGTAATTGGTTAAAGACATAAAGCTTTGTCTAAAGGCTTGGAGTGTTTTAACATAAGGAGCTGTTTATCAGAGACAAGCCACTGGACATATATTTGTTGTGTAAATTGAGGATCTGCAAGTTTGTCTTGCATACCCTTAGGCCTATTAATGGTTACAAAGGATGTCTCCAAGAAGGGAGGGGGGCATGTTGAGGCATGTCTGACCTCCCTCCTCCTGACAGGCAATTTAGTTTTAGGATATTCCTTTGGCCAAGAGGGGTACATTTAGTCAGCCGATTGAGGGGGGTGAGCCTTAAGATTTTATTTTAGTTCACAGTGTTATTTAGGAACTAAGAAAGCAATGGAGCCACCTAAACTCCTAAACCTAAATAGTATTTGCATTAAAAAGATATAAGTTTAAAACAAAAAAAAAAATCTTTGAAAGAAAACATAGTGAATTAAAAAGCCAACATAGAAAAATGTTTAGTATTCCATATATAAACATTAGTGCTTTGAGAGCTTCTTATAAAATAGCATGATGTTAGATTACTAAGACTAATAAACCACATATAATTGATATTATTCAAGGACATTAGTGAAAGACTGAATCAAAGATATTTGTTTCAAATTGATGAATGTACAGCAAAAAATGTAGCTCAGGTACAAGTTTCCAGTGGTACCATAGACTACTGTATTCAGAAATTGGCTAATGAGATGAAAGACTAACTTATTTAACAAATAAACCTAGCAAAGTATTTTCATTGCAAATTGATACAGTTAACATGTAAAGTCTTTTAAAGCATATGAAATTTGAACATAATGGTGATATGAAGGAAGAATATTTTTCTCAGCTTCATTGCTAACAAACACATATAAAATCATGGAAGATTACATTGTCCACAAATGAGGCTTGAAGTCTACATTTCAGGGAGAAGTATATCTGAGGGCACAGCTGTAATGACAAGAAAGTATTCAGGGGTTGTTACCCAGATTAAGTATCTTGCACAGAATGTCAGTGCCCTCCTTTGTCAAAAAATTTCTGTATGGCCAGGTGTGGTGGCACACACCTGTAGTCCCAGCTACTGAGGAGGCTGATTTTGCTTGAGCCCAAGAGTTTTAAGGCCAGCATGGGCAACATAGCAAGACCCCTTCTCTAAAATCTAACTAAATAAATATTTTTTTAATTAAAAATAATTATATAAACATTTCCCTATGGAAAAAAAAGTCAGTAGAACCAAAGAATGTGGTTAGTGACCTAGTGAAAATTTTGAATCATAGAAAGTGTAAATTGGTATCTTTTTATTATATGATACTACAAAAGCTGATCACAAAGAACTGTTAATACCTGCAGTCATACCATAGTTAGTAAGGGAAAACATGGAGAATGTTTGTGCTATGAACAAATTCTTAGTGCTTCTGCAAGATAAAAAAAATCAATTTGCCCTCAGCATTTTGCTAATGTGAATTGGATAGGCAGTCTTGCTTTTCGTCTGGCATCATCAATATTCTTAATGATCTTCATATGTCCAGGCAAAGAAGGAATGTGACTCTTTTTGATAGTACATAACATTGAAGGGCTAAAAGGAAAGTTAGAAGCTTTAAAAAAAAAAATTTTTACTAGTTAACAATGATCAATGAAGAGAGTGTAATCTTGATATTTTACATCTATGAAATGTTATTATCAAATGCCTTATGACTTAGATACAAAATTTGGAATTTTTATTTTCTATCCAAAAAAGTATAAGAAATTCATTGATCCAGAAACCATTCGATTTCTCAAAATATAATTTAAATTTAAAAATAATTTTACAGTATAAATTATTAGAACTCATTACCAAAATTAAAAATACACTTCAAAAATACTGCATCATTTGCTTCATTGTATTAAAAATGAATATCTTGAGTACGCTGAAATTGCTTTTATGTCTCTTCTTCCATTTCTGTCAACATACCTCTTAGGTATTCTACTATGAATGTTATTAAAACAAAACTTAGATACAGCTGAGGTATACATTATTTCCTATAAGTAGCATTGTTAGAAATCCAACCTGGATTTTTCAATTAAAAATGTTAATGCCGGTAAATATGTGTACATTCAAGGTGCTCACATAGGCATTTGATATAGGGAATCATTATTTCCCTCATAACCATGTTTAGTTATGATTGCAGAGGACAAAATTTGAGCATATAGCAACTTCTATATTCATCACCTATATGTATACACTCTCAGTGTGGTGGCAGTTTTTTGTTTTTTTTTTTTAATTTTTGAGACAGTCTCACTCTGTTGCCCAGGGCTAGAGTGCTGTGGCGTCAGCCTAGCTCACAGCAACCTCAAACTCTTGGGCTCAAGCGATCCTCCTGCCTCAGCCTCCCAAGCAGGTGGGACTACAGGCACATGCCACCATGCCCGGCTAATTTTTTCTATATATTTTTAGTTGTCTGGTTAATTTTTTTCTATTTTTCAGTAGAGACAGGGGGTCTCGCTCTTGCTCAGGCTGGTCTCGAACTCCTGACCTTGAGCGATCCTCCCGCCTCAGCCTCCCAGAGTGCTAGGATTACAGGTGTGAGCCACCGTGCCTGGCCTGTGTGGCAGTTTTTGTATCTGTTTTTTCCTATGTGAAATTGTTCTGATTATTTTTATTAAAATTTAATTTTATCTTTATGAATTTAATAAGATAAATGGACTTGTATTTTGTATGTCTTTTTCTAATTTAATTTTTCTAGCAATTCATTTTTATAGTGTTTTACAAAAGTATTAGTCTGTGATGGATTGGAAATTACAAAACAAAAAAACAGATCCTTCACTCCAGTAGTTTGAGAAACACTGAACTAGCTCACACAGGCATGGTAAATATATATTAGGTTTAACCAGATGAAACTGCCAATAATCAACCACTTTTGACCCTCAAATGGCAATTTCAAGTAGTGAATGTAAGAAAGACTATGTTCTGACATTTATACACTTTGATCCCAGATAAGCCCCCACACTCTTCTTTCTTTTGGACCTATTTACTCTTGTTTCACATACAACTCTCTGGGGCTTGTTTTGGTTCTCAATGAAATGGTAAGTGGGGACAAGAGCTGCTACAGGGGAACTCACTGGCAGCAGCATGAAATACCAACTAGGGAAGAGACAGAAAAACTAGAAAAAGTAGAGATTATTTATCTGGGACTATTTAATGCAGGGGCAAATAGTTTGATACCTCTCAATAGGCCCTGGAAGCACCACTGTACCATTTACATTTAAAATGCTGAGTACTGTCCGGGGAATGGACAAGCTTGAAGTTCTGACGGGGGGGGGGGGGGGGGGTGATGGTTGTATACCTACATGATAAGTGCGATGTGCACTGTCTGGGGAATGGACAGGCTCGAAGCTCAGACTCGGGGGGGATGGGGAGGACGTGGGCAATATATATAACCTGAACTTTTGTACCCCCATAATAAGCTGAAATAAAATAAATAAATAAATAAATAAAATAAATAAATAAAATAAAATAAAAACTTTTCAATCTATAGGTCACATCATACAGTAATAAAAATAAATAAATAAAAATTAAAAAAAAATAAAATGCTGAGTAATCAAGGAAACAACAAATTACACCAGTGACGTTAATTGGGGGGTATGTAACACATTGGATTCAAAATGTCTAATATACAGTTTTGGAGCTTAAAGAAGTAAATCCTCAGTTTTCCAAAGACTTCATCCATTTGGACAACTTTATTCCCAAGTGGATTAAGGAGTTTCTACATGGCAGCAGAGCACAAAATTGATAGGATTCAGATATTATCACTAGACAGACTGAGCATTATTTAAGCAAATACACACACACATACACACACACATATGCATGCACAAGTACTCTCCCACAAGAAACCTTGGGTATAACATTAATCAGAATCCCCAGTTTCCCTTCTGAAAGGATGGAGGGTCTTGTGAGCAAAATAAATCAGCTCTGCTCCCTCCCCACCTAGCTAACAGGTATCCTGCAGGACTCTGAACATCTCAAAGGAACTCAGCAGACAAAAGGAAATGTAAATTTTTTTACAGTGCTAGACCTATTAACTAAAATTCCCTTCTAGCATCTGTTCCTATAGCCTGGAGTAGTTCCTGAGAAGTTCCTGGATGACTGCATGGGGGACAATCTCCAGACATATCTTGAGGGCAAGGTCCCTTTATTCCTAAAGCAAAGGGAAAGGATGTTGCAGTTTCATACAGCAGATTCCATTATCTAGAAGAGAAGGACCAGATAAGGCAATTCACAACAATTAACTATTTTTCTCTTTGTCCCCATATAAACAGCAAGCCACTTGGCTTAGATGCTGGCATCTCGCTTCTCTTTCTTTGGGATGCCATGCCATCTTTCTGCTCTCTTCCCTGCCCCGTTCTCTCTCATTCTCTTTGTCTTTCTAAGGGACAAAATAAATTTTACTTATATATCTTAATCTCTGCGTGAGAAATCTTTCTCCACCCACGACGTGAGTACCTACTAGGTTTTCCACCCTAATACATTCTATTCAGATTCAGCTTGGAATCTGTTAAACTAACAAGGTTCTGAATGATTTCCTTGCCAGGACTTCGTTAAACCTGGTTGAAATAGTCATACTCTAGCTCTCATGTACATCCATCCTTCCATTTGTAACCCCTTAAGTATGTCCTTCTATGAGAAGACATGATGGTAGTTTGTTATAATTAAAAAGAATATTGCTGTGAGGGGATCAGCCACACCCCAGCCCCCTATACCCGTTCATACAATGTCCCCCTTGGGTGTCCAATTGAGAGCAGCTCCTTTACTCAAGTCCCATCTGGGTGGGCGAGTGCTGTTGGCCTAGAGCCAGATCATTCTGGATGCTGCACAGGGAAGAATGGGATTAGACAGGAAGACAAGATTAGAGGAGTAGATTGCAGTTACATAACTGCTGTAAAACTCAGGAAAGAAACTACAGTTGACTCTTGTACAACACAGGTTTGAACACCATACATCCACATATACACAGATTGTTTTCAACAAATACATTAGAAAAATTTGGGGGGATTTAAAACAATTTGAAAAAAAGTCGCAGATGAACCATGTAGCCTAGAAATATTGAAAAAATTAAGAAAAAGTTTGGTATTTCATGAATGCATAAAACATATGTAGATACTAGCCTATTTTATCATTTACTACCATAAAATATACACAAATCTATTATTAAAAGGTTAAAATTTATCAAAACTTATGCACACACTTACCAACTGTACATAGTACCATTTGCAAGCGAAATGTAACCAAACATAAGGATGTAGTATTAAATTATAAATGCATAAATTAACTGTAGTACATACTATACTATTAATACTGTAATAATTCTGTAGCCACCTCCTGTTGCTATTGCGGTGAGCTCAAGTATTGCAAGTATCTCTTTAAAATGCATGTGATGCTAATCATCTCTGGGTGAACAGTCTCTCCAATAAATTGTGTATCTCAATTAAAAGTGACCTCTTGAAGTTCTGGCATATTTTTCATCGTGTTTAAGTGCAATACCGTAAACCTTGAGTAACACCATAGGACACATACAAAGCGCCACTAGTGATGCTGGAGGTATAGAAAAGGTAAAAAAGTCATGCCAATGTTAGGTAGATAGTGAGGGACCTCCAGCCATCCTAGGGAGAAAGGCAGTTGCCCTACCTGGTGCTGCCTTGAGCAATTGCCACACCTGAGGGAAGGAAGACCGCCCTGACAATCTGCAAAAGAATGCAGGGAATTCCCCAGCCAGCAGGTCAGATAGCCCAGGGACTATAGGGTCTGGAAATGACCTAGAGTAACCTAAGGCTAATTATCACATCATTAACTGTCCATCACAGTGGTTCAATGGTGATATCTTAACCACGAGGAGGGCCCAATCCAGACAATATAAAACAGGACCCAAACCATAACCAGAGCCTTTTGTTACAATAGGGGCCCCATTCGTCATCTGTGATGAATGTATCTTGCTCTATAAACTGTTTCTTGTTTACCTTGCTTTTGGTGTGTCTGGTCATTCTTTGGCCAAGAGCATACCAAGAACCAAGAACTGACTACTGACCCAACAACAGTACAAGAAAAAGTTTAATTGCTTGATATGCACCATAGATTGAGATCGGTAGGTGTGATTGCCCACTATTTCAAGATAAATGAATCCAGCATACGGACTACTATAAAAAAAGAAAAGGAAATTTGTGAAGCCATCACTGCAGCTATGCTAGCAGGTACAAAAATCCTTGCATTTTTTGTAAAATACCCTTTTCTCTTGTATTGAAAATGCAGCTTTTATGTGGGTGCAGGATTGCTATAAGAAGGAATAAAGAAGGAATACCTATAGACTCTAATATAATTTGAGAAAAAGCCAACTCATTATATGACAACTTAAAGCAAGAGGAAGATGAAGGATCTAATACTAGAAAATTTAATCCCAGCAAAGAACAGTTTGAGAATTTTAGAAAGAGATTTGGCTTAAAAAATGTCAAGATAATTGGAGAAGCAGCTTCTACCAACCAAGAAATGAGTTCCCAGATGCCATTAAGCAAATCATTGGGGAGAAAAGATATCTGACTGAACAGGTTTTTAATGCAGATGAAAGTACCCTATTCTGGAAAAAAAAATGATGCAAAGGACATTTATTCGTAAAGAAGAGAAGCAAGCACCAGGATTTTAGGCAGGAAGGGATAGGCTACCTGTACTGTTTTGTGGAAATGCAATAGGGTTTATGATCAGGACTGCCCTTATCTATAAAGCTGCTAACCCCCTGAGCCTTGAAGGGAAAATATAAGTATCACCTGCCAGTCTTTTGTTGTATAACAAGGTCTGGATAGCCAGAACCCTTTTTCTGGATTGGTTCCATGAATGCTTTGTCCCTAAAATCAGGAAGTACTTTGCCAGCAAGGGACTGCCTTTTAAAGTTCTTTTGATATTGGACGATGCCCCTGGCCACCCAGAATCCCATGAGCTCAACACCGAAGGCACGGATGTGGCCTGCTTGCCCCCAAACACAGCATCTCCAATTCAGCCTCTAAATCAGGGCGTCATAAGGACCTTTAGGCTCATTATACACAGTACTCTATGGAAAGGATTGTCAATGCTGTGGAAGAGAACCCCACCAGACAGAACATCATGGAAGTCTAGAAGGATTACACCATTGAAGACGCCATTGTTGTTATAGAAAATGTCATAAAAAACCATCAAGCCTGAAGCAATAAATTCTTGCTGGAGAAAACTGTGTTCTGATGTCATGCATGACTGCATAGGATTTACGACAGAGCCAGTGAAGGAAATCATGAAAGAGCTTGTGGACATGGCAAAAGCTGTTGGGGACAGGGAATGGTTTCAAGATATGGCTCTTGAAGAAAGTAAAGAGCTAACAGACACCACATCAGAGCAATTAAGAGAAGACAGTGTGGTGGAGACGAGTGCTTCTGAACCAGCGCCAGATGATGAGGGAGACGATGTAGAAGAACCAGTGCCAGAAAACAAACTGACATTACACAATCTGATGAAAGTGCTCCAATTATTCAAGACCTGCTTTTGACTTCTTTTATGACATGGACCCTTTTCTGATAGGGGCACTGAAACAAAAGCAAACAGTGGAAGGAGTATTGGTACCATACAGCAACATTTGTAGCGAAATGAAAAAGCAAAACCTCAGACAGAAATTACGATGTATTTCTGTACAGTTACACTGAGTGTGCCTGTCTCTCCTGCCTCCCCTTCCACCTCGTCCACCCCTTCCACCTCTGCCACTCCTAAGACAGCAAGACCTGTAACTGGCCCCCACTGAATAATTTTCAATGACCCCTATGTAATCCTCTTCCCTAACAAACTACTTGACCTTTTGGGCTGTTTCCCAGAAATGGTGGATTTTCTGCAAGACAAAGGTGCTGAGATTCTGAAGTCCCCTGGGCAGACTTCCTGACACGATTCACCATCCCCCACAACCTGCCGCCAATGCAGGTAGCTCCTATTATTATTAATAATAGTTACATTACAACCTGCCCCCAAAGCCATCACAAACTGCCCCAAGGCAGGTCCCTCCCTTAAAATCCCATCATCCCCATTAGTTGGAGAGATGGATTTGAGGCAGCTTCTCCCATTCTCCAGACAAGACATCTGTCGTATTAAAAATTCCTCAAGCAAGTAGACCTAGACCAAAACCCCCTTGAGGTTTTGACAATATAGACCAATCCCTCATCTTCATCCTCAGCCTACTCAATGTGAAGATCTTTATGATGACCCACTTCCTCTTAATGAATAGTAAATATATTTTCTCTTCCTTATGATTTTCTTAATAACATTTTCTTTTTTCTAGCTTACTTTATTGTAAGAATACAGTATATAATACATATAATATACAAAGAAGTGTTAATCTACTGTTTAAGTTCCCACTGAGGCTTCCAGTCAACAGTAGGCTATCAATAGTTAAGTTTTGGGGGAGTCAAAAGTTCTACGCAGATTTTTGACTGCATGGGGGTCGGCACCCTTAGCTCCCACATTGTTGAAGGGTCAACTGTATACTGTAATAGTCTAGTCTAAGGAAGGGAATAGATTTGAGAGTTCTCAGGAGATAAAACCACAGAGCGTGAGGATCAGATGAAAGAGGAAAAGAGCTAAGAACTTCCAGAATTTCTGGCTTAAGCAAATGGAAAGACTGGAGGCACTCGCTGACATTTTGGAGAAGTAGATTTAGGGAGAAAAATAAGTTTCATTTTGACAGGTTTTTTTAGATACATTTGTGAGACAACAAAATAAAGCTATCCAGAATGGATATGGCTTTCTTATTCAGAAAAGACAGAGAAATTTGAAGACAGTTCAGAATTTCAGTGTTTCACAGCTCACTCTCAAATTGTTTTTATATAGAAGAAAGAGCTAGAATACATATATCCTATATTTTAGTACCAGAGCTGCTACAGACTAGCTGTATGACTGGAGATAGCATCAAAACTTTCTCAGCTTCTGTTCCCTTATCAAGGTAGAAATCCCTGCTATACCTCATTCCCAGGGTAGGTAATTCAACTATGAGCATTTTGAAAACAGAAGCAGGAAACCAACATCTGTAGTTACTATTGTCTCTTATGCTTTTGAATTTTAAAAAATTAAGCCACTTATTTTCATTTCCAAAAAAATATTATTCCTTAAACAGAAGGAGGCAAGACTGCAGGAGTTGTGCACCTTTAAAATAAAGAATTTTATCAAAAGAAGACCAAAGTTTTAACAGAACAATTTTATTGCAATTATTTTTTAAGGACTCAATATCAATTTTAAGAGTCCAGCAACTCATAGGTTTTAAATGAAAAGAATAAGCCCTTCTGAGTTCTCATTTTCTAAAAGCTTTTTATATTTTGAGAATTAAACCACTCAGCGCAGATTTTTCTGTTACCATTTTGAAGATATCGGAAGTATTAAACATAAAAACTGTCATTGTTAAAGAAAATACTTTGTCCTTTCCGTGCTACCCAGAGAGGGATCCATATAGTGTTATTCTGGGTTCCCATGGTAACTTTAAAGGAGACTTTTACAATGTGCAGAGCCCTTGATGTCCTTCATTATGAAGGAGGAGGATGATTTCAAATTCCTTGCAACAGAAACCCACTTAGGTGGCACCAACCTTGACTTCCAAATGGAACAGTACATCTGCAAAAAGAAAAGTGATGGCATCTACATCATAAATCTGCAGAGGACCTGGGAGAAGCTTCTGCTGGCAGCTCATGCCTTTGTTGCCATCACATTCTCCAGGAACACTGACCAGCAGGCTGTGCTGAAGTTTGCTGCTGCCACTGGAGCCCCTCCTATTGCCGGTCACTTCACTCCAGAACCTTCACTAACCAGATCCAGGCAGCATTCCAGGAGCCATGTCTTCTGGTGGTTACTGATCCCAGGGCTGACCGCCAGCCTCTCACAGAGGCGTCTTATGTTAACCAGGCTACTGCTGCTCTGTGTAACACAGATTCTCCTCTGCGCTACGTGGACGCCGCCATCCCATGCAACAACAAGGGAGCTCCCTCAGTGGGTCTGATGTGGTGGATGCTGGCTCGGGAAGTTCTGCACATGAGTGGCACCATCTCTCGTGAACACCCTTGGGAAGTCACACCTGATCTCTGCTTCCACAGAGATCCTGAAGATATTGAAAAGGAAGAGCAGGCTGCCGCTGAAAAGGCTGTGACCAAGGAGGGATTTCAGGATGAATGGACTGCTCCTGCTGCTGCGGTTACCACTACTTAGCCTGAGGTTGCAGACCGGTCTGAAGGCGTGCAGGTGCCCTCCGTGCCTGTTCTGCAGTTCCCCACTGAGGACTGGAGCGCTCAGCCTGCCACGCAAGACTGGTCTGAGTTCTAATTCTGTCTCCACCAGTTAATCGCCACCTGAATTTAAACACATTACTTAAATATTCTGAGCCCCAGATTTTCTAATTTGTAAAATATAAGTAATAATGGCATCATCCTCAGGGACTGGTTACAAGGATTAAATGTGATGGGATATGTAAAGCACTTAGCACTATGCAAAAGGGCTTGAGAGTAATTAGATAAAGGTCATAAAATCAGAATGAAAAATGGTTAGGAAATACATGTAAAACGGACTAGCCCCCACAGTAATCAAATCAATAGTTTTTGTTTTATTTTGTTGTTGATAACATTCAGTGCTGGAGAGGGCAGAGAGGGAGGCATTCTATTATTACTAACACAAGAGTAACTGGCTAAAACCTTCCTAAAAAACAATTTTGTAATATGGTGTCAAAAGCTTTAAAAATGTTTACACCCTTGACTCATTCCATTTTTAAAACTTACTCCTTAGAAAATAATCAAATAGAGTTGCAGAACTATGCATAAAAATCAGAAACTACCTAAGTGTTTAACTGTAGATGAATGGCTTAGTAAATTTTGGCACATCACCTTCTGAACTGATGCACTGAGACGCTGAGAAGGGCACATCCTTCCTGTGGTATTCTTACCAAATGTGCATAACCTGAATTTTATCAGGAGAAAATGTCAGACAAACCCAAAGTGAGGGACATTCTACAAAACAAGTCAAGGTGATGAAAGGTAAAGGAAAATGGAAGAACTACCCAAAGTGGAGAAGACAAAAGAGATACTACAACTAAATGGGATGCATGATCCCGGACATGAGTGGAATAATTGGTGAAATTTGGATAAGATCTGGAGACTAATTAAAGTATTATATTACAGTCATTTTTCTGGCTTTGATCATTGTACATGATCAAGCAAGATGTTAACGTTTGCAAAAGCTGGGTGAAAGGTATACTGAAAATCTTTGTACTATTTTTGCAACTTTTGGTAAGACAAATCATTTCAAAAGGAAAAGTTTAAAAAGTAAAAAATTAAATAGTGGTACATTCAAACAGTGATTATGCAACCATTAAAGAGGTTTATAATTAATCTGAATGACAGTGGAAAATGCTCACCAGATAGCATTATGGGTGAAGAAAAACAAAAGCCAGTGCATACACTGAAAACTAAAGCCCAGAAAGAATCCACTAAAATGTTAAGAACAGTCATCACTAAGTAGAAAATTACAGGTGATATATTCTTAATTATTCTTTTACTTTTATATTTCCCAGTTTTTTCTATCATGAACATCTACCACTTTTGAAATTAGAGAAAAAGTTATTTTTAAGAACACACCATGAATTCTGCACCACAAAAATTCATTTAGACATATTTCTTCTGCTTGGTTTTAATAAATTTTTTCAGTACTTTTTTGATGAGCCAACAATGATAAGTGTTGGCTTAAATGAACTTCCTAATTTAACATTAGTAACCAAAAGGGCTTAATAGTTTTACTAACTATTTGAAAATGAATTCTTGGCACTATGTCCTCCTAAGTCCTGTGGAACTCATATATTGAAACAGTTGCTTCATTTCCACTAAATAACTGGAACTATTACCTGGGTCATTAGAGAAGCTCCAAGCTATGGCCGTCTGAATCCTAGTCAAGAACAGAAAGAACAAGAACCTAATCATTTCTCCTCAGCCTGTTGCAAATCGAGAGAAGAATGCGTTTGTGCTGGAGACTGGGAAGTAAAAAAGAAAGCAGATGTTGCTGGGAGACAAGTCAAGGTGGCCACCAGGAGTCCTGGACCTCCATGCTTCAGATGACAGTCTTCTGAGTAAGCAGGATATTTAGCAATGCACATTTGAGGGGGTGTAAAGCATAGCTCCTATCTCAAAATACCTCCCCTGTGAGATAATGTATATGACCCTGCTGGGCACATGTGTCTGCTTCCTCCATCTAGGCACTGGCCAAAAAAACTATATTCCCTTGACTCTGGAAGAATTTTTAATTCCAAAATCTACTCTGTCCACCCTTACCATCACAGTATAAACGTGTTATCTACCAACACTTCACTAAGCAGTTAACTCCCGAATAGGACTTGGTGAAGGCCCACTAGAGGAGAAATAGTGTGGGGAGCCGGGATTCAAAAGGCACTATGGAGGGCAGCTTGAAAAGAGAGGTGCAGGACTCCTCGGCGAGCTCTGCCTAGCCCTGACGGCCCTAGGGCCACCCTCCTCAGGCTGCACTGCTCCCTGCTTGGCCAGCGTCACCTGCCTTCTCAGGGATGTGAGCACTTCCTCTCCTCCTTCCCACAGACAGCCCCCTATTCTCACCGCGACAAGCTCGACACCAGGCCCCAGTTCATCTCTCCAGACTTCCTGCTCCCTGCCGCCAGCCCAGTTCCAGCCACAGTTCTGAGTCTTGTACATCTTCTCATCCTTACTCAGGTAGCCTTAGCTTTCAATGTCATCTCTGTTCCCATGTTGTCTCTGCAGGCCGCAGCTGATCCACCGGCTCCCACACATGCAATACCAGTCGCTCAGTCGCTCAGCCTATGACGACCTCCCGGTCCCTCGTGGGGTCACCAGCCAGCCTCCTGATGCTTCCGTGCCTCTCCCCAGACACCTCCACCATCTGCTTTCCTCACTCTGCCTCTCGGGGGCCCACTTCCCCACTAGTTTATACTGGTTTTGTTTGTTAGTTTGTTTTTACTACGGGTCTGGTTCCAGAAAAGACTTAGGATTACACACACTCTGGTCCTGCCAAGTTTTCTCAGATGGGATTCTTAACCCACGTGGCTTCTCACTCTACCTGCTCTGTGAAGCACAGCGGGGTCCAAAGACCAGGCTTCTCTGTGACTTCAATTCCTGCCCCACCTAAGACAGGTCAACAGTAATAGTGGGGGCCACCCTTTTACCAAAAGGAAAACAAAGCACAGATCTTGAACTACAAGCCAGAAGCCAAGTAATGTATTAACAGTGAGACAGCAAAGGCAACGAAACTGGAACAGGAGCGCAGACCTTCTTAACCAGAGAGATGCTGCTCTCCCGCTCCCCCTGCTGGACACCGAGGTCCTGCTGAGACACTCTGAAGTCCAAGGCCAAGGTTGGGTGGACGCCCACGTGTGCCTCAAAACGTGTAAACTAAACATTAGAGCGAGCCCACACTTGCCAATCACATTTCATTATCTTCAAAGCTATATTAGGGAAAGGAAATAGTCCTTAGTGGGAAAAGGCAGGTGCTGGTGCCACTTGTCTGACAGACTGGCATCTGAGCCCCCATTCCGTCACTTTCTAGTTATTTGATATTACAAAAGTTAATCTAAGTGCCCCTGAGCCTCAGTTTCCTCAACTGTAAAATGCAGGTGATAATACCCACCCCACAAGGTTGTTGTGAGGATTAAGTGAGACAGTACTTGCAATGGTGCCTGGCCTGTAGCAGGCATCCAACTGTGATTGTCTCTCCTGTCCCCACTGATTGGCACCTAAACTCTAGGCACCCCAGTGACTTCGTCTATGGAACTGTAATAATACCTGCTTGTCCCACTTGTGAAGATTGGCTCTGAGCCACATGAGAGAACAGATGTGTGTGAACTGTAAGTGCTATGCTAATTAAATTCATCAATGACAACACCACCTGCCTGGCACTTTGAAGAGACAAAAATGACAATGGCAGTTTTGATCCTTGTGGAGATTTATAAATTTGTGGATGGAATAAACATGCATGAGACTATGCTTTGATTCAGAGACTAAGTGGTACATTAATACACAGAAAACAATGGGAACATCGAAGAAAGAAAAATTGATTTTCTGAGGCATTGTATGGGGCAAGAATCACAGGTGGCTTCATGAGTGTGTCACACTGGACCAGGTCACAGAGACAAGTAAAATCTCAGTCACCAGAAGTGAGGAAAGGGCCTCCCAGAGCCAGGAGAGTGAGGCCAGGGACACAGAGAAGTGAATGGATGGTTCTGGGGCTCCTAAGAACTCCAGTTTGACTGTAGCCTGGGGCAAGAGGCCACGGTGGAGAATGGAGTTAGAAGGACAGGTTGGGACACTATGGTGTTCTGTGGGATTGAACTTCACAGCCAGGCAATGAGGAGACATCTAAGGTTTGTAAGTGGTGTGTCTGAGGAGGTTTACCAAAGACAGCATGAAGGATGGCATGAGATGGGTGAGAATGAAGGCTGATACAGGAAGGAATCATCACTGCCCAAACAAGATGAGGGCCTGGAGTAATTCAGCAGGCACAGGGGGAAAGAAAAGATTAAAAAGAAGGGACAAATATAAATGGAAAAAGTGTTACAACCACAGTACTGGTGGCAGAGTCCCATATTATCATTCATATTCTACGTGTACCAGAGAAAAAACATCAGAAAGATGGCGTGAGTCAATTAATCCTGTTCTTTAATAATCTACAAAAAGATAGAACCAGTGAGATTAAGTTACACAAAGTGCTTTTCTTATAGACTTCTAGAATTAATAGGACACAAGTAGGAGGTGTAGTGGAATTACTTAGCATGTGAATAGGTAAGTTTCAGGAAAAAAATCTCATTTGCATTCAGTCAACATATATTGTGATATTTGCTTTTGACTGAAAGTTCAATAATGTCTTATAAATTATGTTATACTTAAAATAGGTTCACCTGAGAGCAGCAGCATATCAAGTTTTGCTTGTAGCTTACTCAAAATCATCCTGCACAATGGGGAATTTATCTTGCTGGTATTTCTAGGTAGATTGGAAAGTAGCCAGTGTAAATCAAACATTTTGACTTCATCAAATGTTATTCACTCCAATGATTAGATTAATTTGAGAAAACAAAGACAAACACAATACCGAATGTTCAATTTATAACAAGGATGAGGCTCATATTTCTCCAGCATACTGCCTAACATGTTAACAATAATTAACAGATATTAAAATAAGCCATCTCATTAAGCATATGCCCCCAAATTAAGACGCCTGGTTCCTTATTCCATGGCAACTTCACAGGAAAACATACTTTTCAATTTTTTGCAGGTTTTTAAAAGTCATATATGCTCAATGTAGAACATTTCGAAGCCAGAAACAAGAGTGAATATCCTCCAATATGCCATAATCAATATGTACTCATCATTAATATTTGAGTACACTTCCTTCTAGTCTTGTTTCTGTGCTAGTTTATTTGTTTGTTTTCCAGATAGGGTCTTGCTCTGTCACCCAGGCTAGAGTGCAGTGACATCATCACAGCTCACTGCAACCTCAGACTCCTGGGCTCAAGTGATCCTCCTCCTCAGCCTCCAAAATAGCTGAGACTACAGCTTGTCCAGCTAATTTTTTTATTTTTGTAGAGACAGGGTCTCACTATGTTGCTCAGGCTGGTATCAAACTCGTGACTGGCCTCAAGTGATCCTTCAGTCTTGGCCTCCCAAAATGCTGGGATTACAGGTGTGAGCCACCACACCTGGCCTTATCTCTTTGCTTTTTAAAGATGCATGTGAAGATCAGATTACATATATAAATATATTTCATTCTTGTGGGGGTTTTTTGCTCATGATTATAATAAATATGTCCACCATTGTTGAAAATTAGAAGAGTCCACTCAGAATCCAAATTGCTCTAAGAAGGCAACCTAAAGTAGTGTAATGTGGACTTTCAGTTTTCAGAACAACATTTAAAGAATTTAAAAGTCATCACTCTCATCTTCACAAGAAAATGAAATTACCTGGTGTAATCCCCTCCCTTTGAGTATGAAATGGATCTAATGACTTGCTTCTAATAAATCAAATATGGCAAAAGTGATATACTACTTTTGGTATTAGTTTATAAAAAACTGTGACTTCTGTCTTGCTCAATCTCTCTCTCTCTGGCTCTTCTTGCTTGCTTGTTCTGATGCAAGCAAGCTGCCATGTTGTGAATTGTCCTGTGAAGAGGCCCACATGGCAAGGACACAGTTTAAAATCAGCAAAAGAGTTTCCTGAATCTGAGGTATGATGTCTGTCATTAATTCTGAAAAACATCTCAGCAATATTAACATAGGGCAGATTCCAGAAGAGACCAGCTGCAAGCTTCCAGTTGTCCTCCTCCAGTGGAGCTGTACAGACAGCTCTTAATTCTCCCAGCAATGATGTGTGATGGTAGGTATGAAGTGCTGCCTACTAGGGAAGCTTACCCAAGAGTTGGTATTCAGGGCTTTTATGGAGCTCCCATATGACTGACCTTAGCAACTCAGTCTCCAGTTGCCCCCAGAGGTCAAATTTGTATAGCAGTGGCCCAGACCCACAAGTGAAAAGTAACAGGTGTTCACCTTAAATCATATTGTTAGTATAAACTATCCGGCATGGCCCAAGGCCCCAGGTAGATAAATAACACTCTTATTGGTGGGATGTTCCAAGGGTTTAATGGTTATCTCCACGCAGATGGTCAAGAACCAATCCTAAAGACCTTTGGAATGTGTGGGATTTGGACAATCCAGGCCTAGTGCATTAACCCTTTACTGCCATCTGCCATTCTGCCTTTATTGACAGGAAGCCATCAAGGAAACAGGTAGATAAGAAGCTCACCAGGTGGTACTGGGATTGGGTGCAGCACTCCTTGGTTCCCCCAGTAGAACATATACTAGAACAGGACCATTCAAGCAGGAAGGGCCTCAGTGTTCCTGCCACCCTGGCTGAAGAGTCATCAGTGAGAAGAGGACCTTGCAGGAGCTTCAAGTCCAGGTAAAGTGTTAGGTAGAACATGAGTTTACTGCCCTAGTGTGGCAGTGTGTGATGTAGAGGAAGAATTATAGGCTTAGAATGGGGACACCCAATCCTAACTGTCATTTCATCTAACTAGCTTTAGGATCCCAAAATATGTTCTTATTTACAGGTGGGAGGCAATATTGCATAGCAAGTAAGAGTGCCAGCCAGGGCAGGCTCACTGGGCAAGCAGCCTGTGCACTCACATGGAGCCCTGACGCAAAAGAGCCCAAACTTGGTTTAATGCTGTGCTGTCACCATCTTAAAATTCTTAACAACATTCAAACAAGGAGCCCCACATTTTTGTTTTTCACAGGGCCCTACAAATTATGCAGCCTATGCTGATGCCAGGTCTGAAGTCTGCATATGGGTTCAAATCCCTGCTCCATCACTTTTTAGGTATATGACTTAGGGTATATCATCTAACTTCTTTTAAACCTATTTCCTTGTCTGTAAACAGGATAAAAACAGGTTGTTTTCAGGATTAAAGGGGATAATACATAGAAAAAGACATTAATAGCATTATACTATACATCCCTCAGTATCCATGGGGGATTGGTTCTAGGACCCCCTCAGATACCAAAATCTACAGATGTTCAAGTGCCTTATATAAAATAGGGTAGTATTTGCAAATAACCTATGCACATCCTCCTGTACACTTGAAATCATCTCTAGATTACTTATAATACCAAATACAAGTAAATGCTATATAATAGTTGTTATGCTATATTTTTATTATTGTATTATAATTTTTTATTGTTGGTGTTTTTTAAAAATATTTTCAATCCATGGTTGGTTGAATCCATGGATGCAGAACCCATGGCTCTAGAGAGCCAACTGTAGTCATAAGTGGTAACTATTATACTCAAAAATAATAAAACTCAGTGGCTTAAAACAACAACATTTATTAACTCACAGTTTCTGTGGTCAGAAATGCAGGTGCACCTTAGCTGGGTCGGTTGGTTCAAAGTCTCTTTCCAGACTGCAATCTGGGTATCAGGTGAGGCTGCAGTCATCTCACAGCTCAACTGATGAAGAATCTGATGCCAAGCTCCTACATGTGGCTGTTGGTAGGATTCAGTTCCTACCAGCTTATTGGAATCAGGGGCTCCTTTCTGGCTGTTGGCTGCAGGACATCCTCTGTTCCTTGCCATGTGGGCCTCTCCACAGGACAATTCACAATATGGCAGGTTGCTTGCGTCAGAAGAAGCAGGCAAGAGCCAGAGAGAGAGATTGAGCCAGACAGAAGTCACAGTCTTTTGTAAGCTAATATCAAAAGTGGCATATCACCACTTTTGCCATATTGAATTCATTAGAAGCAAGTCACTAGACCCATCCCACACTCAAGGGGAAGAGATTACACAAGATCATAGTTATAGAACTGAACTCAATCATCCTAAAATTCCTATGTTGCAGTCCTAACCTGGGGTACTGGGTTACCTTAGGATGTGACTATATTTGTAGATAAGGCCTTTAAAGAATAAGGCCAATGAGGTCATATGGGTGTGCCTGACTCCAGTATGACCAATGTCCTTATAAGAAGAGGAAGAGACACCAGGGATGTGCATGCCAGTGGAAAGGCCATCTGAGGACAGAGTGAGAAGGCCACCTGCAAGCCAAGGAAAAGTGCCTCAGGAGAATTCAAGCCTGTCAACACTTTGATCTTGGTCTTCCAGCCTCCAGAACTATGAGAAAATGCATTTTTAGTTTAAGCTTCCCAGTCTGTGGTATTTTGTTGTAGCAGTCCTAGCAAACTAATACCAGCATGAATATCAGGAGGTGGGGGTCAGCAGAGGCTATTTCAGAAGCTGCCACAGAGGGTGTTGTCAAGGCCCTTTTATGCAATAATCTCTTATGAGGCTTTTCTGCTCTTGCAGAAAAGGACACACTGGGCATTCTCCAATACGCAATAGTAGCCCAACAGCCATTAAACAATCTCAAATGAACCTGCAAAGATGTCAATTGCTGCAATTAACATACCTAAATATTCTTAAGAATTCAAAACTTAAGTAGTAAAGTGTAGAACATTAAAGAGACTTTTAGATTTCCCCCCATGTATCCTAATTTGTTACATTTCAAAACATTTTATTTGAGATTAGACCTATTTCATTTGCCATCATTTTTAGATCTATGCCTACTCTAGGCATTCTCTGATCTAATCAGAAAGCAAAACCACAGTAATATACTTTCTTCCAACTGAGCTTAAAAAAAAAAAAAAACTGGAAAAGGATTGACATATGCTGAGTTCCCGACAGCCACAGCCTTTCGGAGAGGAGTCTTGCTCTTTAAGAAAAAGAAATTAAACTAATAGCTCCATGGAGAACTTTTCAATGTAAAATAACTCGTGGGAGTTCTCTTCAAAGGATTTGAAAATTCTAATAATCTAGCTACTCACCCACATCAACACTGTTAATTAGAGCTTCTTTTTACTTAAAAGTAAGTATAACCAAAAAAAAAAGCAAAAGAAAAATAAGATCAAGCCAAGCACATAAGCCAATTCCATCTCTCATTGACAACTGTTTCAAATTTAAAAAATAAAGTTGTCTTAAACTTCCCCTCTCAGTCATGACAGAGTAGCTGGGATTAGACTTAGCCTTCCTGCCATAAACCATATAAAATATATAAAACAACAATTTTCAGGAACTGGACAGCAGTCAAAACCTCTAGAGTTAAGATCTTTGAAAGAAAGCAAGTGAAGTGAGCTTCACATTCACCCTGCTTAGGAAGTTGAGTCCAAGCAGAAAGTTGCATTTTTATAGAGGAGAACAGAGACTGGAGTTTGAGGCTGCCACAGTGGCTAGGTTTGGAGGTCAGGTGCTAGAAAGCAGAGAATGGCACAGAAAAGGTCTTCAGAGAATGAACTCCTGAAATTTTGCAGAATTTTTTCTTAGGTCTTTGACCCTAAACTGTATGACCACAGGGTAAGACTCCCAGGGGTCTAGCAGAGAATAGCTGCTGGGAGCTTGGAATGCTGAGCAGAAATCTCAAAGGCCACACAGTGCTGGGAAGGTGGTGGAGTTCTAATCCAGCCAGAGTAGAGAGATACTGGTGAATTCCCAGACCTGTGTCCCATTCCATCAAGCTTTAAGTATTGAGCAAATGGATATACTAATTAACACAGTGTAATTCATTTGTTAGCCCTTATAGATTTTCATTTAACGCAATAATCCTGGAAATACAATACAAAATGCAGGGGAATAAATCACTGTGGTTTGGTATTTGGTACTCTAAAACATGCCGGTGAAGGATGGCACACTTTAGAACAGGGAAACTTTATTTTAAATACTATTAATGAAAATGAGGATGAGGATGACAACGAAAATGATAATAACAACTTCTCTACTATTCTCTTCACTAGTCCTGCATAAACTCTTGATCTGCATGGTACTACAACAACTTTTGGGGGTTTTATTTCCCTACCTTCAATCTATTACTCAGAAGACCCAAATAGTAAAAGAAAAAAAATTAAGGCTGGGCTCGGTGGCTCTTGCCTGTAATCCTAGCACTCTGGGAGGCCAAGGCAGGAGGATCGCTTGAGCTCAGGAGTTCAAGACCAGCCTGAACAAGAGCAAGACCCCGTCTCTACCAAAAATAGAAAAAATCAGCCAGGTGTGGTGTGCACCTACAGGTCCAGCTACTCAGGAGGCTGAGGCAGGAGGATTGCTTGAGCCCAGGAGTTTGAGGTTGCAGTGAGCTATGATCATGCCATTGTACTCTACCTGGGGCAACAGTGCAAAAAAAAAAAAAAAAACCAGTTTCAAAAAAAATTCAGTATTAATGCAATATCACAGGGGAGAGGATTCTTCAAAGAGGGTAAATACATACTGTCACAGGATTTTTAAACAAAAAACTGTTGAACAGAACATTTTATAAACAATTTTTATTCTAGCTCTAATAAAATATACTTGTAGTTCTCGTAAGTTTAGTTTTTCAACTAATACTATTAATATCTCTCCGTCGTCTACCAGAAGATATACAAACTCCTTCTTCTGATATTCTAGACCCTTGTTATCTGCTGCCACCTAACAAATCCACATCTAACTACAGCCCCACACACCCTTCTCCCCACATCAGAGCAGTGCCTGTTTCTCGCATATACATCTCATTTTAAAATGCGCCATCCAATAATGAATCTTTGTAGAAACCATCCTCAGATCCTTGGGCTAAGCTGTATGAGCACAGGGCAAGACTCCAGGAGGCCTAGCGGAGTATAGTGGTCGGGAGACTGGAAAGCTGAGCGGAAATTTCAAAAGCCACATAGAAACAGATTTTTGATAGGCAACTTCTTTGCTTACCTTATATTGAGCCCCTGCTATGTGCCAGGATAGTTAGGGATACAGCAGTGAACAAAGCAACTAGGTCCTTGACCTTACGGTGAGGAAGCTGAGTAAAGGAGGAGGGTGAGGAGGGAGCAGGGATAGTGAGGAAGAACTAGTGGGCATTTGTTGAGGCCCAAGGGCAAAACAGAGCATGACTCCCTCCCATAAGAAAGGAATTCGATCCTTTTGGAATTCATTACTAACACCGCCTCTCTTTCACTTCACCCACACCTTCTCTAGTTGATCTTATCTCCTCCCTGGAATCTCCAGTCAGAGTAGTAGATCAGATCATTAAGAGAAGGCGTGGTGAAGTAAAATGAGAAACTGTCTTAACTACAGTTTCCAAATGGAACAAAATATAAAATTTTAAACTAAAATATACTAAAGGAAAGCTTGGAAAAATATTTGTTCTAATCAAAGTCAAATGACAAACTGGAAAAAAGTATCTACAACTCATGTCACAGATATAACTTCTCAAAAATACAAAGTACCTGTAAACCATTATGAAAAAGACCAACACTCCAACAGAAAATGGGCAACAATGGTTCTTTAAAAATATGAAAAGATGCTCTACCTCACTCATAAGGAAAAATGGTAATTAAAAATATAAGACATGACATTTCATCTGTTTGGAAAGACTAACACATAAGTCCATGACAGTACAGGCAAAAGGTGCTCTCACTAGAAACTTCAGAGACCTAGAATGCTAACAGCACACCACCCTGCCATTCCTAGAGCCTGGTCTTTGTCCTCTTGGTCCAGGACAGCTACGAAGCAGTAGTTTCACGTCCATTTCAAAAAACCATACTTCTCTTTTAGGGAGACTTCCCAGAAGTACCACACAACACTACAACACTTCTGTTTACATCTTAATTATCAAATATTAGTCATGGAGCCACATCTAGCTGCAAGGCAGTCTGGGAGCCTTTTAGTTTGGCTGTCACATGCCCAGCTAAATGTGACACTTTCAGAGAGCAAGAGAAAATGGATTTTTTTTTTTTTTTTAGGCAACTAACATTCTCTGCCATGTCTACATTTTTGCCTACCAAATATTCATATGCACTTAATTCTCATACATAGAATATAATGAATCCTCTCCCAGGGATACAATCGTCAAGTCTCATTCAGATACTACCTCCAAGTCAAAGTTCAGGAACTCTAGGAAATGTGTACCTTCCATCTGGTCCAGATGGCGCCTTATAGTCCAGCAATCTAAGAACTTAAAAATGAGTTCACTGCTCCCAACGTATCTGATATATAAAGGTGGAACAGGAGCAAGATCAAAACATTAAAACTGCCATTCAGAAAAGGGGAGAAAGGAAAGCCTGCAATGGTCACTGCTCTTTATAGCAATATTAAATCTCATGGGGTAGGAATAGTGACCTATCTTCCCTGGCAGTATCTCGGCCTACAGTTCTGCTCTCTGACAAACTCCTTCTGGGGCTTCTAATTTTGCTCTCTGAGGTTCTTCCTTGTCCATTATCTCCTGTGGGCTCATCTTAAGTATGCATTAGGGAACACCAGAGAGCTGCTGACCTTTCACAACTCACTTCCTATTAGTGGTGCTAGACTAAGTTTTCTTCAGAAAAGAAGTTTTTTGCCCCTCCCTGTTTCCCTGCTCTTTTCCTTACTTCCTTTTCTTTGTTGTCCTTGACATAGCAGGAAAGAGAAGAGAAAGTGCTGCGGTGCCTTTTCTTCTTCTTTTCCCTCATCATCCCAGTTTTGAATAAGCTCTTAAGACGGTTATCATTTACCTTTTAATATCTTTGCTTCTTTAGCAAAAGAAGAAGGTGTGCATCAGCCAAAATTTCCTATAGTTAATCTATGTCAACCTCAAAGGTTTTTTTATATTTAAAAACCTTTGTTGAGCATCTACCATATGTTATACACACTAAGGATACCAGGTTCAAGAAGAATCTGGTCTCCATCCTGGTGTGGTGGTTACAGGGTATATACAATTGGCAACACTCAACAAACTGCATGTGCACTTAAGATCTGTTTGTTTTATTACATGCAAAATATACAATAAAAATGTAGGCTATTCAAGGAAAGACAAAAAAATGCTTAGTGTTTATTATAGTTAACATAGTAATTTCAAAGAAGTTAAATTTAACATGTGAATTTGACTACTCTGTGTTATGTACAGTATATAAGGCCCTGGATATTGAGTAAATGAGCCCTCTCTGTGGAAGTTGAAATGTTAATACTTTTAGTTTTTGTAACTGTTTATTATACCATTTCATCAGTTGTATGAATTATTTTGAAAGGTAGCACATACCAGTAATAAGATTATAAATGTTTAAAGTTAGCAGATCTGGGTTCAAATCCAGGTTCTTCCTCTGATTTGGAGAAAACTACTCAAGGCTCTGTTTCATGTGCAAAATGGAGATAATGCCTCACAGGGTTGTTGTGGGGACTAAGTGAATAAACTGCCAAGTCACTGTAAACATTCCCTCTCCCATCATCTCCTCCCAACATCCTTTGATGTCAAGTCCTTGGCCAGAATTGCAATTACCCATTATGACAAACACAGAAAAAAATACTGGCCTTTTATAAGGATTCATATTGTGCAAGTCTCCAGCTCACAAATCATTTTACACTTAATACATATAATAATTCTGTAATTCATTCATTTATCTTTATTGAACACTTATGTGCCAGGACCTGTGCTAGGCTCTAAAAATACAGTAGTAAACATAGTCCTGAATTTATGGAGCTAACATTCTAGAGACAAGAGGCAAGAAAAAAAAAAAAATATATATATATATAAATGTAATTTTTAATATATATACCAGGTGGGTAAAATTTCTTCAAAGAAAATGTGAGGTTAAGGGAGAGAATGGTGGAAAGGCAAGACAGGTGTAGGGTTTGCTATTTTACAAAAGGATCAGGGAATCCTTCTCTAACAAGGTATTTGGGTAGAGACTAGAATTAAGAAAGGAACCCAAGCATATAGATATCCGGGAGAAGAGAGTTCCAGCAGAGAGAATAGGTAGTGCAGACAAGATGAGAATCTGCCTGGCCTTTTTGTGGGACAGGAAGAGAGCAAAACAGCCAGAGTGCAAGTGAGAATGAAGAACAAGTCATAGGCAATAAAGGGACCAAAGACGCACAAGGCCAGATGACATAGGGTCTTGTAAGCCATGGAAAGGACTTGGAATTTCATTCCCACTAGAATGAAAGGCTTTGATCAGAGTGTGACATGATCTTATTTTTAAAAGGATCACTCTGGATGGTATGTGGAGAGCACGCTGTAACACAGAGGGGGAAGCAGGAAGGCTACTGCAAGTCTAGAGAAGCAGTTCTCAAACCTGAGCTGCATCAGAATCACCTGGATTTGGTTTGCTAAATCAGATTGATGATACAAAAACCTGTACATGAATGCCCATAGCAGTTTTATTTTTAACAGGAACTCAGACATCCTCCATGTACATCCATACCATGGAATACTACTCACCAATAAAAAGGAATAAACGATGGATACATCCAATCTGGATGAATCTACGGAGAATTATGCTGAGTGAAAAAAGCCAATCCCAAAATCTTCCTGTATGATTTGATTTATATAACTATCTTCAAATGACAAAATTATAAAAATGGACGACAGACTACTGGTTGCCAGGAGTTAGGGATAAGGGTAGGGGTGGAGGGCAGGTCAGCTATAAAAGGGCAACATGAGGGATCCTTGTGGTGATGGATGTCCTTGACTTCATCAATGTCAATATCCTGATATTGTACCAGTTTTGTATATGACCACTGGGGGGAACTGTAAAAGGTACAGGGATCTTTCTCTATCATTTCTTACCCTGCATACAACTCTATGATTTTCTCAAAACATGTTTAAAATAATAGTTGAAGAAAATGAAACACACACACAAGTACATACACACATTGCTGGGCCTCACCACCAGTTTCTGATTCAGGAGGTCTAGAGTGAGACCTGAAAATGTGTATTTCTAACAAGTTTCCACGTGATGCTAGTCTGGGACCAGCTACGAGAACCACTGGTTTAGGAAATACCACCTTGGGGCAAGTATTATTGTTCCTATCTTGTGGAAGAAGCCTAAAGATTGACTTCCCCACCACTGAGTTCTAGGAAATAAGTGGCAGGGCCAGGACTCAAATCAGGTCCTAACAGCTCTGTTTTCCCCTAAGCTAATCAAGGTCAGGAATAACCTCAATCATGAGGACTCTCTAGCGTCTGGCACAACAGAGACCAATAAATGCTTGTCCAATTGGACTGTACTGCCCTAAAAACTAAAATTCAATAAAACGTGGGAGCTTACTTTTAAACATTTCACAAACTTTAGTATGTATATATACATTAAAGTGTGTACTAGGTACTTGTTTCAGCAGCACATATACTAAAGTGTGTACTAGTCTCAGCCCTTATGCAGTGCCTTGAACACGTGCTTAAACTCTGTTCCTTACTCAGCTTCCTCAGATGTGAGATCAGAGCTGGTCCTTTCCTACTTAATCCTATAATTCCTTACTTTAAAAAAAATTTTTTTTTGAAACAGGATCCCACTATGCTGCCCAGACTGGCCTTGAACTCCTGAGGGTTCAAGTGATCCTCCCACCTCAGCCTTCCAAGTAGCTGAGACTACAGGTGTACACCACCATACCTGGAAAATCTTTTGGATTTTTATGGACAGCTACAAGATAACCCCCAAAAGAACACTAAAACAGCTATCTTTACTATCCACATTACTATTATATTAAAAAGGACACCTGCCACAGCTTTCCTTTCACAATTTCTGGAAACTGAGTGAGAAAGGGAAGAAAAACATACAACAAAATAACTAAACAAAAATGCACTGACAACTGACTTAGCAAAAAGGATTGGCAGGAAGAAGAGGGGAAGACCACAAACTTAAGCAAGTCTATGAAATTTTAAAGCTATGCTGAGAGTTTTCATCAAAATTACATGTGCCTAGATTCATGGGATGCTGAAGCAATTACATTAAGTGCCTTTAAAAATCGTTTTCCTGCAGTCAGCTCTCAAGAATTCCACTTTAAAATCCCCTTATGCAATAAGCCTCCACAACAATCTACGTCTCCATGGCAAAGGTAACAAAACTTGAGGAAATAGGCTTAAATAGCTAAGAGGCTTTTACATTAGAAATAAGGAAGAACTTTCTGGCCATGACAGCCTTACAACACCTGAGAGGGATTACATTCCTGATTATTGTCTGCTTAAACACTGGATGTTTAAAAGATTCAACCCAATGGGCTCTTCCCAAACTGTCATATCTTGTTTCAGATTCTACTTTCCAACATTAATTATATCACCCAAAACGAAGTAAATAGAGCTATTTTGTTAGAAGAATGAAAAAACTAAATAAAGGTAGGATTCAAATACAAGTGAAGGTCTCTGGAAATCAGCATCTAGAACTGAAAACTAGTTTCCATTAATTAACTGCCTTTTCTTCTACCAGAAAATAAAAAGCGCCATTATTCCACGTAGCTCTCCATGGGCTCTGGTCCGGCCAGCTCTAGTTTCTCGACACCACTGAAGGAAATCTAAGACTCACATTTAACCTACAGATAAATCAGACACACATTTCCCCAGTACCATTCCCATACCCTAGCAACAACCACCCGGACCATTTTTAACTTTACTCCAATGCAGTGAAGAAAGCAAAGGCTCAGTTTGTCACAAACTGAGAGTTGTCTGTACTTTTACTGCCAGAACATCTGAGAGGGAGTTATTAATTCACTGCAAAGGGATACTATAATCCATTTAGATGAATGGGCAGGAATTAACTTGGAAATTTTTTTATTTTTTTAAACAGCATCTAGGTAAATAATATAGGTTTCCTGTTTTGAAAAATTACCAAATTACCATTACTTTTTACCTGTTAATCCTTGCATGTTCAATTCAAAAAAGACTCAAGACATAACGTTGTTAAAAATATTTATTTTAATACATTCTATTATAAATAAGTCAGTAGAGCTTCCACACTGCCACAGATGCATCTGTGAAGAGCCCTGTGCCATCCAAATGGTGACCGTCTGAACAATGTCTCATCTCTTATCCCAGCCAAAGCACATACTCTTCCATGTTGTTCCTGTGTCCACTGATTGCTTCCAAATCCAGATGACCAAATAGCCTTTTATCCCCAAAGTAGGCTAAAATGTTTGTGAAGAGGAGAAATAAATTAAACCTCTAAATAAAAACTCTCTAAACATAGTAAGAATTAGATCTTATACATTTATGTTTGGGTTTGTTCATCTACCAAAGAGACGGATCGATCTTACTGAGCAAAAAATATCAAACATATAGAACTATATTTAAAGAAATACAGTTTACCTATTATAAACAAAAAGGAAAATGTAACTGATATATAAAATTAGGTCAATCAAAAGATAAATGATTAATAACTTTCATCAACTGGAAAGACTATGAACCCAGAAAATAAAGCTATCTCATGAGTAGATGCAACATTAGTAATACTACAATAACATTTATTGAATGCTTTCTGTGGCTTAAACACTGTGCAGGAAGTTCACAACTCTCACTTATGTTGCCTATTTTAAAAGTGAAGAAACTGAGGCTTTGAGATAGTTATTATATCATATAAGGAAGTGGCCAGAGTGGGGTCTGATGTAAGTGCTCTTAACCATTACATTCTTAGGATCAATTAGCCTCCATTTTCACCTCAACTAATTCTTACCCCAAACATTCCAGCTACTAAGGAGCCCAAACTCCCAAATCATTTGCTGGCTCTAAGCAACAGGATACAGGAAGGAGAAGAGGCTTCTCAGTTCTAAATCCTACTGATTAAAAATGTGATTTCTAGCCCAGTCAAATAAAATTGTATTATAAAATGACAATTTGACAATTCTGAAAAGTTTATTTTTAAAAAGTATTTTCCCCGTGCCTAGAAAAAAGGCCGACATGCATCTATTTCTAATTTTCAAATGTGTATTACAATCTTCCATTAAACCCCAAGGATTTTGCATACAATTAGGATACGGACATAAAGTCTTCTTCTATTAAGATCTCTTCCTCAATGATAATGAACATCTAAAATAAAGAGAAATGAAACTCTTCCTTGGCCTTATTAAGGAGAATAATGATTCTCTTAGCCTTAGTATTCACATATTCTGCCTAAGTGTTTTACTAAGATACTGCCCCTTATTAAATTACTGCATTCTGAATACAGCATTCATGTCAACCAATGTTTGCTCACCATGTACAATGAGCCATCCTGGCTAAAAGAGGATACTAAGATGAATGTGGTCCTAATTCCAAAGAATCCAACAACTTGGCAAGGGAAACAAACCAGTATATCATTAACTATATTATTTACATAAGTATTATATAAATAACAAATTTATATACAAATAATAGACTTGATATTAATGAACAATACATTTTATATTAATAAAAATGTTCTGCTTAGTAAAAATCACAGCAGATACAATTCTGTTCCACTCAGAGTACAGACCAGGCAACCCAGGAAGACCCTCTAGTCAGTCTCCCCAGTGCAGGCAGCACAGTATGTGAAATTTCGTAACTGGATAACCCTTTGCAGACACCTAATCAATTCTTTCCTAAAACACAAATACCTCTGGAAGGAAACCAGATATTAATCTTGACAGAAAAGACTGAGAGTCAGCACCAGAAAGGAGAGAAGCTCTGAGAAGACCAGAAGGTGAAGAAATAAAGCGGTGGGGGCCGGGGGAGGTGTTTCATCTGGTCTGCAACTTTGAAGGGTCAAATGTCGGTGGGATAAATGAAGCTTTAAAAAAAGCACAACAGAAGGACACATTCTGTCCCCACCTTTGTATCTTAGATCACCCAAGGCACAAAAAATGTTATTTTCCAGCATGCAGGTCCAGTCTAAAAACTGTACAAGATGCAACACTATACCGATTCCCGTCCAAAAGACCAACCAGAGGTAGGGGCCATTTAATTAAGTTAGTTCAGCACTTGTTGAGCAGCTACTTTAGGTGTTTACAGGACAAAATATAATATAAATAAGCAACAAGCATAACACAAGGCAGAAAATGACAGACCCCAAAAAATACTAAGGGAACACAAAAAAGGGAGTGGTTTCAGCTAGGAGGGAGAGATTCAGGGAAGAGGTGACATTTGAGATTGGGCTTTTTAGTTTTTGTCAGTTTAACTAGCCCTTTTGTTTGTTTCTGTTTTTAAGGCAAAATTTTTTTTTTAATTTCAAAATATTAAAGGGGTACAAATATTTTAAGTTAACATGGATCACTTTTGTAATACTTGGGTCCCAGCTGTGTGCCCATCACCCAAATAGTGTTCACTGTACCTATTAGGTAGGTTTTTGCCCCTTCCCTCACAATTGGGCTTTTCTAGAAGCAGGTTTTCAACAGCAGAAACTAAATGGAAAGAACATTCCAGGCTGAAGGAACACAAACATATGGACAAAGGCTTTAAAAATACACAGTTTATTCCAGGATTTAGCATGCAGTATCAGGTGGCTAGAGCATTGTTCTCACAGAAGAAAATGGTGATAAAGGATATGACATAGAGAAGATTAAAAAATACCATTAACAGTTTGTTGATCACATACTACTACTTGACATGCTTTGATAATACTTTACATATATATTAAACATTACTGAATTACTATTATTGAATATTCTTATTTAATCCTCATGGCAACCTTACAAAGTAGGTATTATCATGCCCAATTCAAAGAGGAAATGATAGCTTAAGGAAGGTTAACGGCTTATTGGGCAAAGGTATTTGATGAAAATTTATTTCCATTGCTTGGCAAATGTTTACACAGTTTGACCCAACAGTCCTATCTGTGAAAATGTTTCCTAAGGTAATGTTTCATTAAGGAAATAGCTGATCTAAGGTCACTCAACTAGTAAGTAGCAGATACATTACCTTAATCTCCATTATACAGAAAAGGAAACTGACAGTTCAGAGTTAAGGAATAAGAAAAAAGGAGCTTAGTGAGAATCTCTGAAAGCAATTTTAAGAAGTCATGCCATAATGGGTTAAAGGAAGAGAGGAAAGTGCAGAAAGCAATGAGTGAAGACTATTTGTTTAAGAACTTTATCAACGAAAACAACAGCTGCAGAAGTATACATGTTGAGGACATCTATGGTGGTACCCTCTAAGGAAAGAAAGCCCTTCCTCTGAAAGAGACCAGCGAGGCAGAGGGGGTGGAGGAAATTCACATCAGATGGCCCTGTGCTAAGTAAAGTAAGAGGTAAGATTACCTGGGGAAGGCCATGTGACCCAGTGGAAACAGTGCGGGCTTTGGAGATAGACATACACCACCACCTACTGACTACGCCACCTGCTCTGAAGGACTGAAGTGACAATTAGAGTCACTGCATAAAAAGCACCTGTGGCTGACATGTTGTAGGTGACAGTGAATATAGTGAATAATATTATTATCATTATTTTCTGCCCATTCTAGAAAAAAGTAGCTTAGGGTAGGACTTTGAAGAAACTGAAGCCTTAAAATAGCCAGTAAAAAGTCTGTTAGGGCAACCCACAAGAGATGTCTGGAAGACAAAGGGTCAAACTGATAACCCACACACTAGTGTGCAGAGGTCATGGTCAGCACAGTGCCACGAGTATCAGTCCTTCCTCCAGAGCAAACATGTTTGCTTGGGATTATGTCTTTTTATATATATACACACATATACACGTATGTATAGTTTTCACAAGTATACACATATGTATGCATACATATGTATTTTAATATGTATACTGTGTGTGTGTGAAGTTTTCACAAGTGCTTATTCAACACCAGCAAGATTGTTTCTGAGACAGGAATTTGACAATCAGAGCCATAAATGTTCATATACTTTGACTTATTAATTCCATGAGAATTTATCATAAGGAAATAAAATCCATAAAAACTATGTGCATATACATGTTAATTATACCATTATGTATAATACTGAAAAACTGAAAAACCTAAGTAATCCACAACTGGAAAGTATATGGGACAACTCAAATTCTAGGTGAGGAAAACAAAATCCTACGTACCCTTGGTAGAATGATACAAAGGTTGTATTCATCTGAATAAGGATAAGATGAGAATATAGGAAATTAAAAACAGTTCACCTTTTAAAGTGGTAGGATGCTAAATTAATTCATTGTCTCTTACAATATGCTTCATTACTTATAACATGTAAATAAAAATTAGGAGGGAGAGAGAAAACAGTTACTTAACAACACAACTAGACTGATCTGCAAACTGTTGCAGTTTTCCAACAGCCCTAAACTATACTGGCTGGTAAGGCTCCATTTCAATGCCTACTGCTACTCTATTATGCCACAGTGACCCAGTACTACCTTATGAACATGTGCCCTGAAATATTTATCTGTAAGAGCAGTACCTCAAAACAGTTGGTTCAGGCATTCCAGGATCTGCACCCCTCTTAAATCCTGAAGGGGAAAAGAGGAAAAAAGTAAAAATATATTAATTAAAATCTCAGCAGACAAAAAATTTACAATCAAGACTTCTTTTTAATTCAACCTAGGATAGCTAGAATGATATCCAGATCTACCAGCACTATCTAGATTTACCTGCACTACAGAACAGTCTCAAATCTTCACTAGACTATGAAACTACATCCAGGAATAATCAGTAGGAAGGACAAGCTATCTTATTCCTATTACATACACAATTAGCATAGCAGCCCTTAGCATGCTCTATCTTTCATTATTAGTCATTACCCAGAAATAAGATATCACAACTCCCAAATTTTACTGGATGAAAGACTACGAAGAGCAAAACAATTTTAAAAAGTAAACTAGGCTGGGCACCGTGGCTTCATGCCTGTAATCCTAGCACTCTGGGAGGCTAAGGCGGGAGGATCACTTGACCTCAGGAGGTCGGGACCAGCCTGAACAAGAGTGAGACTCTGTCTCTACTAAAAGTAGAAAACAAAAAAATTAGCTGGGCAACTAAAAAAAAAAAAAAAAAAAATAGAAAAAATTAGCCAGGCGTAGTGGTGCACCCCTGAAGTCCCAGCTACTTGGGAGACTGTCACAGGAGGATCACTTGAGCCCATGAGTCTGAGGTTGCCGTGAGCTAGGCTGATGTCACATCACTCTAGCCCAGGCAACAGAGTGAGACTCTGTCTCAAAAAAAAAAAAAAAAAAAAAAAAAGAAAACACAACAAAAAAGTAAACTAAACTTTTTTAAAAACAAAGACCAGTGATGGGGTAGGGGAAAATCATTCAATAGTTATTATTTAACAACCTAATTAAATCAACTCTATTACAAGTATGGTTAAATAAACTTTTCGCCATTTAAAATATTTATAAATTAACTTGATGACATATATGTTAATTGGCTGAAATAACTGATTAAAATTACAGTGTCAAGAACTATGAGGGGTCTGAAATTTTACCCTATTTTCAAGACAACAAACTAGCCTGTCCATTTCACATATGTTGGTAGAAGATAACACTCTGAGTCAAACTCAGAGACAGAGCACAGTTTATTACTCCCAGCAATAGCTGTAGTCAGAGTACCGCCAATTTTGCTTCAGTTCCTCAAGCCCCAATTTCCATGCAAAAAGGGCCAGATGACACCTGCATATGTGATAGATTGCTTTACAAAAGATGAAGCCTGAGTTTAGGGAACCAGAATCTTTTATAATGAACTCTAAGCGTGTCTCCCCTTTGCTCAGGAGGGAGGTACTATTTTCCAAGGCTGTTTGTTCTCAAACATCCTCAAAAGATAATATGGAACAAAGGGTCCTCAGAGCCTCTGCTCACAAGATTTACAGAATGTGAGACCATGGAGAATTATCTTCTAACAGGTGACTCAGTAAAACCTTTTAGTTGGTGAATACCCAGACAGATTCTTTATCATCCCGTCACTGTCATATTTTATAGCAATAACTCCCTGAAGCCCTAAAAGGTGTTTGAACCTGAATTACACAAGAAGTCCAATCTGCAGTTGTAAGTTTTAGTACGAGCTCAGATGAAGGAAGTAAAAGAACAATGTAGGAACTGGTTCAGACATAAGATTAAATATACAGCATAGGAAAAAAGACAATGATAAACAAAGTACTGGAAAGATAGCCACAATATCAATTTCAAACAATCTGAATTGGATGCTACGGTGAAAAATCACCATAATGGCAGTCCTAGGAACGGAATACAGCCAGTGTGCAGGAAAAAAAAAGGAAACTAAAACCGTAGTGTGGAAAAGGAAAGCATTATCCACTCTCCAGACAGAAGCCTCTTGCTTGGCACACAGATTATAGCAACCAGCTGGTTCTCTAGCAGTAGAGGGAGGAGGAATTTCAAAAAAGGAAGAGGGAAAGATAGATGAAAAGACTTACAGAGCAGCAAAGAAATCACAGTGACAAAAAAAGCAAGAGCAGGCTAAAACAGGACCCTGCACACGCAGTGAAAAAAGAAGATACACAAAGGAGAATAGGAGAGCTAGTGCCAGTGTTTGACTAGCCACACTGGGCCCTTCTATCATTCAAGTGAAAGCCTGGGGGAACGAGCAGAGGGGTGCTGCAAGGAATAGGTGAGGGACAATACAGGCTGTAGGAGTGGCTATGACAATTATTTGCTCTAATCCTTGATACCTATACAAAGTCCTAAAATCTGGAAAAGTAATGCTTTTTTTAAAAAATTGCATTCACAATAAGGGAGGAAAAAGATCTTTTTAAGTCCTATATACTGAAGTATCTCCAGGTTATCACAGCTGGCTTGCAACCCAGGGGGAAACAGGAACTCCAGTTGCCTGGAGAACATCAAGCACAATGAAAGCCTCTGTCAAGACTAGAGTGTATTTTATTTTACACAATGCATGACACCTAAAACAAATAGGAAGCAGCACCTTGTTAAAATTATAGGATTTTAAAGTGTGAAACTGAGTTTTAGAAATGTCAAACTATATGCTCAGACTGACAGACCTGGGGCTAAAAACCTATGCTCTTTCCTTTTCATCATATTGCCTGAGTAGGGCAGTAAGATTAAAAACAAAAAACTACCCAGGGTTAGAAACAGAGTAAGCTCCCAGTGTGCAACCTTAGGTGAAAATATTTGCCTGAGCACTTACAAACCCTTGCAGTACAGGTTGGTGTTTAAGGCTACGGTCCCTCATGCTCCCCTGTCTGAGCCCATAGCGCCCTCACTTGATACAGTGACCTTGGGCAAGGAACATAACATCTCTATGGCTCAGTCTTCTCACCTATAAAATGGGTCCAGTAACAGTAATCAATCAAACCTTTCATTGTACAGATGAGAAAGCACAGGCATCCAATGACTATTACAATAATGTTTCATGGCAGTGGCCTCTCCAAGAGTTGTCTAAATTCCCAATACAGGTTTCTTTCCACTTAGGCCCACCTAGAGAGGTGAGAAGAAACACCCTGAAAACTCACCTAGTGCCAAACAGTTTCACATACACGAGGTCATCTAACCCTTACAATCGCGGAAAGTAGGTCTCACCTCTATTTTACAGATGTAAAATAAAATAGAAGGGACAATGTGACTTGTTAAAGACCACCCAACTAGAAAAGGAAAGAATGGGAACTCGAACTCAGATCAGATCGGCCCCACTAGACCAGACAGCCTCAGAGGACGTGCGCGGCGGGATCTCTCTCCCGCCCCCGAAGGCCAAAAATGGAGTCGCAGCCTCCACCACCGCCTTCCCTCCAGTCTCTTCCTAGGTTCTTCTCCCACTGACCTAGGTAAATCACGAGAGGAATAAAGCCCCAGCGGATGGCAAACTGGCCGCCCTTGAAGAGCTGCTGCAACCTCTGCTTGGCCTCTTTGCTCAGTTTCACCATGGCGACGGCCGGGCGGCACAGTGAGGACCCCCAAGAGCAGCAACCGCGTACGAAATCCGCAAGGAAAAGGAAATGCGCACGCGCCACACAACGGCCTTTACGGCAGGTGTCGTGAGCGTCGCCACCAGAGGTCGTAATTCATCACACTTAACCTGCCCCACTCCTCCGCGGCGTCGCCAGTAGAAGGCGCATGCGTATTTGGCTTGCCTCTGTAGTTTGCTTTCCTACTCACATTTTAGGAATCACTTGGCTACTGCCTGAAGCACTGCTCTTGGATTTCCTTGCGTCCGGAACGCCCTCCCTCTTCTTACAGTCATTACCCATTTTTTGAAGTCCATCTCCGGGTGTGCCTTCCTTGATACAGAAGGAACGTTAAATAAATTTAAAAGGACTAGCTAGGGTTTAGTCCCGACTCTTATTCTCACTTGCTATGTAATCTCAGACAAGTTATTTAGCTTCTCGAAATCAAACTGATCTACCAAACACTAGGTAGTCTTTCTTCCATCAAACTGTATATATGTACCCATTAATCAACCTCTCTTCATCCCCAGTTTTTGTGGGGGTTTTTTGGCACTGCCCTTAAGAATGTCATGGTTGAGTGGAAAATATGTGAGTAAACAGATGATTCTGATGCAATGTGAGTGTATGTATTAAGTCCCACAATAAAGTTATGCACAAAGTATGATAGACACAAAGTATGATAGGCAGGCAAAAGACACCTAACATTGTTTGGAAGAACCGAGGAACTTTTGAAGGAGCCAATGGCAGTCAAACTGGAGAGAGGGAATGAATTTGAGAGTCAAGAAGATAAAATCTGCAGGACTTATCGGTCAAATGAACGTGGATGGCAAAATTGAAAGAGGTGGTCAAGGATGACTACCCAGTTTTGAGCTTGTGCAACTCACTGTGTTAGTAGCATCACTCCTTGATCTCTACGAAGTCTGAGTTATGTAGAGTCAGCTTTACAGTGACTCCTACACATAGGATTTGGAATGAGGGCAACATTGTAATGGCTGGAGGTATGTTATGCTCCTTGAATACATTTCTTGTTGAAAGAAAAAAGGTTGAAAACCTCTCTTCTACTCTCAATGTATCCTCCTAATTCGGGTCCTCGTAACCTAGAGTAGATTATGGTTAATAACAGGAAGATAACTGACCTGCCTACCTCTGCTCTCCACCCTCACTATCTACTCTACACACTGTAGTCAATATTAGTCTTCTAAATCACGGTTCTGCTCATGTCACTCCCCTTTTCAGAAGTCTCCAGTGAGTTACCAAGGGCTACCTCCCTAAATCTCAGTTTTCTGAAAATAAGTATAATTCCAAGAATATTGTTGTGAAAAATAGCAGTTGATATTTATGAAAGGTATTTGCAAATCTTAGAGTGTTAGATATGTATTAAGTAATATCATAGTCATTGATAAAAGATAGTACCCAGAAAATGCTAAATTAGTGGAACCAATGAACAAAATTAAATTAGTAAGGAGGAAAGAGCTAGCCTTGTAGCTGAGACAATCAGGAAAAAGTTCATAGAGAGTATGGGACTTGGACGATCTTGAGTGTGTACAGGTGCAGAAATGCAATTTTATCTGTTAAGACAGAGATTATCTCCTTTCCTTCAGCCTTGGCTCCTCCAGTTTTCCCTCCAAACTTAATATCCTGGTTTTAAAACTTCAGTACTAAATCATTAAAAGATATTTTTAAAAAACACACATAAGAGGTTCCTCTCCTATTTTATAAATAATAATAATCACCATTTTTTTAGTATGTGCATAGAAAAAATGCTAGAAGAATATACTCTAAACTCTTAGTTGTATAATTATCTCAGGGGATAAGGGAGAGCATTATTGGAAATCATAACTTTCCACATATGCATATCTGTAATATGTTAAATGTTTTTCATAATGAGCATATGAGCATTTTTCTTTTGTCATCAGAAAAAAAGGTAGATTTTAAAACAAAATAAAACCCTCCAAGGACTCCCCATGGCCTTTACGATAAAAGATAAAAGATCCATGGCACAACCTGTATGGTCCCCAAAGGCACCATGCTGTCTCTCATCTCTGTTGTTAACTCTGCCAGAAATGCCTTCCCATACCTCTTTCTTTTTTAAGGTCTGGTCAAGATCTTTTCCAGGATAAAATCTCGATTTGAGCCCTTGATCCTTGGTAGCCCCATGCTATCTTATTCCTGCTACTGTCTCAAGCTGGCTTGTCATTATTTATCTACTTGACTATCTCCCCAAGAGGACTACAGGCAGAGACACAGTCTCACTAATTTTATATCCCCAATGACTATGTATGTAACACCTGTGGAATTGGTAAATGAATTTCATCAGACATTATTAAGTCTTGGTTGATCATGCTACTTAGTCTTCCACAAAATGAATATCTAAAACACTTATTTGTAAATTTACAGTTAGAAATATCCTTAGTGTAAGAACTGCCATTCTCCTTCCTGGTAGGCAAGAACACTTAGGTGACCAATTATAAATGATTATTAATACAGGGTGCTTACTAGTACATACATGCACTGTGCTCAGTGCTCACATGCATTAACTCATTGAATCTTCACAAGCCTGTGAAGTAGGGACTGTATTATTATCATTTTATAGATGAGGAAACTGAGGCACGAGGAAGTAAAGTCAATTTTTTTGCCCAAGGTCATGAGGTAGAAACAGGGTCTAAACCCAGGCAGTCTTTCTGCAGAACCTCAATGTTAACCACACACTATATTGCCCTATGGGTAAGAAGTAAGCATAGAACCAGAAGGGAAACCTTTGTATGGTCTCAAAGAGTATCTTCCTAGAGCTGTGGTAGATAAGAGAACTGTTTTTACTACTGGAGTGACACATACGATTAGACCAAAAGCTGGCTCAGTGACCTTCAGGGATGCTGGCTGTCTGAACAAATCAGATCCTCTCTAAGTGAGATTCATATTCAAGACAGAAAGAAATAACAGTTTAATTGAAGCTTATTAGAAGAGAAGACATGAAGCAATAGAAGCCACAAGTAGGCAGAAGTCATGAGGCAGAGAATATTGAGTTATGATGATATCAAAGCATGAGGATGGAGAATAACATGCTTTCTGGTGAGAGGGCAACAAGATAATCCCACCCTAGAGTTTGCTGGATGCTGAGAAACCTTCCACTCCCCAGAAATGTTCCTAAGTTGGTAAGTCTGGCTGTGACATGACTTTGACATGGCTGTGACGTGGTTGCAGTTCTCTGATGTAGAGAAGAGTAGAACTAGTTAATGACAGTATAGCCCATGATCTCAGATAATTATAAAATAGAAAAAGAGATGTGAAGGCATAAAGGTGAGAAATCCAGGGTGAAAATAAATCGACTGTCAGGGTTTCACCAGCACTATTCAAGGAAAAGATGCTACTGGCTCTATTTTATTAGAAAAAATACTTCTAGAGAGGATTAAATGGTTGAGCTGTTTAGATTATAAGAAAGAAAGAAACCCATGGATATATGAGTGTTGGATATTTCTGACTGCACAGCCAGGCTTCACAGAACAGGAACAAATCCTTTGAATATCTGTTTCCACATCTGTAAAATGGGAAGAGAGTGACTACCTATTGTAGACTGAAGTGTATCCCTCTCAAAATTCATATATTGAAGCCCTAACCCCCAATGTGACTGTATTTGGAGATAAGGCTCTTAGGTAGGTAATTAAGGGAAAATGAGTCATGAGAGTAGGGCCCTAATCCAATGGGGATTGTATCCTTATAAGAAGAGGAAGTGACACCAGAGAGCTCTCTCTCTTCCCACATGCAAGGAAGGGCCATCTGAGGACACAACCAGAAAGTGGCCACCTACAAGCCAGGAAGAGAGGCCTCAGCAGAAACCAACTCTGCCAGCACCTTGATCTTGGACTTGGAGCCTCCAGAACTGTGAGAAAATTAATTTTTGGTGTATAAGCCACCCAATCTTTGGTATTCTGTTGTGGCAGCCCAACCTGACTAATACACTACCTAACAGAGTTGTGTGTGAGAAGAATTAAGTCAGATAATGTAAATGTATTAATGAAAGTACCACGGACGTATTGGGCACCTCCCTGTGCCAGGCACTTCACCTACATCATCTCTAGTCCTCCAAAACTCATGTTCTTTGCCCCGCCTCACACTGCCTGGAACAGAGTTGGTTTGTTGAATTTTGTATCTGAACGTCATAATCTTATTAACACCACATTTATAAGCCATAATTGTTTGTATGTATTTATTCATTCTGGAAAATTGAGTACCGAGGCTGTTCAGCTCCCTATGCTAAGGAACATTATGTGTAGAGAAACTTAAGAAAATGAGGCACAGTCTCCACTTAAAGATTTTACCATCTAGAGATGAAGACAAGTGTATTAATAAGTTACTTGTCCACATGACTAATCTTCGGAAAAACAATGATGTAAAGTCAAAATTAAGCATAGAGACCCTGGGGGAAAGAGTTGCATTTGAATCCTGGCTCTATCACTTAGCTGTGTTGTTACAAGCAAGTTGTTTAACCTCTCTGAGTCTCTTTTCTCATCTGCAAAATGTGATAACAGTAGTGCCCACCTCCATCAGTTATTGTAGACACAAAGAAATAATGTGCCTGAAACATAGTGTCTAGCTAAGTAAAGATTTAATCAAATGTGAGTAAAGCTATTATTATTGCTGTTTGTTGTTTGCCCCTTCATTTTTACTAGTTTCAGTTTCAAAGATCAACCTTTTTCAGAAGTGTTTTTTTCTTAATTCTAACACTACCTAAGTGGAGCCTCCTGGGAACTGGCTGCATCTACTACTTACACAGCTAAAATGTGGGGAAGGGAAAGAAGAAGGAATATGCATTATAAGAATAACAGAATATAGTCCTCAAAGATTATATTTTATACCTTGTCTCCATCAGGTGTTAATACAGTGCTGTATAATGGTTGAAACCCAACAAATATTTGTTGCTATGAAGAAAAGAATGCATGCTTAGAGGTCATATGGCTCTGAAATCAGACCTGCCAAGATTTGAATCTGATTCTACCATTTACTTAAAATGAGGATTTGAGAACCAGTTGATAACAAATCAGAAAAGCTAATTAATTCTCCATGGTTACCAGGAAACAGGCCCTGGTTTCCAAACTGCAGCCAAATAGACGAGCCAAATGAAAAAGAGAGAAAATTTTATCACACGTCTTGTTTTTCAGAAATGTTGCATATTTTAAAATATATCAATATTCAAACACCATGTGCTTTTTTGGGTTTTAACTCTTACCTTGTCCTCTTTTTTCTGCTATGCTGTTTTTGAGCAGATAAACAATTTCTTATTGCCATGGTACAGCTTGGAATTCTGAAGCATATCAGGCAAGCATATGCAAGAAATAAAATTTCCACAAAGAAGGGATTAGTCAAAAACCATCACTGGGACATCAACCAAGTGTAAGGCTCTGCCAGGAAAAGGGGGTTTCAGAAAACTCATACCCAACCACTGCCCAGGAGGATTTGGTGGTCTTATTTGGGGACAGAGTACACATACCCCTGATGAGACAAGAAAGCGTGGGATAAGGGCCCATTGTGTAGGGCAGCCAATACATTGTTATAGAGATTTAGAAGAGACAGAAGTCACAAAGGGCTGGAGAATCTGGGGGAAACTTCACAGAAGTGAGCCTGAGCTGATTTTTGATGGCTGGGGAAAAGGAAGAGAAGGAGAAAGAAATGCCAGGAAGTGTATTAGGAGGAAAGAGAGAGAGTGTGAAACACTTTAGGTGGAACAGAAAGCTCCAGGCAGGAAATAATGAGATCAAGTTATAAAAAGCACTAAAATGTCAAGTTAAGAAATTTGGATTTTAGCCAGAGAGTAGCTGGAAAGCTGCTGAATATTTTAGAGGAAAAAAATTTACAAAGTGAAAGCATTTTTAGGATTTAATTTTTTCAATTTTCTTGATTTTGTTGAAAAGGAAATAGATGCACATAGTCTAAATTTAAAAGGTACAATAAATAATAGTGAAAGGCCACCCTCCCACTTCTACCCCCTCCTGACTACTTTTCTCCCTGGAGGCAAACCAATGTTACCAGTTTCTCACGTATTCTTTCAGAGATATCTATGCACATGGAAACAAAGACACACATAAATCCACCCCGCCAGCTGCCACCTTTTTTTGTAAATGAGATGCATGCATGCTGATTTACCTTGCATTTTTCACTCAGAAATATAACTTAGAGATTATTTTGTATGAATACATAAAGAGTCTTCATTCACTTTTTTGTAATAGATGGATTGGTTCAAAGGAATATACAGGTGAAATTCTGTTTCCCTCTTCTGTACCTTGCTGCCCAGTTTTCCCTGGAGGCAACCCAATATGTCCAGTTTCTTATATATCTTTCCAGAGATATCCTAGGCATATGGAGACACACACACACACACACACACACGCACAGAGAGAGACACACATCCTTCCCCTGTCTCTTAAAATAAATAGGATGTTGGCCAGGCGTGGTGGCTCATGCCTGTAATCCTAGCACTCTGGGAGGCTGAGATGGAAGGATTGCTTGAGCTCAGCAGTTCAAGACCAGCCTGAGCAAGAGCAAGATCCCGTCTCTACTAAAAATAGAAAGAAATTAGCAAAGCAACTAAAAATAGAAAAAATTAGCCAGGCATGATGGCACATGCCCGTAGTCCCAGCTACTCGGGAGGCTGAGGCAGGAGGATCGCTTGAGCCCAGGAGTTTGAGGTTGCTGTGAGCTAGGTTGATGCCACGGCACTCTGGCCCAGGCAAGAGAATGAGACTCTGTCTCAAAAAATAAATAAATAGGATGTATACTATGTACTCACTATCTCACCTTTCTTTTTCATTTAAAAACATTTTTAGAAATGCAAATGAGGTCTTAATTTGAATTAATAGTATTGCACCAATATCAATTTCCTGGTTTTGACAACATATTGTGGTTATGTAGAATGTTGTCACTGGGGGAAGCTGAGGGAAGGACACACAGGAACGCTCTGTGCTATTTTTGGAACTTCTTGTGAGCCTTGAAGTATGTCAAAATAAAAAGCATTGTATAAAAAAAGTATTATAAATATGTCTTAGTGATTATCCCATATCAGTACATAGCTTCCTTTTTTACAAATGCACAGTACTATACTATATTTCATTAAAAATGTATTTAACTTGTTCTCTATGAAGACAAACTATTAATACTTCAAATGTCCTTAGCACTGAAAAGTGGTAACAGTGTCCATCAGTGTAGAGCCTGTTTTTGACGCAGTAGTTAAGAGTCGTAACCACAATGAAGATTCTCACAGGACAGCTGTGACCGGAGAGTGAGGAGCTCCCACTTTTCATCCTCCTCCTGCTGCTCACTAATTGTTTGACATTGAACATGTCACTTAGCCCTCTAGTCTTGGTTTCCTCATTAGGATTACCTGCCTGTTACCTCCCCATTATTTTGAGAGTTCAGTGAGATGATAGTTGCAACAGTTATTTATTCAAGTCGAATCCACTGTGCAAATAAAAAGTGAGGCAAGTATGATCATCACCTAGAGCTTGTATTGTAATCCTCTATCCACAATCAGGAGTAGTAGGGGTTATCTCCAGACAGAGTCAATCTCAGTTTAAGGAGAGTCAAAGAGAGCTGCACCCTAATCCATGTTCTTTTTCATTTAAAAAGAATGACTTTCTGGGCCCTTCTGTTTTCTAATCCAGTCACTAATGACTGTCACAAGATGTGCCACACAGTGACAATGATAAATACAGTATTTACATTTGGTAGCTGTTCTGTACCACTTAAATGGACAGTTTGATAGCTCCGTCCATTTTGTAGGCAAATCACCCTGTTGGACACATCAAGAAGCAATTTTAGTTAAAAACCAGACATTCCAAAGGGGTCTTACTTAGGGGTGATATTCAAAATATTGGCTTCCACCAGTCAGAATGGCACCACTGGTACCAGCAGCACGCCCACACTGGTTCATATTATGGGCTGGAAGGCAGAGTGAAGGTTTTATTTTTTCCAAAGGGAACTTCCTATTGACTTTCTCCAAGAACAAGATAACTATCATGCCCAAAACCTTCCTTTTCATTTTTTCAAGTTAAACATTTTCTCTTCCATATTCTATGGCAAAGGACTTGGAAAGATTCAAAGCTTTTTTTTTTTCTAAAGAAATGCATGTCTCCTCCTGCAGAGTTCCTTGCTGCACACAGCTTGCTCAGCGTGGACACCTGCTCTCCCAGCGGCAATATCAGTTTGTTATTTAAAATCTTCATGATCACCATGCCCACCATTGGTGATATTAACCAGGTAAGGGGTTATGCCCTTGAATCCAGGAGGTCGACTTTTCAGAATTCACCCTAAAGAAATTATGGACATGTTGAGGGGGTGTCAGTTCACAATCATCATCTTAAATACCCTCCTTAGCCATAGGAATGAGTCCCCAGCACCTTTGTCCAGTGTGACCCACCGTTTGGTGGCCACAGTTGATTGGCCAAAGCATAGATTCTCAACTCAAATAGAGCCAATCAGAGTCTTTCTCCCAGAATTTGGAATTGGGACAAAAACTGTACTTCAGTAAAAAAAAGGGCTCTGAAATGGCAGATTCACTGCTTTTATAGTGAGCAGAAGCAAGCTTGCTCTTTGCCTAGGGGGAGACATTACCTCCTCCCCAAAGGTTGCCTTCTGCAAACATCACCCTGAATGACAGCCTGGGCAAAGTACAATCAGGGCCTTTTACTTTTGGTATGCTCAGGAAGGACATGCAGGGACGCTCAGTGCTTGCGGCAGATTGCCTCTCCCAACAGCACTTTTAAATCAGGATGGGAACTTTAGTCAGGGTTGATTCAGAAATGAGACTGAACTAAGTCAAAAGGAAGGAGATTCCAGAAGTCCAAAAGCAAGGAGCTGGAGAGAGCAGGTGAGTCAGGGGCTGAGTCTGCAGACAAACAGAAACTGAAGACAGGGATATAGAATTTTTGCAGGATAGAAGCCATAAGAAAGGATGAGGCAGGAGAGAATACAGAGGGAGAACGTGGCTAGAGAAGGGCCCACATAAATGGCCCAATTGAAAAGGTAGGACAAAAAGACTGAGGCAGCAGATGGAACAGAAAAGGCAGGCAGAAGGAGAACCAGGCCACGGGAAACTACAGTCAGAACACGCTCAGAAGGTCAGGGAAACCTTCCCCGGCCCATCCCCAGGACAGGTGAGGTGCCCCCTGTGCCCTCCCTTCGCACCCTCCGCCCGCTCAGCTGCCCTGTAGTCAGCTGCCTTTGGATTGTAATTCCCCCCGGAGCAGGGTAGGGTGTGTCTCCACCTCAATACCCAGAATCTGCAGCAGAACCTCTCATGGCTGGCCCTCAATGTGTGCACTTTAAATTAAAGAATTGGCCAGTTAGTAGGTGAGGTAGTTACTTTCTGGAAGCATTATGTGGTCCACGATGCCAGACGCTGCAGATAAATTATTTAAGATGAGGACTGAGAACAAAGCCATCGCTTCTGGAAATCGGGAAGTCACAGGTCACACTACTAGAAGACAATTTTGTGGAACTGAAGGTGCACACACCAGGTCTCCAGGGGGAGGGTAAAAAGTCAAGGTAGTGGTGAGCTAACGTTTTCACATGCCACCACCAGCCATCTCGCGTGTGACTGTCATCAGGTGGAGCCATCTGCTTTGCCTCAAAGAGAAACAGAAGTGTTACAACTGAAATGAAAAGAAATGGAAATGGTCAATTTCAGCTTTTTAAAAACAATTCCACAGTGGTTCTGGAAATTTAAATATCAGAGGAGGAGGTGAATATTGGGAGGAGGTGGGGAGCAGGGTAGAGCTAACACCAATCAGTGGTGTCTGGGAATGAAAAGAGGAGGAAGAAGCCCCCTCAGCCGCTGCCCCCAGCAGACTGGGGGGAGGTTGTGGGTGTGGGGGAGGAGGCCAGAGATGGGGCAGGAGCTTGCTCCGGGGCACCAGTCTGGGGGATCATATCAAGAGATCACCATGTTCCCTTTTTCCCATGACCCCCAAACCCACCACACATGTTCCCACCTCAGGACGTTTGTGTTTATGTTCCCTCTGCCCGGAATGCTCTTCCCATAGGGCAGTCCCTCATTTCCTTCAGGTCTCTTCTTTAATATCAGCCTCTCAGAAAGCACTCCCCTGACCACGCTGTCAAAACAGGAGCCCCTTTCCCTGTCACCTCTTGATTTCATTTCCCTGCTTTTACTGACCTTCCTGACACCTGCAGTACACATCAAGGGGTACGTTGCCACCTGAGCTCCTGTCTGATTTTCTGTCTCTAACAAAAATGATAAGGAAAAGAAATAAAAACAGAAAACGTTCTTCAACTTCACATATACATTTCTCGCTATTCTAAGGAATTTTGTGTGCTTGCTACAGGGTAATATTTCTATTGGAGGATAGAAGTTCCCTTTTCAGGACCCCCGCAAAAAGAAAGAAACATTGACATTGGCTGTCATCACAGACAGTAACTTTGGTTTTGAAATAGAAGGTTGGGTCACCTCATCCCTTGGGAAGCAGTGGCCAGGTCATATACACAGAGCTTCACCACGGAAGCCCCTCTGTTTGCACCTCCTAAGACTAGCTCAGACTGACAGCAGGGGTTCCTCACCAGTCAGACTTTTGAAACAAGAGCAACCTCCTAGGAGAGGGCTAAGAAGCCAGTGTGGTTAGCATCGCATTAAATAACCATCACTCTATCTTCTAATAGAACTATTATAGAGTAGCAAGCAGGCATAAGCTCTCAGAAGTGAAAAATATTTTTTAAAATTGCAGAAATTTTTATATATCTTTCTCCCAGAGAGAATTCTTCTCTTACTGCCTTATAAAAAGAACTACAACCAATTAATTAATAATATAAAGGTCTATAAAGGAAAGGAAGGATTCTCCTCATCTTTGGCCAGATAGACCTAAACATCAAGCCAATACCTGCAGACCAGCCTATGCTTTGGGAGCAGGTGGGAGGAGGAGTTGATTTCATCATCTCTTTGCTGTGGGGTAAGGGTCTTCTGTCAACAGGAGCTTGCGTTGATGCCTGTGGTTCTTCCAGCAGAAGGAAACCCACTCATGTCCCGAGACTTTGCTAAGCCATTCCAGACTGTCATCTATGAACTGTCATGTGTCTTTGGTAATCTCAGCATCCCCTGAACAGAGTCAGGACCCTTAATGCCAAAGAAATAGAGCCTTAATACTTTACTTGGGTGGGACTAGACAATAGTCACATCCTTCCCTGCTCCACGCGGGGCTCACTTCTTTGCCCTGTGGGCTGGTTACAAACGCCTAGATTAAAACTAAATATCCAAGTCATCTTGAATCCAACCCTGCAAGGGGTGTACTGTGCTGAGGCAGACAGGAAGGTCAGCAGAAGAAAGAGAGAGAGGAGATGACAAAACTCATCACACTTCAAATCTTACTCAAATTCAAAGTGATTGCTCTGGATTCTGAGCCTGTTCTTAAGGAATGAAGCCCATTGCCATGAGCAATGACTCCTGCCGCTAGAGGGGTGAGCTCAGACATATTTGGGGAGATGAGCTGGAATGAAAGCCTCCAGCTAGCGATGCAGCCGCTGGGTGGGAGGAGGGGACAGTGGGGAGTGCCATGGCTGCGGGGAGAGCTAGCGCCATCGGCACCATTCTCTCTCCATCCGCACAGGTGAGGCCAGAAACCGGGAAGAGACCATCCCAGGAGGGAGGACAGCAAGGTAGGAAAATGGCTGATTTTAAGCAGTGAGAGCTGCTCGTTATCATCTGCCGTCCCTCACTGGCACACAGACAGACAGACAGACAGACTCACACACACACACACACACACACACACACACACACACACACACACACACACACACACAGCAGGACCACTCTAAGTCCCCCCCTCAATAGAAGATGTACCCACCCACATGCTGGGTTCTCAAGAGCAGGAGACAGTAGTGTCATCCTCAGTGCCGAGAAGTGGCCAGAAACTCTGTGGGGAAGGAGAAGGAACTCCGCGAGGGAGGAGGGGCGGTTTCCCCAGGACCAGGTCACCCAGCAGGCTTGGAGTTCCTGGGCTGGGGTAGTTTGGGGTAGAACGATCAGTTAAAGGCTCACACCTAGTACTCACCTTCCTAGAGGATAGGAGAGCCCTAGGCAGAAGTAAAAGAAAAAGATAAAGTTTCTGCCTCTGTGTACTTCATATTCTTTTTTTGTTTGTTTTGTCTTATGTTTTATTTTTTTTATTTTTTTTTATTTCAACATATTAGGGGGGTACAAATGTTTAGGTTACGTATATTGCCCTTGCCCCTCCCAAGGCAGAGCTTCAAGCATGTCCATCCCCCAGATAGTGAGCACCGCACCCATTACGTGTGAATATACCCATCCCCTCCTCCCCCTCCCATCTGCCCGACACCCAGTGAATGTTACTACTATATGTGCACTTAAGTGTTGATCAGTTAATACCAATTTGATGGTGAGTACATGTGGTGCTTTGTGTGCTTTATATTCTAACAGGGAAGGCAGTCGGTCATAATAACAGCAGCAAATACTTCCATGTGCCTTCCGTGTGTCAGGCCCTCTTCTAAACCCTTTCTATATGTTAACTCATTTCATCTCTATCACAACCTGTACAGTATGTACTGTCATCCCCATCTTACACATAAGGAAACGAGGCACATGCAGCCTAAGTAACTTTCTCATGTGCGAATGGCTAACAGGTAACAGAACAGAGATTTGAATCCAGGAAGTTTAATTTTAGAGTCCATGTATTTAATTGATGTAGATAAGTATAGGTGTAGGGGTAGGTATGGGCATGAGTTTGGAGGTAAAGGTTGAAATAGAGATGGAGAGAGAGAGAGAGAGAGAATGAGAGAAGGATGTACCTATCCACCTCTCCAGAGGATAGGAGACCCCTAAATAGAAGTAATGATCTTGAAAGGGACTTAGTTTTCCAGAGGAAGCCAGTTGAGAGATAGACAGATGGATAGATAAGTACAATAAAGAAAGTGCAGTAAAGAAAGAGTGAGTAATGGAGGGAGGGGGCTTTTTACAGGTACGGTGGCCAGGGCAGGTGACGCTGTGATCGTCCAGGGCAGTTCCCAAGGCCTGCCTGGGCCATGAGCAAGTGTGATCATGAGTGAGCAGGTCCCAGGTTTCAGTAGCAACCCTCAGAGAAGACCTAGGACTGGGAACGGTCACATTCAGTGGTCACTGTCCCGAGGGCAGCTTACACCGCAGCAAAGGCCAGTGAGGATGTGGGGGATACGTGTCAACCCTGTTCTCACTCCCCTGTCATGTGGACCCGCCTGGCCCCCGACAAGCGAGCACCAGATGCCGTCTGGGGACCAGAAAGGAAGGGGAGCAGAAACCTGAAAGACTGAGGCTTTTACAAAAAATAGACTGAACATTTACCTCAAAACCCTGTTTAAATTATTGAATCTGAATAGATTACTCAACTAGACTAAAATGCGAGGCCCGCTAGGCGCCTGCCCTATCCAGCAGAACGTGGACTTACAAGGCAGAGCAGATCAGCAGTAGAAAAAATACAGAGTAACTCTGCTCTCTATGGTACAGTGTCGTGGAGCTGCCGCCTCGACTGTAGGGCTGCATTTGGAGAGGAGAGAACAAAGGACACCGGACGGTCATAAGAGGAAGCCAAGTGAGTCCTGTTGCTTTTTTTGAAGGCGGAAAGTCATGTTCACACAGATGCTTAAGAATGTCAAGGACTGGAAACTAAAAACACATGTTATGTACTTCTCTGGAAAGAAGAAAAGGATTATTCATTTTGTTCATTATAATTTTTCTAAAGCTGAAAGCATGATTTAGGAGAAGCCATTTGTGGCATCGCTGCATTCAATTACCCAGCGCAAATCTGGACGGGCCTGGCAGCTATTTCCAGGCTTCCAAATGTGGGTCATAAATATGCATTCATCAGAAAGGACAATGCAATCAAGCGGCTTCACATCACTTATCATCATTTCTGTGGAAGGCATGTATTAGCCAACTGTCTGCACGGGGTTCAGGCAGCGTGGGTTTTATATACAGAAATTAAGTCACAATCCCCACGCTCTTGAAATTTAAACTTGGCAATGTTGATTTGCACAATTACACAAATAAACACCCTAACAAAGCTTCCTGTGCAATCATTCTCCATCCCACACGCCCACTCTGAGATCCAGCCACAGGGAAGCTCTTTCTCACGTCCACTCAGGAATTCTGCATACACGCTGTTCTCACTACCTGGAACTCCATCCAGATTGTAGCAGAAACTTGGAATGTGGCATTGTGCTACATTCTTCTAGGAACTGAAAAGAGGGGAAATTTCTTTTCTCGTACAACAGGAAGAGTCTCACACTGTCGGACACCTAGACAATTTTTATTAATATTACTCCATCACTTCTTTTCTAAGAAATCACCCCATTTTTATTCAGGGTGGTAATGTGCCAAGCATTTTTCTCAGTATCACTTGCAGCTAAAGAAGGGCAGGTGACACAATTCTGGCCAATGAAATGTAAGTGGAATCACCAAATGGCACTTCTGGGAAAGTGATTTTTTAAAAGGACTGCCTCAGTTGACATTGACCTTTGCCCTTTGCCCTGTACCCTTCTTGGTTTTCTTGCCAGGAATGCAGATGAGATGCTGGATGTGTGATCACAAGGAGTCAACTAGAAGAGTTAAAGCTATAGTTTAAGGTTGGCTGAACAGAAAGATAGAAAGACCCTGGGTCCCCTTGCACCAGTTACGAATTGTTATTAACATATGAGGAAAATAAAATCACTATTTGGTTAAGCCCCTCTAGCCAGATCTCTATTATATGTAGCCAAATGGAATCCCTAATGGATTCTAAGAATGATAAAGATAAGACTCTATAAACTGGGGGGCCACTGTGACTGGCGCTCACTTTTTGACAGTGTTTTCTTCCTTTTCAGCACCTGCGGTTGTCCGCAGAATTTGAAGCAATGTCAGCACAGAAGGGTTTTGCCCCAGTTCAGTCATGAGCACTTAACCATTAAGTGGGGGCCCAAGATGTGCCAGACACAGTGCAGGGTGCTGTGGGTATAAGCCTTGACCTCATGGCATTGGTGTTCCATTCAGGGGAGACGAACAAAAAACAAGTAAGAAAAGGAAGTGCTGTGAAGAAAGAAAGCAGATTAAGGAAGATAGACATGCCGGGCAAGAGCAGTGGAACTGGCATTTTATACAGGGCGGTAAGAGGGGGCCTCATTTCTAACGTGGTGTCTTAGTCTGCTCAGGCTGCCATAATAGAAAACCGTAGAGTGGGGGCTTAAACAACAGAAATTCATTTTCTCGCAATGCTGGAGGCTCAGCCTGCCAGCAGGGTGGTTTCTGACGAGGCCTCTCTTCTGGACTTGTTGACAACCGCCTTCTCAGTGTGTCCCCACATGGCCTTTCCTCTGTTCACATGTGCACGAGGAGAGAAAAACTCTGGAGAACTCTGCAGTTTGAAGGTGGCCACAGCAAAAAGGACTCAATAGTAGAGGCTGAGAAGAAGAAGCCAGGAGGTGGGAGAAACACTGAGAAAGTGTGAAGACTTGGAGGCCAAATGGAAAATGTTTGGAGAAGGAGAGGATGATCACACAACTGAGATGAAGGCTGAAAGGTGAAGGCTGAAATCACTGCTGACCTCAAAAAGAGCTATTTTTTTGGAGTGATGGATTGGTGTATGAGTTGTCTACTGCTGCATAACAAACTTCCCCAAACTAGCAGCTTTAAGCAATAAACATTTATTATCTCCTCGCTTATGTGGGTCAGGAATCTGGGAGTAGCTGAGCTCAGTGTGTCTGGCTCATGGTCTCCCACAAGGCTGCAGTTGTGGTGTTGCCTGGGGCTAGAGTTGTCTCGAGGCTTGACGGGAAGGATCTATTTCCAGGCTTGCTCGTGTGGCTGCTGGCAGGGCTCAGACCCCTGTTGGCCTGAGACATTTATCCTTTGCCAAGTGGGTCTCTCCATAGAGCAGCTGAAGCCAGAGCAGCTTGCTTCTTCTAGGATGTAAGAAAGAATCTAAGAGAGAAAGAGAAAGTAGCCCAAGATGGAAATTACAGTCTTTTGTAACCTAATCTTGGAAAGTTCATAGTTTACATCAGGGTTCACTCTATGTTGTGCATTCTGTGGGTTTTGACGAATGTATAATGACATGTATCCATTCTTACAGTGTTAGACACCATAGTTTCACAGCTCTAAAAATCCCCTGCTCCATTTATTCTTCCCTCCCTCCCCCCAATCCCTGGCAACCACTGATCTTTTCACTGTCTCCATAGATTTACCTTTTCCAGATTGCCATATGTTCATAGCTGTAGCCTTTTCACACTGGCTTCTTTCACTTAACAATAGGCATTTAAGTTTTCTCCATGTCTTTTCATGGCTTGATGGCTCAGTTCACTGAATAATATCCCATTGTTTGGATATCCATTCACCTACTGAAGGATATCTTGGTTGCTTCCAAGTTTTGGCAATTATGAGCAAGCTGACAGAAACACTTATATCCAGGTTTTTGTGTGGACACAGTTTTCAACTCCTTTGGTAAACACCAAGGGGCATGATTGCTGGATCTTATGGTAAGAGTATATTTAGTTTTGCGAGAAACTCCTAAACTGTTTTCCAAAGAGGCTGTACCATTTTGCATTCCCACCAGTGAATGGGAGTTCCTGTTGCTCCACATCCTCAACAACATTTGGAATCGCCAGTGTTTTGGAATTTAGCCATTCTGATAGGTGTGTAGTGGTATCTCAGTGTTGTTGTAGTTTATAATTTTCTAATGGTATATGATGCTTAACATCTTTTCACATGCCAGTCTATCACTTTTGCTCTGCAGCCCACACTGCAGCAGAGGGGATTATACAAGGACATGAATAGCAGGAGATGCCCCACATGATTGGGTTCAGAAGACAGTGGAAAGGAGGAATTGGAGACAAATATAGACAACTCTTGAAGATTTTTGCTATAAAGAGAAACAAGAAACTAGGGGTTAGTTGCAGAAGGATGTGGAGTCAGAAATGTTTTTACTTTATTTGTTTTACAACAAACCTAATCATTCTTTACAATATAAAGGTGATATATTTGATATATTGAATATGTAACAATACTGTTTTATATTCTATTCATATATTTTCTAGTATTGTGAACAACAATGCTCAGGTTTGTAAATAACAAACCTGTGAGGGGATTTTTAAAAAATAGGCTATTTTATACCCATGCAGGTTTCAGAAACAAGAGCATCTGTACCCCAGGGCTTTCAGGATACTCACATGTACACCCTCTAATTGCTGAAATCAGCCACATGGGTTTATTTAGGCAGATGAAACCAATATGCTTCAGCGAAGGCAGACATTCTCTCTTGGCTTGAAAACAAGCCTACAGCTGCTTGGAAAAGGCAAGCTGTTGGGCAGAGACCTGCACATGGCAAACAGCCCAGTGACCCCAATTAAAATGTTACCCGACTAGAGTGATCGTTTAAATTATAAATAATGTCTGCAGTTGCTTTGTATTCTGACTCTACACTGCAACAACCCACTAAAATGTGCACTAAATACAGACACAAGAGTAAATCAATGGACCAATTAATTCATGAGAGCAAATGTCCGAGATCTGTGTCTGATGTTAGTCCATTGAGAACATGGGAGTCTTAGATCCTCTCCAGGATAAGGATCAGGCAACTGTAGGATTTGGGGAGGGAGAAAAATAACACACTTCCCCACCCTGCTTCCCCGCCACTCCTTTTATGTTCAGAACCAACTCAGACATAAGACACAGAAAGGAAGTTCAAATGTTAGCTTTATTACTGTTCAGATTGTGTCTTAAGAGCTGAGGCCACGTACTCCCCAGCCCAGTCTAGACCTTGGGCCACCATTGCCTCACACTGGTCCTGGGCAGTGAGGGAAGAAAGAGGGAGGGAATCCTCACAGTTTACAGCCTTTGAATAGATCTGCTCTTCTTTGAGAAAGATGAGCCAGTGGATGTCACCTGCCATAACCTAAGTGAAGGCCAAAAATCTAAACTGAGTGAAATGCAGGGTCGTGTTGTTGCAGGGTTAATGAGATACACTATTTTTCATTTAGTTTGGACTATAAAATGTGCAAAAGTTATGGTAGCGACACTTGTAATGTACCCTATTGACTGTACACTGAACTGAAAACACCCTGAATGGCTTCCAAGTGGGCACTTAGCCCACTGGTTCCCCTGGCCCGCTCAGAGAAGATAAAAATCCCATTGAGAACAGGGGATGGGCAGAGGATGGAAGCCCATAGGACTATCTCAGTTTGCATGCTTTCAACATTGACATAGCACAGGATTTTATTGAAATTCCTTCCTTCTCTGGAAAGGAATGAGGAAAGAATGGGTAAGAGGCCCAGGGCATTATCTGTCAGAAATTTTTCCACTGAAAAACATGGTTGGGGGGAAAAGCTCCCCTCTAACAGCAGCAAAGCTAGCAGAGAGGTGCCAACATCTCCCAGTGCCCTGGGATTCCTACTCTACAAATACAGATGCTCCTCAACTTACTCTGGGGTTATGGCCCAATAAACCCATCATAAGTTAAAAATATGGTAAGTCAAAAATGCATTTCATACACCTAACCTACCAAACATCATAGCTTAGCCTAGCTTTCCTTAAATGTGCCCAGAACACTCACATTAGCCTATAGTTTGACAAAATCATCCCATACAAAGCATATTTATAATAAAATGTTGTATAGTTCATGTTATTTATTTAATACTATACTAAAAGTGAAAAACAGAATGATTGGGTACTTGAAGCATACTTTCTACTGAATACATATTGCTTTTGCACCATCACAAAGTTGAAAAATCATAAGTTGAGCCATTTTAAGTAGGGGACTGCCTGTAGTTCATTGCATATGTGAAAGGCAAGTCAAATAGACACCAAGCAAGGAAATTCAGCAGGTTCTATTGAGCATTTACAATGTACAAAGCCCTAGGCCAGGTACTGGGAAGACAGGAATAAATTCACACCTGAGGTGACCCAAAGAAGCTACAGCCCGGGATAAGACCCCACCACTATCCCATTATGAGCCTTGAAAAGTCTATGGCATGAATACTCAAGTACTTTGGAGGATAAATATTGAATCTCTTTCCTTGGAGTCACTTCGCAGGCATTATGCTGGATCCTGGGATGCAGTCGAAAAAGAAACAGAGTTCTCATGGAGCTTACATTCTACCATCATGACAACTGCTTTTGGAGAATACCCTAAGGCCAGCTCCACCAGAGAAAATCCTGGATGATCTATTAAAGTCTCTTCTATTCTACTATCCTGTGATTTTTCTTTCTTTTCTTTTTCTTTTCTTTCTTTTTTTTTTTTTTTTTTTTTTTTTGAGACAGAGTCTCATTCTGTTGCCGGGGCTAGAGTGCCATGGCATCAGCCTAGCTCACAAACTCTTGGACTCAAGCAATTCTACTGCCTCAGCCTCCCGAGTAGTTGGGACTACAGGCATGCGCCACCATGCCCGGCTAATTTTTTCTATATAATTTTAGTTGTCCGGTTAATTTCTTTCTATTTTTTTAGTAGAGACAGGGTCTCACTCTTGCTCAGGCTGGTCTTGAACTCCTGACCTTGAGCAATCCTCCCGCCTTGGCCTCCCAGAGTGCTAGGATTACAGGCGTAAGCCACCGTGCCCGGCCCTGTCCTGTGATTTTTCTTTAACTCTCTTGGCCTCTTTGCTTCTTTGCTCTCCTAAATTACATGTACTGTCAGTTTCCTACTGGTAATGCTAGACTCAACGTAGGTAGCCCCCCCTTCAGGAAGTCTTCCCTGCATCCTTAGAAGGCCAGGCTCTGTGGCCCTTGGCACTCTGCATGGGCTTCTATCAGCATGTGAATCTCACCATATATTCCTCACTTAGGGCAGGGGAAGTTTCTCATTGGACTTCACACCCCTCCAGCACCAATTACAGTACTCGGCACAAAACAGGCACTCAAATATTTGTTGCACTGAGCAGTCTCTCTAACCAAAATGATCTCAAGTGCTCCAGTTCCTAGAAAGCCCCAAATCTCAAAATTACAGGGACAGATGAAGGATAAAAGCAAATGTAAGAGTAGGGCTATGACTGCAGGTCCTGCCAGCAGTGCTTCTGGGGCTTTCAGACTACCTTGGGGAGGGTATGGGATACTTGGGTTCTAAGACTGCTGCTGTTGGCCTCATACCTTCCACACCTAACCCCCACTCAGCTTTGCTTCCAGAGAATTCACACACTGCATTAGAAGATAAACCCTTTGGATAATGTTGACATGAGGCCTTGAACATGCAAATTCACACCTTTCAAGTTTATAAATATCTAATGAAAGAGCCCCTAAATATGGAGTATGTGTGACTACGATGCTCACCCATACCCACTGCCTGCTACATTGCCTGGCATGAAGACACTCAGTCATTAATTCAGCAAATATCTATCGAGAGCCTGTTAAGTGCCAGCAAGTGCACTAGGCAGTAAACAGCACTAAACACGGGAAACAAGCTCCCCCTCGCAGGGCTTATAGGGAACGCCAATCTTACCTTCTAGAAGGCTGAGTTGGCTCCTCCCTCTGCACAGGTCCCACAGTCATTGTATTAGCTTCCTAGCGATGTCTTAACAAAATATTTTGTGACCTCAAACAACAGAAATGTATTGTCTCACGGTTCTTGTAGCTCAAGTCCAAAATCAAGGTATCAGCAGAACCAAGCTCCCTCTGAAACCGATAGGGGAGAATCCTTCCTTGTCTCCTCCTAGCTTCTGGTGGGGGCCGACCGTCCTTGGCATTCCTGAGCTTACACCTGCATCACTCCAATCTCTGCCTCTGTCCTTACATATCTTCCCTGTGCGCCTCTGTCTTCACATGGCATTTGACACCATGTAATGAGGGCACAAGTCATGTTGAATTAGGAGGGTCCACCCCAAAGACTTCATCTTAACTTGACTTCATCTACTACAGTTGCCACTTTGCATCACTGTTTCCAAATTAGGTCACATTCACAGGTGCTGCAGGTTTGGACTTAAACACACGGGGGGGTGTACGATTCAATCCATAACACCTACGTTCTGTATACAGTGCTGCATACCCACCCAGCCAATGTAACTGTGTATTTTACTGCAGTCAAGATACTCCCCTGCCCCCCAACAGTGACACAGAGGTGCTTTGGGGACATTTGCAGACCTCGTGCATCATTCTAAGCATGCAGCCCTGTGGTGGGATTTCCAGGCACCGGGGAGGACAGGGTAAGGCCGGGCAGGGGATACCAGGGCAGAGGAGGCCAGGACAGGGGAGGCCCCGGCCCCCTTTCCCTGCCGCTGGCAGGGGGCGCGCGAGGGCCTCTGGGCGCGCTGGCGGGTGCCCGAGCGGGAGGGGCGCTAGGGCAACTTTTTGGTTGGCTGCCGCCCGCGTGGGTCGGCCCAGACTCTTTTAAACTTGATCTGGGAGGCGCCTTCCCCTTTCCGCCGCGGCGCGCGACTTGGTAAGTGGCTCCTGACCGGCTGGACTTGGGAGCGGGCCACGTGGCTTCGGGTCGCTCCCGGGGCCCGCCCAGGCCAAGGGACAGGGACAGGGACAGGAGTTAGGCCTCAGCTCGGCGCCCCGGGGGAGCGCCTGGTACGGCCCCTGTGGGGTGGAGACGTCCTCGGGGTGCCTGGGCCCTTCCTGCCCGTGAGCGCCAGCCAGTGTCCTTGTGGCGCCTTCGGGGGCGACCCCCCCCCCTTTCTCGAGTATCCCCACCGCCCCAACCCCCCCACTCAGCAAGAAGCCGCCAGGCGTCCGTCACCTCCCGTGCCTGTGGCCCTGCCGTCAAGGGATCGGGTCCACGGGTAGCTTCTAGCCCGTTTTTAAGTGAAATAATCCTGTTTCGAGAACCAGACACCACCCCGGGGCGGAGGCGCAGAGCCCGGGACAGTCTCCGGGTTCTTGGCGCACTTGGGGCTCCCGCCGGCCCAGTAACTCCTATTGAGGAAGTGAGTGAGATCGGGGATCTGAAGCGCTGTAAATTTCGGAGCCGAGCAGTCTAATGACAGTGTTAGCAAGAAACGGAGGTAATTGCGCCCACGCACCCACTACCCCGCTACAAATGCCATTCAGTTGCCACTTTGCACCACTGGATTTTTTTTTAAAGGTCTAGGGGATGAGTCTTGCGGGAAACGATGGCTACAATGAGGCAAGCAAAGCGCTGTGAGCCTTAATAAGGCCCTGCGATTTCCTCCCCCAGATCTACCTTTGCAGGAGTGGCCAGCGCCTTATTATACCGCAGGGCGGCCCCCAGCATTTTCAGGGTGCGAGGCCCATCTCGGTTTTCTGTCCTGGGAAAAAATCTGGACCGTCGGGTTCTGACTTGTCCAAGGCATTGAACGCCCAGCTTCTGTCCGCGAAGTTGTTTTGGTGTGTGCGCGCCCTGGCTCTTGAGAGCATTAGTGAGCATTCTCACTGCTTATTACTGGTACAAATTGCTGTACAAAATGATGTCCTCCGAATTTAGTAAAATTTGTAAAAATCTAAATTTAGATGTGAATGAAGGAAGGAAGGAATCTTTGTGGCCATCATAGGTACCACGTAATAGTTTTCTGTTGAAATGTGAGGCTTGTGGTCGACATGTTTTCCTCAGTTGTGAAATACTGTTACTGGCTTTTTAATGGTTTGAAACCAAATGGGAGATAGAAATTACCACTCTTTTAAAGAGGAAAAAAATGTGCTGATGCAGCCTGTATTCTAAGCACCTTTTTTTCAGCTAAATACCTGGGCCCAAAACACAATTTCCCCTGCCCTGAATACCTTGATCTCTGGAGAATATCCCTACACCACAGGGGAATGCAGTGGCTTTTGGGGACCATTGCTTTAGGTGTTGGGGATTCCTGTGGATCCAAATTGTTTTAACTATTCAGTTTGACCTGTGAGAGACACCATGTCTGGGAAGCAGCCTCTGCTAGTGTCTATTTAAGGATTGTGGAAACTGAACAAGAGCCCAGGTCTAGAAACTTCTCAGCCAGTTGAACTCAGACCCAGAGTAAACAAGTTTGGAGCTTCCTTTGGTTTTTAAATCTATGAAAGTTTTGTTTCCATTTTTCCTAGGTAAATACTGTTGCCGATAATGTTTCTTCTCTAAAATTGATACTATTCCAGCCTAATGTAACGGAGGTAATGACAGAAAGATGGTGACAGGGGACATAAGATAGATTCCCAAGGTCTGGGAACTTAATTCACTTCATTTTACTTCTAGTTGGAAAATAGGATGCCCAAGTGTTGGGAAATTTGGAGAAAACAACTTTGTACAGAAATTCTATTCAAAGATAGTATTTTATTCATGAAAGGTAGCTAATAAATGGCCACAATAAAAGCCACTCTATTTTTTAAAACAAAAAGTTAGGGCATGATACTCTTACCATTGTTCATGTTGCTTTTTTTTTTTTTTTTTTAAACCAGGTTCAGTGGAGTTCAAGATGCTGATGAATTTAAGGTATGAACCAAAATGGAATTTGGCTACAGTTCTTAATAGTTCAATAGAATTCTTGGCCAAGGATGAGAACTCTAATCTGATTGGATTCTGCTCTGATGGATTAAAGGATTTACCTGAGGCCAAGTTGATATGCAGGAATTTACTAAATGGAATCACATCATCCTGTTTAAAATTATGCTCCAGCTAAAAAGAAAAAAAGCCGGAAAATGGATGATACTTCATTCAGCCAGGAAAAAGATAGGATTTTGAGCAAAAAAATTGGATGTGACATTACTGTTAACAGTAGGTAGTGCACTGGGAGATTGTATTTACTTATCTTCCTGGTTTTTGTAAACAATATAGACACTGCTGGTTTTTGTTATTTAGTGATACCCATTGTGATATTTCTTTTACAGGTTTGGTGCTTCAAAGAAGCTGCTTTTCAAGTGGATAAGGAGTATTTGAGTATGTGACCATTGATATATACAGAATAGAGGTTTTTCCCTTTTTTTGGTCCCTTTCAGGTTGGTAGCAAGGGTGAATTTTGAGATAGTCCCAATTATCTATAGGAATATTTATCTGAGAATTCTGTGCCTCTGCCCTGTAGCTGAGTTGGCCCCATAGAGAATTTCTATAGAATTGAATTCCATCATTTAAAGTAGTTTTTCTACTAGCCCTGGTCTGAAACTTGATACAGTGCTGACACCAAAGAGCAAGTCCTTAATCCTGGTTCATATACTCTACAAAGATATGACTAAGTCTAGTTCTGCAAGTAGGTCAGTTTTAGAACATACTAATTCTAACTAGATGATCTATTTTACAACTAAGACTACTTTATGAACTGTGCTTTAACTTAGAAAAGTCATTTTTAATCACATTCTTTTGATTATTCTGAAAATATGTTTTATAGGATACTCATAAATATTATTGTTGAGGAAAATATTTGGCAATGGTGGACTTAATTCTACCTAAGATTAAAGTATTTCACTTTTAAAAACTTAGTTTGTGTGTGTGTATTTTTTTGGTAGCTTCTAAGTAGTTTGTTTTTGTATGCTACAAATTTTTCTACGACTGTTCTACATCTTGATTATGGAATGACTATACATTTGTCAAATCTCATAGTTAACAGCTACACTTTATATCTCATCTGTAGTATTGCACTTACCGCTCAATTTTTTCATAGTCCATTTGGCCACGAGCTAGGAGGGAATGGGGTGTGAAAATTCTATTAACCATGTCCCATTAATACTGCTGTGAGTTCCTTGCAGCCTTGCTTTCCATATTGGCTCTTTTCCATCCCAAGAAACTTTAGGTCCTTGGCAAATACTAGCTAGCCAGGAAATTAGAAAAATGAGGTTAGATGCTGAGTAGTTAGTTGTGGGTTGAGCACAAAACATGATGCTGTGTAAACCACATGGTTGACTGAAAGCCAGCCTATGCACTTTTTTCCCTGGGATATTCAAGAATGCTTCTGAAAGGAGGGATAGGTTCAAATATTGATGAGTCATTGTTAATTCCTGTAGGTGACAGGTCTAACCATAGGGCCTGCTGAGCCCTGCCCCAGTGACCAAAGTACTTCTGACATGAGCTGAGTTATGCCATCTTGCCTGTATGGGCAAACAAAGCCCTTCAGATATGCCCCTTAAGGTTCCAGGTTTAATAACATTCCTTATTGCACGTCCCCCCCCACCACCAAATCCCCTTCCCTGTGCCCTGGTGATAGAGAAGTATCCAAAACAGTACCTTGGTTAAGAAGTCTAGCATCACCAAAGAGAATGAGATGAGTGGTTCTACAGAATCAACTTGCCCCCCTTGGTTCAGTGCATGCCTGCATGTACAGCACAGCTGAAGCAGGAATGGAAAGATGCCAACATGACTTACACTACCAGACCATTCCTTTGTGCTCAAGTGCCCTGAAGGGAAGTGAAACAAACCTGGAGTTGAATGAAATGTTTTCAAAGAGAAGTTCACTAATTCCAAGTGAGGAACTTGGGCATGAAGAGAATCTTTAATTATGACTATAAAAGGAATTGTGATTAGAATATAATATTTATGCTAATGGCACTAACCTCCCCAGATAGTGATGGAACTTGCCCAGTATAACAATGGCGCCACTGTTGTATCAGTTTAGGTAAATTGAGTCGTAATTTGATTTCAAGCCCATTTTGTCTAAGGAACTCTACAGTGTTTGTAAGTGCTTGAGTACAAGTAGATTTTTTCGTAAAAGTAAGCAAATCTTTCTAGTTTAAGTATTTCAGACTAAAGTATTTGTATTTTTGAGGGCCCTAAAGCCTTAAAAATTTAATGATATAATTTGGCAACTATTTACTGATCTGCCATGTGTTAAGTCCTGTGATAGAGACAGTTCCTAACTTTATAGAGCTTGCACGTGTAATGTATTCATTTCAATATGTAAGATGGAGCTGGTTAGACTGTGCACTTTTTTTTTTTTTTTTTTTTTGAGACAGTCACCCTGTTGCCTGGGCTAGAGTGCCGTGGCATCAGCCTAGCTCACAGCAAGCTCAAACTCCTGGACTCAAGCAATCCTTCTGCTTCAACCTCCCGAATAGCTGGAACTAAAGGCATGTGCCACCATGCCTGGCTAATTTTTTCTGTCTATATTTTTAGTTGTCCAGATAATTTCTATTTTTAGTAGAGACGGGGTCTCACTTTTGCTCAGGCTGGTCTTGAATTCCTGACCTTGAGCGATCCTCCTGCCTCAGCCTCCCAGAGTGCTAGGATTACAGGCATGAGCCACTGCGCCCGGCTGACTGTGCACTTCTGTTGTAAGGAATAATTTCATTTAGTATTTGGGTCAGTATCTGAAAAATTCAACTGTTAGAACAAGCTGTGAAGAGACAATCGTCTCTTTTTATACCCTACCACCACCACATTCCCAAAATAATTGGACGTGGTTTATAAACAAATATCAACCTACAATAATTAGAAGAGGGAACAAAAGTTCAGCAAGATGAGAAGAGCAAGAGTAAAAACTGAGCCATCAGGCCTCATGCTGTAGGGTCCGGCCAATTTGGCTCTTCCTCAGTGTAGAGAAAAGAGCCAACTGGCCAATTAGCAACTTGGCAGTTGCATAGACCTTCAAAGTAGAGGAGGCGAGTATAGTCATTTGCATCCTAGGCTCCCAAAACTCAAGGGAGAGGTTGGTCTTTGTTCCCTTCATGATCTCAAGTACTGTAGTTTGAAGGAAGAAGTAGAACAGAAGGTATCCGGATAACTAAATGGGAACCTAGAGAAAGTGGGGATTGGTGCATTTGGCTCTGGAGCAGGGAGGTCACTTGACCTGGTGACCCTGTGAGGCTGGGCCCACCCAGCTGATTGCCTGGCCAAAGCCAGGGCGAACTGCTTGAAAGGAAAACCAGATAAACAGCCAGAGATGTGTTTGAAAGGCTTATTTTTATTTTATACTCATAAAGATTGCCTTTTCAAAATTTACCTTGTATTCATCAACTGAAATTTTCTGATTCCAATATTTTGTTATTAATATAAAATCGTGATGAATCACAATCTGGGATTATGCCACCAAGGCCCCCTCATGGAGTTTATCTGTACTGCAAGGGCCAGGGGTCTTGAGGAGCCCTCCGCCTTGCCATCTGCATTTCCAGAAGGACAGCTCCACACCCGTCTGTTTCAGAGACAAAGATAAAATCCAGTCAAATCAGTTTGATGTATGTCACCTTGATTTGTTTCTGGGAGCAGCAGAATGTTGGCGTCTAATACCATTGATTTTCCAGCCAGACAACTGCCCTGGTGTGTTACCACCACTCTTTAGGGCTGAAGCCCATTGTATCATTTGTAGGTCTCTCGCATTGGGAAATACGTGGAACTTTGGGAATCAGAGTCTAAAACTTCACTCCAATGTGGTAGCCACTAGGCTATTCAGTACTAGTCCAAATTGACATCCTATAGGGGTGAAAAACATCAGGTGTGAGGAATTAATTTGAGAAAATATATTATACCTCAATCTTCTATTGATTAGAAGTTAAATGGTATTTTGAGTATACTGGGTTAAAGGAAATACATTTCTAAAATGGTGTGTGATTTGCATTATATTTCCATTGGATGGCACTGGTCTAAAACACGAATCAAAATAATCATGGAACTATGCAAATAATGGCTCTACAACCCAAGAGCGAGACAGATGTCGCTGTTCTACTAAATAGGACCTTGAGGAAAAAGAAGAGTAAAATTAGCACTTAAAATGCAGAATTTACAGGTAAGTAGCTAGTTTTTTCAAGGGCAGAAGGTGCAGGGTAGATAGCCATTATTACTTAGACAATGGCATAAATTCTATACTCAAGCTGCTAATACATCTGGACATTTTAAATAAAGACAAGAATGTATTTATTAAACACTTTTCTGTTTATGCCAACTCTGCAAGCATTAAAATAATCAAGGGTGAAAGGATCTTGTATGCTACGCCTCATCAAAATACAACTTCCTTCTGAAGAATCCCTATGGAGAATAGTTCTGGTTTCCTTATCTAGTTGGCATGTGTGTGTGTGTAGTAATGTCTTTCAGGGTTTTTTTATGGAAGGGGAGACATTGTGGGAGGTGGTATAAATATTACCAGAATTTGTATAAAGTACTCTCTAAAAATTACGTTAAGCAAAATGTTCCATAAAATTCTCTCCTTCCCTTGTTTTCACTTAATTGTTTGCTCTAAAAAGCAGGTCTGTGTAAAATCCCCTTTTGGAGCTTTCTTGCTACTAACAATGGCTTTTTCTCTTTGTTTTTAACAATAAGTGAATTCTTCCCTTAGTTTTCACATTTCTCTTAAGTAGTAGTTCTTGGTGGTGGACATGCGGGTGCAAATTTGGCCACCTCAGAGATATTTGGTTGTCTGGAGACACTTTTGATTGTCACAACTAGGTAGTTTATGTGTGGTGCTACCAGCATCAAGTAGGTAGAGGCCAGACATGTGGCAAAATATCCTACGGTGCACAGGACAGCCGCTACGACAAAGGATGACAGTTCAAAATGTCAGTAGTGTAGAGGTGGAGAAATGCTATTTTAGAAAATGTCATTCCCATCAACACTCACCCTGTAAGGTGCTACTGAGTAGGCTACAGGTTATTCCCAAAATGTGACTTTCCCATGTACAAAAAGTTCTCTGTACTTTGAGGCCAGAGGAAGCTATCACCATTGTTTTCAATTCTAAGTGAAACTTACAGATTGTGGCATTTATAAAGTAGCAATTCATTATTCTTTTAAGCAAGAGGTATATAGATTTTCTTCTAGTGTCCCCAAAAAGCTAGTTTTCTTTCTTTTCTTTTTTGAGACAGGGTCTCGCTCTATTGCCCAGGCTAGAGTGCAGTGACATCATCATAGCTCACTGCAACCTCAAAGTCCTGGGCCCAAATGATCTTCCCTCAGGCTCCCAAGTAGTTGGGACTACAGGCATGCGCCGTTATGCCCGGTTAACTTTTTAAAGTGTTTGTAGAGATGGGGGTCTCACTATGTTGCTCAGGCTGGTCTGGAACTCTTGGCCTCAAGTGATCCTCCCAGCTCGGCCTCTCAACTTGCTAAGATTACAGGCATGAGCCACCACGCTCATCCATTAGTGCTGATTTTTTATAAGTGACCAGAAACTCACAATGTACTCATCACAAACCTGTGGTCCTCTTAATCAGACCTGGTCTTAGCTTGATCACTGAGGCGAAGCTGGCCCAAGTCGGCTGCGAGACTGCCGGATTTCTGGCCTGGCCCAGAGTCCGTACACCACACAAAGGTTGTTATCGTGATCTGTTTCTCCAACAAATAGCTTCAGTCCTCATTAGAGACACTTAGCTCATCCAAAGAACATTCAAAAACTAGCGGAAGAACAAAAACTCCACACCCAAAGAATGGAATCCAAACATCAGGCCCCACCAGCGTGATCTAATTTTAACACTGACCAGAATATTCTAATGTTAGAACCCAACAAACAGTAAAAACCCTGAAACATTGAGTTACTATATTGGCAAAATTAAAACAAGCCCCTTCATGTTGTCTGGGGTGGAATCTCCCTGACTTTCATGAATGGGTGCGCCACGAGTCAGACCCCTTTCAAACTCTGGAAGCATCACTGCCACAAAGACACGCTAAATGCAGTGGATGTTGCTGGCAAAAGGCAGCGACATAATTGCTCTCCTGGGTAGCAACGAGCAGCAGGTAGACACCCGGAAGCAGTGTGAGATGTTCCTGCGTTCCTAGAGCTCTGAGAAGCCAGAGGCGCTGCCTACCTCTCAGCTTAAAGGCGTCCAAGTGCTCTTCTTCACTGTCTTCTTGGCATGGGCATTTTTACTCTTACACTTTCTTGCATAAAAAAAATACAGCATGTGCCCCGTGGTTACAAAAGGTATGGAGATCAAGACCAGCATGCCAAACTGCTGCGGCCACGGGGCCAGCATGACGAGAACGAAGTGGATGAGGTCCATGAGGTAGTTCAGGGAGCACTGCACGCCGTTCACAGCCCCTCGCTCCACTTCTGGAATGTTCTCCTGGAGAAGCTGGGTCACGGTGAGGTCAAAGGACCAGAGGCCTGCAGGGCAGCAGCGTGAGGGGGAAAAAAATGTGAACAGATACCAGAGAACATTGGTGAGAATTCTGCTCTGACATTGACTAGCACTGTCGCCATGGGCAAATGAAACTTTCTGTTGCTCAGTTTCCTCATCTGTGAACTGGGAATATTTCAGGCACTGTCTCATTGGGGGATTCCATGAGATAACATCGTGAACCGTGTGGCTCTGTGCATGGTAGTTTCTGTCATAATTTGTGGTATTATGTTTACCTTTTCCAATCACCATTACCACCATTATCATCAGATGCACCGTAACTTCATTTTGGACGTATTTCTTTATGCCCCGACTTCACTGTGAAAATGTTCAGGACAGAAAGCAGAGACTTGCACTTCAAACCTAGTTCTGAGTCTAGATTTTCCTCTTTCCCTCCTGGTTGGGCGGAGGAAGAATTGGCCTCCTTTCCCCAGACCCCCTGCGTTCAACCGCACACAGAGGCTGCGTTTGGTTCCACTTCAGAAGCGACTTCAGGACCTGCCGTGCAGACAGCGTTAGAGCAGAAGCCAGCTGTGGTGATGGCAGTGCCGCCCTCCCAGGATGGCATCTCTGCTGGGGGTGCTGGTGCCCGCCTCCATGGGGACCTGCTCCCAGCTTCTGCCTGCCTGGCTGATTTCCCAGCCAGCTGGGCTTCCAGATGCTCCCTGAGGTCCAGCTCTGGCCCTGCAAAGGCCCCCTGGTTGCCTTTGTCCTGATCCCTGGATTTAGCTGTGGACTCAAGAATGACTTGGAGATAATGTGTTGTGACCTTCAGTGTCTGCCTTTGCAGAGCACCAGCCAGGCCCTGTGTCCTCCTGAGCCAGCCACCCTGCCGTGGCCCCCACGTGGGAGCCCTGACCACGTCCACCGTCCTCCTGAGCTGTCCTGACCACCCCATGGCCTCTAAGTCCCTCAGAGCTTGGCCTGCTCTTGTTCCACACCGGACTCTGACCCAGAGCTCACCTGTAAAATCCCCACACCTGGCCCTTAGCAAGCAGTGCTTACACAGTTAAGAGGTATTTGTAAAATGCCACAGTGCAGTTGTACAATGTGACATGCTCAAAGAATTCAGGGCTAGTTATGCACTGAAAATTATCTCTAAATTAAGGGCATAGAGGTACAGTTCTGAGATTTTAAGAAGCAAAGTGAATTGTAAGCAATGTGCCACATCTTGTTGTAGCCAGAGTTCTGTAACTTAGTTCCCTGATATCAGAGTGGAAACAAGCATTTACTGGGTAAATAACTAGGATGAGCCCTGTGGCTGGTGCCATATACTGGATACTAAGGCAGGCCGCAGGCCCATCACCCAAGGAGAGGACCGGTCATCACAGCCACCTGGCCGGACCATGCTGGCAAAGACATAATATATCCTTTTGGGCACTGGTGCTTTTAATGCCTGCAGTTGCAACCGCTCACCACCAAGCCCAAGGTCACTTGTCATCCTGCCAGGAATAAATGTAAATGGTACGTGCTGGCATTGGGTGTGTGGAGTCTAGAAGCATCCATTCACCACTCAGCACTGTGGTTCTCTATGTCTCTCTGCCCTCCCCACACCCAACCCTCACACAACAGCACTTGTGAAAGTTGCAGCTAAAATATAATAATGACAATGAGGACCGAAGGCGAGAATTAATATTCATTTCTGACAGGTAGTTCCTACACTTGAGAAAGCGTTGTGCTAAACATGCTACCTACGGGAATTATTTCAGTGCATCCTCAGGACGCCCTGGATAGACAGCTTCTGTCACTATTATCCCGTCGTACAGATAAGGACGTGGTGACATGAGGAACCTAGGTAACTTGCCAACATCAGCAGATAGCCTGGCTCCGGGCCCTGAGCTATCTCCCTCATGAGTGTCCAGAGTGTTCTGTCTCTGGAATCCTCATTCAAGACACAGCAAGAAAGACTGTTATTATAATACAATGGAGGAAAGGCCATGAGTGCTTTTCCACATTGCAGGCACTGCAGACGGGCTTCCGAGTTTTCCAAATGGGGTCTTTCCTTTGTGTCGGGAAGAGCCAAGTTATCCTGGTAGATGGGAGTTGCTGGTGGACATTTTTATTCCCCTTTGAACTAAATACTTTATTGTAATGTAATGTGAATTGTATAAATCTTAAATCGTCACTCTTCTCTCAGTTGTTTGTGCAGTGAAAGGCTAGGAAGGCAAGTCAAACCACCCGCCAGCTACCTCACTTAAAATATTTTAGAGGTGGTAATCTCTCGATGAAAGAACAGGTTTCTAAGTCAGTTATTTGGAATTAGGAACACAGTTTCTTTCTCAGACATACACATTACATCAGAGGATGTGGTTCCCAGGCTAGCCCAGGGTTTTATAACCTCTTTAATTGAGGCAACAATACTCTGATTTTCTCTCTCCTAATATGCCAAAGCTTCTGTAGACCAAAGGGCTCAGGGTCTCCAGGGCAGGAGTCAGGAACACATGCCCCCAACCCTGTGGCCCCACCTCACTGTGGCGTCAGAGAGGAGAAGGTGAAGCCTGCATCCCAGGAGGGCAGGCTCTCAGTGCCTGGCGTAGAGAATGAGGGACACAGGGGAGGTGTGTGGGAAGGGTTGTCGAATGAATTGGGAGGACACACTTGGTTTTTGATCTACACCTTCGACCACCACAATTTCCACTCCCCTCCCTGCTTCTGACCTGGGGGTGGAGAATCCCTTTGCTCTGAGCTGTGCCCTCGGGGGGAGGGGGGGACTTTGAAGGTGGTGACTTTGGATTTGGAGGGGAGGGAGGAGGGCTGGACAAAGAAATGATGTTCTCTGCATGGAAACCTGTTCCTGGGGATTCCATGTCAAAGAGTGTGGCCCGATCTCTTCCCAGGCTGAGACTCTACAGGTCTAAGCACTAAGGCCAGCGTGCTGTTATGTGGTTTCTGTCAGCATCACCATTGATCCCCAACATGTCACTGTTGGACATGTTGGGGATCAAATGACCAAATTTTTTTAAAAATTTGTTTTAATAAACACCAAATCAGATATGTCCTCACTCCCAGGTATGAATGACATATGGTATGAATGACATATGGTATGAATGACAAAGCCAGGCGCGGTGGCTCACACCTGTAATTCTAGCACTCCAGGAGGCTGAGGTGGGAGGATTGCTTGAGGTCAGGAGATCAAGACCAGCCTGAGCAAGAGTGAGACCCCGTCTCTAGTGAAAATAGAAAAATTAGCTGGATATGGTGGTGCATGCTTGTAGTCCCAGCTACTCGGGAGGCTGAGGCAGGAGGATTGCTTGAGCCCAGGAGTTTGAGGTTGCTATGAGCTAGGCTGATGCCACAGCACTCTAGCCTGGGCAACAGAGCAAGACTCTGTCTCAAAAAAAAAAAAAAAAAAAGAATGAATGACAAATAGTTGGTGACAGAGCTCAGAGACCAAGTATTTGGGGAAGACAAGCTTACAGACCCTCAAGGTTAGGCACCCTGTTCTCGGGGAAGGATTGCCTACCCTCCTCCAGGCAGCTAAGGAAAGCCCCACCCCCACCCCACAGCTGCCCTCTTTCCCCTCTCCTCATCCCAGATCCACAGAAAAAGGATCCAGGCCAAAATACTCCTTTAATGTAAATGCCATCTGTAGCATTTTCATGCTCGACACCCAGGAAATAACTATCTTCACCTTCCCAAATCTCCATGTTTTCACCTTTCTATTTTGCCTTTGCAACCCTGGCTGCCTAGCCTGGAGCACTCTTCCCTCTCCACGTCACCTGCGTGCCCTCCAGGGATCTCTTAATTGTGCCTTCTTCTAGGAAGGCTTCCCCAACCTTCAAGACCAGATTTGGTGTCCCTCCAGTGTGTTCCCAATCCTTCGTTCTGCCCTAACACTCCTATCACTACATTGTCAACAACTTACTTATTGGTCTCCTGCTCAGACTGTAAGCTCCACGAAGCCAGGACCTTGTCAGATCAAATAACTCTCATATCCCCACTGTCTAGGACAGTTTTTTGTCACATAACAGGTTCTCGATGAGTGAATGATCAAGATTTACAATGGTATGGTGATGAGACCAACAAATGCGTCCAAGGTTACCTAGCAACATCACAAGCTGCAGAATCCCATGCCAAGAGTGACCCACTGCTCACCAATTCGTGCCAGGATCACTCCCGAGAAGAGCAAGATGATGGAGATGTAAGACTCGGGGGGCTCAGGGTGCTGCTGGCCTTCAAACAGAACCGTGCTGTTGGTCCAGTGGATGGAGGAACGGTCTGGGAGGATGGGTTGGTTCAGGTTTCTTTCAAAGGGATAAACATGCACCTGGTCCTCCTTTAGCAACTCATGGTTTGAAGATGAATTTTTGCTTAAGGGAAGTGAGAAAAAAGCCAGATCAAAAGGACTTCCAGGAGCAAAGACAGAAAACACGCAGAGCATTAGACAACCTAAGTGGAGCCAGCTGGATATGACGCCGGTGGTGACCAAGCCATAGTGCCCCCGGAGCCAAGTGAAGAGAATTGTGCCCATTAGGCCAGATAGAGCCGAAAGGGCAGTGAGGATGCTAAGCAGGGAGCCTCCGATCCCTTGGGTGTAGGCGAAGCCAGTGGTGATGCAGTCAAAGCCCAGGACTGTCATGTAGAGAAAGGCCAAGCCCAAGCCAGCCAGGAAGATGGTCTGCCTGCGGTAGGCTTCCCACCCCTCGCGGCACGTGCGGAGCAGCCTCTGCAGCTTTCGAAGGCCAAGAGGAAACCCTGTGGTTGTGGCCTGTTGTCTTTCATGTCTAGACTTGTGGTCCTTTGGCTTTTCCAAAGTTCTGGGCTTGTAGGTGAATCCATCAGTGGCTTCCCAAGAGTCCATTTGCCCTAAAATAAAATCCAGATTAGCTTAAAGTTAGCACCCTGCTCATATCCCCTCATCCCATCCCCAACCTCATCTGCTTCTTTGTTGGACAATTCCTGTGTTTGCTGATGGCTTCCTACTCCAAGCACCTGTGTCCCTCAGCCTGAAGAGCTCTCTCCAGCCACAGGAACATGAGGCTCAGGCCGTTGGTGCCCTGGGAACAACTCCCCACCCATGAGTGCCAAGGGTTGGTGGACAGACACCCCAGTTCCCTTAGACCTTGGTGGAACAGTTCTAGGCTTGTCCTGCACAGTCTCTCAGATGGTCCTCCGCAGGACTGAGCCCAGCTGCCCCCAGTGGTGACACTTGTATTAACACACCCTTTACAGGCTTTTCTCTCTTCCCTGCCTCACTTCCCAGTTCCTCCCCATGCTTCCTGGGATCACCTTCCAAATACATTCCTTTTTACCCCAAACCCTTGTCTCAAGGATTGCTCTTGAAAGAACCCAAACTAAGACACACAGTTAAGCCAGGAAGGTGGCATTGAAAAGAGGAGGTCACAGACGAGGGTACAGGACAAAATTTCACATGCTTGAAACTTGGTCATGAGCTCCTGGAAAAGAGTGACAGATATTTCCTCTGGTTATTTTTTTGAAGAAACAGATACTTAGGAATAAAATGGCAAATACCTTTCAGTCTTCCAGGACAGAACAGACAATGACTAGAAACAGATTGAAAATATATATAACCATTTGTGAGAGGTGTTTAGCACAAATTAAGACTAGTTCTATGAAGAACTAGAGGAGTCAAATAAGGCTCTGGAGGAAGGAGAGAGGGGCAGGTGGGCCAAATCCATTCTAGACCAACTATTAATTAAGAGCGTCACACTATGGGAAATATGATGCTCTTAACTATAGAAATGGATTTATTGCCAGAACAGTTAAAAAAAGATAGCAATAACAACAATGATAGAAACAATACCTTACATTGACTTAAGTTTTGCTATATGCTAGGTAGTAAAATAGGGCTTTCCATAAACTACCTTATTTAATTGTTACAACAGCCCTATGAAATCAGTTCTGTTTTGTCTTAACAGATACGGAGACAGAGCATATGAATAAATTAACCTTGCAAGGTCACACAGGTGGTAAGTGGCAGATGGGAAGGATACAGCCACTCCATCTATCCATTCATCATCTAAATATGTATATGTATCTATTCATCTCTCTCTACAAATACAGGTATTTTATTTATTCAATGAGATATGGTGGACTTTAACTACAAAACAACTGGAGAGAAAAGAGAACTGATTACAAGAATTCCAGAAAGAGAAACTGATCAGAAGCAATTCCCGGACTGTGTTGTATCAGACAGATGGGCAGTGTGGTCAATAGGCAGGAATGGCTCTTTCTTTGGGAGAATAAGGTCATGTCTATTGGCAGGTCCTCCTTCCTTTTATCTTCACTATACTATTAGGGAATTTCTGATTTAAAAAAAAGAAAAACACTGTTCATAATATGGATGACCAATTCATTGCATTGTCTTGACCAAAGAGCAGCCCATACTTCTTGACACAGTCTTCTCTCTAACGTAGGATCTTTAGGGAGGCTGTTTATAAGCGAAATAGGAAGGAGTAATTTGCCCCCCGGACTGTGGGCTAGGTTGTGCAGGTTGTATACTGCACAGTCCCATGGGGGTGCTACTTACATTGGAGTCTTTCTGAATGGAGCCCCTGGAGTTATGCAGTACACAACCTGTGTAACTGTACAAGGCCGCCCCTCCTGCCCCCAACATTAAGATCAGCCATATGAACTGCATGACCAATGGCACAGCTGGAGCCTTCTCATTTATCACTGTTTCTAGGCACATTTGCAGACAAAATGTTGAGATTATGATCAGACACAAGTTCTGGAAAGAAGAAACGAAACACTGACATAAAGGAGAAAAAAAGAACAAGAGCTCTCTCTGAGTTTGCATTACCTTGAATATTCACAGCCTCCTGTTGCCTTTCTAGGAAGTTCCCCCCTGTGTGTTGCTGGGGTTTAACAGCCAATTGGGGAACTAGTTGATAAACCCTGGACAGAAATAGAAACTCTACAAGAAGTGAAACCAAGTTCCATCCGAGAATGAAACCACAACCGATCACATGAGATGCCCATGTCATCACCTGGCCCACAGACAGGGGAGCAAATATATTGATGATCTGGTCCAGCCGCCGGACTGTAGCATTCATCACTGTAAGTGAGAGGAGGGAAACATTGTAACTTAGTGAGTGAGTCCTTCCTTCTGGTGAATTTAACATCATGTATTTGCTAGATTTGCTAGCCATGCACTGAGTAATAAATGATAGTGAAAACAGGAAAGATCCTTTTGGATTTAACTATAGATTAATCAGAGGATTTGCAACCTAGAAAAGACCTTCAAGATCAGTTCTGTTGGAACTCGGACAATTAGCAGATAAGTAAACTGAGGCATAGAGAAATGAGGTTACTTGGAGCTACTTATTCTAACTCCCATCTATCTCAGCACTCTCTCCCATCACAACCCATCACCTTAACAACAACAATGATATTAACAGCCCTTGTTATAACTAACATGTTGACAGGGGAGGCAGGTGACAAGGGGAGAGTAGAGGACAGAATTAGTTGAATACTTACTCTGTGCCAGGCACATACTTCTAAGCTTTCTACATATATTCATCTCAATTCTCACAACAACTCTAACAAATCAGTAATGTTCCCTTTTACAAATTAGGAAACTGAAACACAAAGAGGTGAATTTGTTTGCTCTAAGTCACAAAAGTGGAGATGAGATTCAAACCCAGGCAGTCTGACTCAGAAATATATTGTCCTAACTATTCCACCCTCCTGGAAGAATATATTTACAGAATCACGTTTTAAATTGTACTGAACTTCAACCAGAATCTGTGCTTTATTTTAGATTTCTTTAAAATTAATTGAGAATAGGAAGATTTTCTTCACCCAGAGACAGAGAACACTTAAGACATCATGCCACCAGGCTTTTACTAACGTAGCTGTTTTATTTTGGGTGGTGTTATTTAAGCCGCAGCACATCCAAATAAGTACAGTTTGAAAGAAAACATGATTATAAGGGGTTTCTACTCTTTGTAAGGCATAATTTTAATACTCCTCCTTACTAGCTTCCTTTATCTTGGCCATCAACTCTCACCAACATTTGCTAGCAGAGAGTACCGATTGCACAAATATAGAGTAGGACAAAATCTTCAGCTTTAAATTGGCAATTTGAATATACCGCAGTGTGAATGATCCAAGTTTTATAAATGGAAGGAAAAACAAAGAAGATGCCAGATTCTTTCATTTAGCTCCATTATTTAAAAAAAAATTCTATCCCTACTTTCAGTGATAATCAATAGTCACATTTAAGGATGCATTTTTTTAATAAAGCTTATCACTGCCCAGAATTAAGAAATCTTTTAATTCACTTGTTTTCCAGGTCTAAAGTTGCCCAGAAACTTCTGTGGTGCGTTTGAAAGGCTTCTCTCCTGAAAGCGCAGTCTATGTATTCTTTTGATAATAACAGTATCAACCACTTCTTAGGCATTTCCTACAGGCAGACATAGTGTTAAATGCTTTACAAATCCTGTGTCTCATAGAATCCTTCCCAAAACTACAGATGAGGAAAGTCGGGTTGGAAGAAGCTAGGTAACTTGCCCCAGGGTATGCAGCTAGGAAGAGGCAGAGCCGGCTTTAGCTGAATTCAAACCCTGGTCTGGTTTACTCCAGACAACGTTCTCTTAAAGGCTGTTTCTGCGGCCTCTCTCCGCGCCCTGCCTGGCCCGGCAGCTCTGCGCCTCTCGGCTGACCAGAGGACACTCGAGGGCCCCGTGGTCCTGCTCACCAGCCAGCTGGGCTCTGTCGCCGCCCGTGAGGCTCACGATCCAGTCCCTCTGAACGGTGATGGTCAGCGCGGTGCCGGCCAGGTTCGCCAAGGCCGCCAGGGCGGTCACCACCGCGTAGCAGGCCACCTGCCCGGGGACGGGAAAGGCACTCTGGAACCCCAGAACAGAAACGGAAGCTTCTCACTGCTTTCCCGGCCCACTGGGGTACATACCGGCGTTTATCTGACAGCTCAAGGGACAGCTACATGAACACAAAGACCTTTGCGAGAAAAAGGTTCGATGTGGGTTTGGGGCCCAGTGCGATTGCGTTAATGCTGAGTGTTTCCTTCTCCCGCCGGCCCTCGGCGCCAGAGCCAATGCTGGTTTGTACCCGGCAGACGCAGACTCTGCTGTCCCCAAGTTAGGGGAGAGGAGAACGCTAAGGGAAGGTAGCCAGACCCAAACCCAGCGAGCAGGGCTGCCCAGGGAACGCCCCCTGACGGCCACGCACGTCTGTGCCCAGGACGTGCGCGCGGGTGGCGCGGGAGCGAGACGGGAGGCACTCACGGTCAGCCAGCCGTGCCAGATGTGTCCCATCTCCCTCTTGTAGGAGAACACGAGCATCAGGACGATGCAGCAGGCAGCGACAGAGGCGTTCTGGGTGAACAGGGAGGCGTGAGCCACTGTGAATGCAAACACCCCCGCCCCGATATTTACTCTTGGTTTTAAGAGGCAGGTCACACCTACATCGTCACAATACAGACTAACTGCGTTTGGCCAAATCCTGTGGCAACCAGAGTTAGCGTTTTCATCAGCAATCACAGGCTTAAGTAAGAGGCGAAAAGCAGGCTCTTGCACACACTAAAGGCAGAGCCTTTGTACCCACAAGAAAAAAAAAAAAAATCTGGACTTTACAAGTGAGTGAAAGCATCAGAGAAAGATCATATGAAAAGCTGGATTCTAGATAAATCAAGGAACTTAACATTTTCCACTGCTATGCCACACTCTTCTGGATTGAATTTGTAACTGAAGTTATCAATTTGGCCCGAGGACCAACACTCTAGATTTTAAATAAGCTAGCCTTTTCAGTGATGTGGCTTCAGAGAATGCCTTTCCGAGTATCCTAGGTGGAATGAAAACAATCATGTTGACTAGTAATGAAAAGAATAGGAAAAACTGGCCCGGCACAGTGGCTCACGCCTGTAATCCTAACACTCTGGGAGGCCGAGGCAGGAGGATCGCTCAAGGTCAGGGGTTCAAAACCAGCCTGAGCAAGAGCGAGACCCTGTCTATACTAAACAGTAGAAAGAAATAAGCTGGACAACTAAAAATATATAGAAAAAATCAGCCGGGCATGGTGGCGCATGCCTGTAGTCCCAGCTGCTCGGGATGCTGAGGCAGAAGGATTGCTTGAGCCCAGGAGGTTGAGGTTGCTGTGAGCTAGGCTGATGCCACAGCACTCTAGCCCAGGCAATAGAACAAGACTCTGTCTCAAAAAAATAAAAACAAAAACAATAAAAATAAAAAATAAAAAATAAAAAAATAAAATATGTTAAATATAGCACCAGAGCATGATGACATAAAGCCGTATAACTCTTTTTCTAGAGTTTACAAATTATGCTGTATTGCTGTTAAGTTCATATCCATCATTTTGTTTCACTACATAACCCCAAAAAAGTTAGTGAGGTCATAATATAGCATTTAATTATGTATGTCATAGTTAAGAGTATTACCTTTATTTCTTGGCTTCCTGTCGATCCAATCACTAATTAAGACTCCAAATATTAATACAGATCCAGCCACCACTAAGCCAAACACTGCTGATAGAAGAAGATTATGTCCATATAATTCTATCAGGAACACAGACATGGCAAAGTGCCACATTCGGTCTCCCTGCAAGTCAGTAGAGACAAAGCATGTGTTAATCATTGACCTAAAAGATGGAACAAAGTTAAAATCCAGAAGGATGCATTTCTCCCAAAGGACATGTAATATGCAGAATTTAAAAACAGAATGTCAAAATTATACTTTTATGCAGTACATCCATAAATTTATTTTTATGCAATATAGTTATACATTTAAAAAACTGGACAGAATATATTTTAAAATCTTAAGAGCATCAAAGAGTCACAAAGCTAATGAGAAAATATCAGACAAACACTTGGGAGAACCTGAGAACCCCTAGAAATAAGCCCAGGATGCCCTGAGGACATCTGCTGATTCAGGAAAAAACAGCAGTGAAATAGAACAGCCGTTTTGGTGGCCTCAGAAAGTCAGATGATAGAAGTCCATGCTACCAAAGATGGAGACTAAGATAAACTAGTTTCTACTTTAAGCTGAGACCCCATGTAACTAAATTCTCCGTATAAGCAAGAGCAAACCTGAAGCAAAACAACCCTTGCATGGACTTGTAGTCCAGTTTTACCTCATCTGGATGGTCCAGGAAACCTCAGGCCTTGAACTTGGATTAAAGTGTTCCCAAGTGGCTAGTGCCCACTATGTATCTTGTAGAAGCCAATTAAAATTCTCTCCAAAGGAAGATGCCTTCATCTTAGGCTTCCAGGAACCCTTACAATTATTTTTAAATACAATGCCCAGCATATAGCCAAAAATAACCGGTGATACAAGGAAATGAATCACCATGAGCAAGATTACAATAAATAAATGATAACTAAAACAGACTTATTGAGACTTCAGATATTTATATTATCAGATGTTCGCTGGAAAATAGTATTAATAACACTTACTATATTTAAAGAAATAAATGCCAAATCTGATAACCTGAACAAGGAATTGGAAACTATAGGAAGTGACATGGGCAGTTTGAAAGAGAACTAAATAGGAATTTTAGGACTGAAAAACATAACAACAGAAACTAAAATTGAAAACTCAACTGATAGGTTTCATAGCAGATTAGACATAATCCAATCTTTAATCAGTTAACTGTAGATTTAGCTGAGGAAACAGGCTACAATAAAACACAGAAAGACAAAATGAGGGGAAGGACAGTAAGAAGAGAAGATGAGAAAGAAGAAAAAGTAACACCTAATGGGCCAAATAGAAAACACAAATCACAAAATAAGATGGTAGATTTAGCTTAAATATATCATTAGATATTACTAAGTATAAATGGACTATATGTTCAACTTAAAGGATAAAGATTGACAAATTGAATTTAAAAATACAATTATGTGCTGTTTAAAAAGAAACATTAAAACAAAAAAATAAGAAAGGATGGACAATGATATACCATGTAAACACCAACCAAAAGAAATCCACATCACTAAATTAATGCCAGACAAAATAGACTTTAGGGCAAAAAAGCTGTACTTGAAATAAAGAGAAGCATTTGTAGAAATTGATCATATAATACTTCATAGAGCAAATCTTAATTTCAAAGTGTTGAAATCGTCCAGAAGGTTTTCTCTGAACTTGAGGCAGTTAAACTAAAAATCAGTAAGAAGAAAATCAGAAAATCCTCATGTTTGTAGATTAAAGAATACATTTCTAAATAATCCATAGGTCAAACTAGCAATCACAAAGGACATAAAAATTTTTTAACAAAGCATATCAAAACTTGTCAGATGCAGCTTAAGCACTGTTTAAAGTGAAATGTGTACTCTTAAATGCATATATTAGAAAGGAAAGCCTGAATTTATTAAGAAGTTAGAAAGGGAACAGCAAATTAAACCCAAAGAAAGTAGAAGAAAGGCAGTAATAAAGGTATGAGCAGAAATTAATGAACTAGAAAAATAAAGACACAATAGAAAGACTTGATAAAGCCAAAAGCTGGCTCTTTGGAAAAACTGATAAAATCAGTTGTGGTATATTGTATGATGGAATACTATACAGCAATGAAAAGTACCAAGCCAGGGCTGTGTGCAGTAACTGGGTATTACAAACATAATGTCGAGGAAAAGCAGCAAGACATAATAGAATATGTATGGTAGGATTTAACTGGGATGCCTACACAGTGATAAAACTATGAAGAAAACAAGGAAGTGATCCCATTAAAGTGAGGCTCATAGCTCCTTCTCATTGGTGAGGAAGGGGTGTGACTGAGAAAGGCCCCATGAGGGACATCTTGGGTGCTGGCTACATCCTAGGTCTTCACCTGGTGGTGGTTTCATGGTATTCACTTCATAATTATCTATTATTATTGTTCCTACATGTATGTTGCATGCACTTTTTTCTATTTGTTCTATATTTGATAATTCAAACATCTTTAAATAAAAATACACACACATATTTTGAGACACTCTAATGCCTTTAATATTAAAGTTCTCTTAATCATCCAAAAACATTAATTTTATTTTGATTCGTCTTACCCACATCGATAAGGCACAGCTCACATAAATCAAAAATCTTGGACTCATGAGGTAGATCAAAGTTGCTCCTAAAACACATATATTCAAACCATAAGCATTATGAAATAGTAAAAAATATATGTATTTATTTAAAGCAAATTTTGCCAGTAATGCAGAGAAGGTAAAATGCTATTTAGCATGAGTTTGCTTTTAGAGAGTAGTCCAGTGCTGAACAAAAGTATAGGCAACAGAAAAGCTTTGCTCAACAAGTTAGGGGAGTCTCAGGGCATTTGTTAAAAAAAAAAAAATGTCCCCTCTGGACAACTTTCACCACCATCTCTCTGCATATCTGCTCTTCTCAAAGTCATCAATGACCCCCCCACAGGTCAATCCAGTCATCAATTCTGAGTGTTCATCTAAGCACCTGGCAAATCGCTCCCTTCCTCCCTGGTGAAACACCTTCTCCACGAGGCCCCCAACACCCATGTCTTCTGGTTTCTCTCCTACCTTACTGGTTGTTCCTTTTAATGCCTCCTTCCCCAACCTCCAATCTTTAGAGGCCCCAGGTCTCCAGCCTGGGACCTCCTCTATTTTCCATCTAAACTCACTCTTCTAATGGCATTCAGCCTCATGATTTAAAATACCATTTACAAGGCTGACGAGTCCCAAATCTATAAGTCCAGCGAGCACCTCTCATCTGAACTCCAGACTCCTATATCTTCAACCTCAGCTGGGTGCTGAGTAGGCACGCTAAATCGAACGTGTCCGAAACAGAACTCCTGACCTTCTCCCATCCAAACCTGTTTCACCTCATCTTCTCCTCCCCATCATAGTAAGTGGACACTCCATGCTTCCTGTTGCTCAGGCCGGAAAACCTTGGACTCTTCTCTCTTTTATACCCTGTACCCCAATCAGCCACCATGTTGCCTGAACCCTCAAAAAAATAACCTGAACCTGATTACTTTTCACCACCCCTACTGCTACCAGCCTAGACACCCTCACCTCTCGCCTGGATTATTGTGACATCCCCTCATGTACCTCCCTCCTCTATCCACTTTCAATCTACCCTCATCACAGCAGCCACAGTGGTCCTATTAAAACCCCAGGTCTGATCATGTAACTCCTCTGCTCAAAACCTCTAATGGTTCCTATGTCACCCAGAGCAAAGCCCAAAGTCCTTAAAAGGCCCTGTGGAACGCCTTCCCTCAATTTACCTCTCTGACCTCATCTTTTACGACTCAACCCCATTCATCACATTCTAGCCACAGGCTTCGTTCCCATCGCTGGACCCACGCACTGTCTGTTCCCTCTGTTTGGAATGCTCTTCCCCCAGGGGTGCACATGACCCACCTTGTCGGCCCCATCAGCTCCATCAGGTCTTTACTTAAAAGTTATTTTTTGGGCCGAGCGTGGTAGCTCACACCTGTAATCCCAGCACATTGGGAGGCTGAGTTGGGAAGATTGCTTGAGGCTAGGAGTTTGAGACCAGCCTGGGCAACATAGTGAGACCCTGTCTCTACAAAAAAATTTAAAAATTAGCCATGCTGGTGCACACCTGTAGTCCCAGCTACTTGGAAAGCTGAGGCAGGAGGATCACTTGAGCCCACAAATTCGAGGTTACAGAGAACTGTGATTGCACCACTGCACTCCAGCCTGGGTGACAGAGTGAGACTCTGTCTCTAAAAAATAAAATTAAATTAAAAAATTTTTAAAAATTATTTTTTCAGTGGGGCCTTCCTTACCCACCCTATCTAAAAACTGCACCGTCTAGACCAGCACTGACCAATAGAACTTTCTACAATTACGAAACTACATCTTCACTGTCCAATAGGATAGCTGCTATGCGTCTCTCAAGCACTGGAAATGTGGGGTATGACTGAGAAACTAATTTTTAATTTTAAGCAATTTAATTATCAATAGCCACACAAAGCTAGTGGCTACCATGTTATAAGCACAGCATGTATATATATTCCTTTATCTCCTTTTGCTGCTTTCTTTTTTCCTTATTATTTGCCACTAACATACTATATAATTCACTTACAATTTATTTGTGTATCTTGTTTATAATTTGTTCTACCTGCTAGAATGTAAGTGGGGAAACAAATTATGGACTACATGGAGAATGTAGTGCACAAGGGGAAAGATCCTCATCTGTTTTGTTCGCTACCATATTCCCAGTACCAAGAATAGTTTCTGGTACATAGCACATAGTTAAAAAACGTTTGCTAAGTGAAGGAATAGAGATGCAGTAGAGGCCCTACAAACCCCACTCCAGCATTGGTCTGCTCTCTGTTCACCTGCTAGGCCTTGATCTGAATCTCATCTCCTGACCCAGACGCTCATATGTTCTTCCAGCCCTTCTCCTGACATGTCCACCCATGCAGACGACCTTAATCTAGTTTCCCAATGGTGGACCCACTATTGTCACTTCAACCCACCACTCTGTAGCCTCTTGATCTTGGCCCATCCAAAGGCTCTCAACCAGCCTGGTCTCTGTTGAGCTTCTATTCCACTAGGCTTACCTGAGACAACAAATAGCCAAGAGGCACGGGGCAGACCTGGAGTGCCGTCAACCTATGCTTCTCTTTGCTAAGACTCCAGAGAACAGCGCAATCCATCAGAGCATCTCTTGGCAGTCAACCAGAGTTATAAGGTAGACTTCAGCCACCAACACCACACACCCAAACATAAGACAAATGGACCGGTGATGAGGGACTTCTGCATACTCAATAACCTCTTGAGCATAGGCCATGCCCTTCTATGCTTTCCCAGGATGCATGACTTTGCCCCACCCCTTGATGGTTAGGTGGCTATTACTGGTCTGAGAATTCATTCCAATACATCTACAAGGAGTGTGCAGCATCCTTTTTGGAAGAAAGCCTACTATGAGACCAAGGGATAGTGAAAGGGACAGAAGAGAACTCTAGCGATGACGATTACTTGTTATAACCAATAAATGGGCTTCCATTTTAAGAGCCCAGATGTCAAGAGCATCCTATTATAGTGGCCTCACACAGGCTGGGGAGGAAGTAGAAATTAGAACTGTTGTTGAAAGCTTTCAGTTTGCTCTTTCTTTATTAAGTCTAATGACTCAGGCTTAATTTGGGGCTTTTTGTAAACAGCCAGGCACATCCCTCTTGCATAGATGAGAAAATGTGTAATCCGTCTGTTATAATGCCTTGTATATAATCCACGCTACACAAATTGCAGCTAAGAATATGAGAAGTAGTAATATATACCTCATTCTGCCACGTCATGTCCATCACAATGAGAACAATCCTTAAAAGTAAACTGTATATTGAAATGTATTACCAAAATTGAAAGTGAAGCAAAAAATACTTTTCATAGATGGTTAAAAAGTTTCTTTTTCACTGGGCTAAAAAAGACAGGAAACCTAAAGTCTCCTTCTGGGCACCCTTTCTCTTTCTATTAAACATCAACGTAATATAGTACAGAATGAGTTTTAGTTTTAATTTCCTTTAAAAATCATTTCTGTTATTTAGTGAAATGATTAAGGTTATCTAGTAAATCAGACCAATTTCCCTTCTAGAGGAAAAGGGCACCTGTTTAGCAAATGACAAGTAGCTGCTGTTTTCTCCTTTTTCTTGCTAACAGAACACCAAGGGTGTTTGTTCAGAGTGGCAATGCACCCCCCAGCCCAAGGGGATGGGGTCACAATGGATCTGAATCCCTTGCCCTGATTTCATTTCCCAGACTCCCCTGTGGCTAGGATTGGCCATAGGACTGTTCTAGCCATGAACGGGGGGCTTCTGGGAAAGATTTTGCTTTCTGATAAATGAATCAAGTGCAAGAGGAAAGTTTGCTTTTGGTTTTTTTTTTTTTGCTTTGTGCACCCACATCCTTCCTTTAACTGTGACCGTGATGCCTAGCACTGCACCAGCTGTCTTGCAATCATGAATCGATAGTGCAGAAGTCAATGACAAGGCAGATGGACCAAACAAGACGGGGTCTTGATAGCATTGCTGAGTGGCTGCACCAAGCCTGAGTGGATGCCTACTGCAGTTCTTGTTTAGTAAAGAATGAATGTTCTTAACATTTAAACCTCTATCAACTGAGGTTTTATTTTTTTTATTTGTAGCCTGAAGCATTTCCGACTGATACATAGATCTTTAATTACTGGTTCAATAACTGCCCATACACACAGTGTCTAAATTTAACTACTTCTAATATTTACCATATTTGCTTTACCTCTGTGTATATGTGTATCTTCAATATATGTGGAAAATAAGTTGTAGATATAATACTTTATCCTTTCAGCACATATCTCCTAAAAATAAGAACATTTTCCTTTATAATCGCAATGCCATTATACCTCCTAGAGATATTAATAATTCTCTGATATCATCTGAGAGCTAGTCCTTATTCAGTTTCCTTTATTGTCCCCAAAATGTGTTTTTGTGGTTGGAGAAAGTTTCCACTTAAATGAGACAAATGGAACTTGAGATTTTGTTTTACTTCTTCTTTTAATCAAAAAGGAAGATTCACTACTCTTCCCTTCTGTGGCTACCAAGTTTCACTCTCCAGCCCATGTGCGCCCAGCGGAGCCCCTGGGAAGATTTGAATACAGCTCTGGAGTTGAGACTGTCACAAATCACTTAACAGCCTCACCCACATTGCTTTCAAAAGTGTTGTAAGAATTCCCACTTGGAAACTTAGCTGGGCTTGAGCTCCCGTGTACTGATGCTCTTAATTAGACAGGAAGGCAGAGGACTGTGAACATTTAATGTGGAGTACGGTGCCCTCTCTGTGAGACAGGCTTCTTGGTTTGGGGTCCTAACTTTACCGCCTTCCCCCAACAGCCCCACACATCACACTCTCACAATTTACAAGTAACAATGTGAGAAAATAAACAGGAGATGACATTTTTACCCACAGCTGTGGTAATTATAATACTAATTGTGTGTATGAAATAGTCAACACTTTTTTTATAAATATAATTCTTAAAAATTAGAATGCACCCACACTCTAGAAGAGAGAGATGGGAAAACAAAGCTAATTGCTTTGTGACATTTAAATTAGTGAAAACAATTAAGAGTTTTCTAGAACATTGCTATGTAAAAAGACATATGTTGTTTGATTATCTTTGCTTGTTTTTTTAACCTCCTATTTTATTTAATTAAGACCACTACGCTCAGAGGGACTGTGCAATTTTAGAGTGACGTGAATGCAGCCATATTCCCATAGAGGCCGTGTGCCCCTTTCTCAAGTGGAGCTTATTAAAGTTACATCTAACCAGAGGCTTACCTAAAAGACTCTTCTCTCTCATCATTCTCCTGATGCCTGAAGTTTTAGTCTGTTTCTCCTCATTTCCAGAATTTTCAGTGTCATTTAATTCTCTCACCATAACTACATGCTAGGAGAAAAACGTTTCAAATAATGAAAAATACATTCAAACTACTATCAAATGGTCCTAAACTGGAAGAAGTCAATGGGCTTTAACTTAATTCCAATTGTATTCCTCCAAAACCATTTATATTTCACTTTTTTCAGCCACAGAAAGTTAATTGTGTGACCTATTATAAGGGCTTTATTTCATATGAATAAAGTCATAGCAATTGTCATCGACAAACAGAGGCCAATTATTAACACTCAAAACTCATTTTTGGGGGGGTAGAGGGGACATTCAGCCAGTTATAATCAGAGACTCACGGATTAATCACACACACAAAAAAGGTTAAAGATATGTTTTGACTAAATTATCTGTGTTGTTATTCAACCCAGGAGCAATGGTGTAAGTAATTTGTCCCTCTTTAATATGTTATTTTTTCAACTTTAATTTTTCAGCAGGGTAAATTTATTAAGTTTGGTAACTTATAACTAATGCAAGTTATAAATAAAAGCTTCATCGCATTTTCACTAATACACAGAAGCAAATGCTTGCTTCTGCTAGTGACTATTTTACTTCTAAATAGAGTTCAGATAAGGACTTTCTAAAACTTTTAACAGTTTGCTTACCGTAGACAGCAGGAGGGTTTAGGTCTTTCACTGCACCCCCAGAGGTCGTATAGAAAGATGAATTTCAAAGCAGTGTAGCAAATGGCTTCTAAACCACACACGGGTGTTGCTCCCATGGAGCGCTTTGTGCAGAAAGTGCTGGAGGTGCAAATGTTTCCTGTGGGCTGTCGAAAGAGAGGCCAGCAGTTTCTGCCACCCGTGACTGGCCAGCAAAATGTGGTCTGGCGGGGGCCCTTCTAGGCCCATAGGTCGCTGCACTGGGAGAGGGGGACACGGAGTGCAGCCAGTCCTGGGGGCTCAGACAAGGACAAGACATGTCCAAA